>NC_056732.1:1068923026-1069023026 GCF_019279795.1 Protopterus annectens
TTAGTTTTCATGCATTTATTTCTCTGCTATAAATCAGCTAAGTTTGTATGATTCTGGACTTACTTCCATAGAGCTCAGCAATGCTTTTCAAGTATATTAACTGCATTCAAGGCTAAGATATGAATATTTTCTTGATTTACTGTACTTCCACTTGCTTTATACAGTGATTTCTACTGTTTTGAGCATTTTTAAAGCATTTGTTTAATTTTGTGGCAAAAATCATTTCTTTGTTTGTTGGCGTTTCTAGTTCTGTTTGCCTCCAAATTGCCTTGCAGAAGGGTGAATCAGCAAGGGACTTAGTTGTTATTTAATCTACACTTGAGAGCTACGTTTGCTGTGCTTTTTATATTAAGAAATTAAAGGATCATCCATTTTGTGGCAGATGGTGTTTACCTGCTCTCTCTCATTTGGAAAGCACTCCAGAGATCTCAAAGTGTGGTTGTTTATTGGCTGGAGGGCATAGGAGTCTGTTTCCAAGCTGTTTTATCTGCTATAAATCAGCTGTGTTTGTGCAGAATTGCCCACCATGCAGTGGCTGTTAGCAATGCCCTGTATACTAACAAATGCCTAGACAGTAAAATTTCTCTATAAAGTTAAGATTAAGTCTGAAACCTGTTACACAGTGTGGTACTGCATGGAATTAAGCTTAGTGCAGCTAGCTTGTGTATCAAATAGCACTACCATGAGTTCAAAATGGCTGCTGTTCTGTGAACACTGCTATCACCTAGCTCTCTGATATACCCTGAATTAAAACAAACCCAGAAGGCAACGCAGAATTAATAATACAGAAATAACTGTAGATATTTACTGCTAATATCATCCAGCAAACAAAAGAGGAAGAAAAAGTGACAAATTCAGCTCAAAAACAGCAGGATTAACCAAGATGTTTGAATAGCAGCTTAAGCCATGTGCCACTAAGGCCCTGCATCTGACTACAAGATTGGCAAAACACTATACAGCAAGATGTCAAAAGAGGAAAATAATACGGAAACAACAACAACTAAGACCAAATTCTCAGTACTAGCCTCACCTGAGAAAGACACAACTTCAAAAAGACAAAAGACAACTAAACAAACTGACAACTCTAAAACTGCAAATAAATCCAAGACAGACCTGCCAGCTAATCTGGAAGACATAAAAAATTACCAATCCAGCAAGCAATAAAGGACTTATCATTACAATTTCAAACCTTTGGTGACTCATTCAGCCAAATAATACCCAGAATGGAAAAATATGAGTCCAAAATAATAGAAAATGAAATAAAAATAGACTCTATTTCTCAAAGAACGGATGCCCATGAAAAAGAAATACAAAACTTACAAACAAAAATAACAGACCTAGAAGCAAGATCTCAAAGGAAAATATCATCATCAGAGGAATACCTGAAACTGTACCCCATAACAATCTAATAACAACAATCAAGCAAATAATAAATTCCCTGCAAGAGGAACCTGAAGAAATACAGCAAATAACAATAGAGAGAGCCCACAGAGCCCTGAAGGAAATGTAAACACCACTGAAATCAAGACCTGTCTATATTAAAATATTAAACTATCAAGATGTAAATAAAATCATACTGGCAGCAAAGAAAAAAGGCACACTCACCTGGAATAATAATAAAATCTCCTTTGCTCAAGACCTTCCAATACAAATAAGACAAGCAAGACAACTACTGTCTCCATACTGCAGGTTCCTAATAGGAAAAAAAATCAAATTCCAGATGAAATATCCAAATCAGTTAATCTTCTACATCAAAGAAGTTAAATACATGGTCGCTAACCCCACAGAGGCAAAAGAGACATTCCTGGCTGTTTTCAAGCAATTTCCACCTTCAGAAATGAAATAAATCCACAAAAAAAACATAAACAACCCTTGGGTGAAGAAAGGACCCTATTCACGAGCACTCTAGCTGGGATCCAACTCTGAAAGCTTCCCCTTGCTATCTAGGCCCTTAAATCCACAATGTGAGCCATGAAGAACACAGGAAAAGGAAGCACAGCCTGGGTAGGAACCAAAAATCAACTGCCATTTCCGATGCGTGAATATAGGAAGGAACCTCCTCCTGGGACATTGGACTGCAAAATCAGTCCCCCGACGATTTTGAAGGCTCCATTAAGAAGAACAGTCAGACAAAATGGATCTCAGCAAGCTACAAAAGATTTTACTGCTTGAAAAACGAAAATTGATCTGCACCAGCTAAAAGAAGAAAGCTGCACCATATATGTCAACCAACCTGCAAGCAAAACCTTGAAGAAATAAGGTACTGTTGAACTGAACCATTCACTAAAACAGTACACCCAGTACTGTGAAGGTGAATGAAAATCCAGCCTTAAATAACAGGCAAGAAATAAACTGTCAGAAACAGGCTAGCTCATAGATAAATATTGGGAAAAAAATGTAAAATGTTTTATGTAAATATTAGAAAAGTGTTAAAAGATCCTGGAGAGAAGTAATCTCAGGAAAATAGTAAAATAAACTAACAATCCTGGGATAATGTAAATATAGCCTTAATATGCTAACTATAGCAGAAGGAATGTTTGGCTAAGCTGCATTTTTTTCTTCTCTATGTATATACTTCCTACCTCTGATAAATATATGTTAATTATATATTGTATAACCCACACAAATTGATGTGGAAAAACATTACAGGCACCAAAGAAGGCCGAAATCTGAATAAATAAAGGGGAGGAAAAGAAGTCAAATAAAAGAAAAATGCAAAAATGACAAGATTGATTGTTTAACAATATTACTATGGTACATATATTGCTATAATTTACTGAGGAGTGTATATTAATATGCTGTTTTAAAAAATACTATTAGAAAGAATTAGTCACAAGACAAAAACAATACATGCTGTACCTTAAATGCAATACCATAATTGTATAAATAGTATGTTGGAAGAGGCAAGGGACATTAATTAGCAGTGTTTGTTGAGGAAACTAGTATATTCAGCTTTGTCTGCATTGTATATAATAACACGGGGGGATACTATGGGTTAAATCTATATCTAAAAAGAAAACACATTTCAAGATTAGACGTAAAGGTAAACCATATAATGAACCTTCATCCCCCCCCTGATTATTCCTGGTCCAGGGATATAGTGGTTAGGCACAGAGTAGGGATGGAGATAAGTAGATGCTTTCCTAAACCATCACACAGTAATACATACAAAGATAATAAAACAAAACTAATATACATTACATATCTAAGGAATACACCTAATGAGTAAATGTGGGAAATAGAATCATGGAACGTTAAAGGGCTCCAAAGCAAGAAGAAAAGAAAACTATTCTTACACCGTGCATTAAAAAGCACAGCCAACCTCATACTAATACAAGAAACAAACTTAACTGCAGAGCAATGGGCAGAAATTAGCAGAAAGAAATGGATAAGTCAAATCATAGCTAATGGGCAGAAATTAGCAGAAAGAAATGGATAAGTCAAATCATAGCTTCAGATGGAAAAACAAACAGTGCTGGGGCGGCCATAATAATTAAAAAAACAATTGAAGGAAAAAATACTTAAAACCAAAGCTGACAAGGAGGGAAGATGGTGTTACGTAACATTTACTAGTCCTACAATACCAAAACCTATAATGGTACTTAATGTTTACGCACCTTGTAATAACCAACAACACTTTTTTAGGTCATTATACCCAACCTTAAACCAATTTAAAGATCACTACCTAGTGATTGGAGGTGACTGGAACACATATCAAAACCCAGAAAAGGATAAATCTAATCTGACCAAATCACATAATAAACAAGCCACATTAGCCCTTAATGAACTCAAACAAGATTTCAAACTATATGACCCTTTTTAAATATGGGAACAGTGAAGATAAAACAGGGAAATTCCCATTCTATTCGCAATGCCACAAAATGTGGTCAAGGATAGACTTCTTCTTACTCTCTGACATATCCATAAACATGGACCCAACAATAACTATACATACCAGGTTCTTTTCATATCACTCCAAAATCACACTGAACATTAACTGGGACAAAAAGATATACTTAGAGAATATGGGTCATAATTGGTCATTAAACCCTAATTTACTTTCCAAAATGGATGTAATAAAAGAAACAAAAGCAATACTAAAAATAGCTCTTATAAATATCACTAAAGTACAGTTTTGTACCTACCATAAATGTAGATGTTTGAGTGTTCACCCTGCTGCAGTCATCACACTTGGGTTATCCTGTCGTCAGGCGGTCCCGCAGTCAGCCGGATTTCCAAAGTCTTGGTCCGACGTGGGTTGTTGTCGCTTCATCCCTGACGTCAGTGCGCCAGGGGTACATATATTGCAACCGACGCCATTTTCTTCAGTTTTTCTTGCCCCAGATGTCAGGTGCCCCCAAAAAGGTGATCCAAATTAGTACCAAAAGGTGAGAACACTGTACAAACACAAAATCCCTTCAGCTATAAGCAAATACATCAGTAAGGCATAGCAAAGATTTAGCCAGTAGATCAGAGGGGTTGGAGGGAGGGTAACCTGGACTGCAGCAGGGTGAACACTCAAACATCTACATTTATGGTAGGTACAAAACTGTACTATGTTCATTGTGTTACCCTGCTGCAGTCATCACACTTGGGTTGAGTCCCAAAGCTAAGGTAGGGTGGAGGCATCATAGAGGGTTAGTGGAGGCAATGAGGCCCTGCAGAACTGCAGTGGCGAAGCCTGCCCTGGTCTTAGAATAAAGAGGTAAGTGATAGTGTTTGGTGAAGGTGTGTACAGAACTCCAAGTTGCAGCTTCTAAAATTTCCTTGGTAGGAACCCCCCTGAGAAAGGCTGTAGAGGTAGCTGTTGCCCTGGCAGAGTGGGATCTAATGGTAGGAGGAACTGGTTTCCCATGATGGGTATAGCAGAATCGTATACAATGGCCTATCCATTTAGAAATGGTTTGTTTGGATATGGCCCTCCCTTGAGAAGCTGTAGCATAGGAAACAAAGAGCTGGTCAGTTTTTCTGAAAGCCTTAGTTTTATCCAAGTAGTAACGAAGCTGCCTGTGAATGTCCAAAGAATGCAGGAGTCTCTCACCTTTGTTCTGTGGATTGGGGAAGAAAGTGGGTAGGTGGATGGTTTGATTTAAAGCTACACTGGAAACCACCTTAGGCATGAAGGAAGGATTAGTTCGTAGAGAAACTCTGTCTTGAAAAATGAGGAAAGGTTCCACTGCCATAAGTGCCTGTAATTCTGAAACTCTCCTAGCAGAAGTTATTGCCAGGAGCAGGGCAGTCTTCCAAGATAGGAACTGAAAGTCTGCAGAAAAGCTGGTTCAAAAGGAGGTAGCATTAGATTTTCCAGAACAAAGTTGAGGTCCCATGTAGGTGTAGGAGCTCTTCTAGGTGGTCTAATGTTTTTTGCCCCTCTGAGGAACTGCCTTAGCAGAGGATTTGAAAATAAAGGTGGATTTGTGTCGTAGTGAGCTGAAATAGCTGAAGCATGGATTTTAGTTGAGGAGAAGGAAAGTCCTTTATGCAACATCTCAGCTAAATACTGCAGAATGTGAGGCATATGAGGCTGAATTGTGTCTTGGCCTTTAGCTTGGTTCCAAGCAGAAAATATTTTCCATTTGTCCGAGTAAGCCTTCCTGGTGCTTGGCCTCCTGGCTTCTAGAATAACATCCAGTACTGCTTGTGAAAGAGGGGCTGGTTGGATGCTTAATTGATTTGCCATGCAGCCAGGTTTAAGGTTTTGATCTGGCTGTGTAGAATCTGCTTGTCTTGCTGCATGAGCAAATGAGGTATTTGAAGCAAAATCCATGGTGGGCTGTGAGCCATATTCTTCAATAGCGGGTACCAGTGCTGGCGTGGCCAGTCTGGGGCTTTGAGAATCATTCGAGGTTTCTCCTTTTTGACCTTCAAAAGAACCTTTGTGAGAAGAGGTAATGGAGGAAAGGCATATGCTGTCAGGTTTTTCCAACTGAAGGAGAGAGCGTCCACTTTCCAAGCTTGATGGTGGAATGTCCTTGTACAAAATTTTGTCAGTTGGTAGGTTTGAGGACTGGCAAACAGGTCTATATTTGGTAGGCCCCATCTTTGAGTTATCATTGTAAATATTTGTGGGTCTAGCTTCCACTCGTGGGGATCTTTGATGTTTCTGCTTAGGTCGTCTGCCAATGTGTTTTTCTGTCCTGGCAGGAATTGTGCTTGTAACTGGACTTGGTAGGCCAGAGCTGTGTTCCATAAAATTATTGCTTGCCTGCAAAGAGGGTAGGAATGTGTGCCCCCTTGTTTGTTTATGTACCACATTACTGTGGTGTTGTCCATCTTTATTGCAAGTTGTCCAGGCTGTAGTAGATCCTTGAAGGCTGTCAGAGCTTTCTGTACAGCTAGCATCTCTTTTTGGTTTATGTGCAGTTTTCTTTGTTCTGCAGTCCATAGGCCTTGAATGCATTGCCCTGCCATGTGTGCCCCCCAGGCATAGTCTGAAGCATCTGTTGTGATAGTTTGCCTGGGTGGGGGCAAGGTGAAAGGCTGACCCTAGTTGAGGTGACATGCCTGTGCCCACCACAGAAATTCCTGTTGAAGGCAGGGAATGAGAGATATCACTGTGTCCAAGCTGTGGCTGTGTTTAGACCATACGCTTTTTAGGTACTGTTGCAAATGGTATTATCAGAATGCAAGATGCCATGAAGCCCAAAGCCTGCAGAATTTTTCTTGCAGTTAATTGGGTCTTTGTTGCCATTGTCTTGAAATATTGAGTCGGTTGTAACTGCTTGTCTGGTGTAAGATAAGCCTTCTGGGCCATTGTGTCCAAGCTGGCACCCAGGAATGTCATTTTTTGTGAGGGTACTAGTTTTGACTTCTTTTCGTTTACTGTGTACTCCAGACAATTTAGTAGCTGCTTCACAAAAGCCAGATGTTGTAAGAGAATGTCTTTTCTTTCTGCTTGGATGAGGCAATCGTCCAGGTATGGATATATTTGAATTCCTCTTTGTCTGCAGTATGCAATTACTGGAGCCAGGCATTTTGTGAATACTCTGGGCGCAGTAGATAAGCTAAAGGGCAGTGCAGAGAATTGATAATGGGTTGAACCTGCAATGAAATGGAGGTATCTTCTGCAACTTTGTCTGACAGGGACATGCAGGTATGCCTCCTTGTGGTCCTACGTTACCAGCCATGCTTCCTTGCCCAACATGGGAAGTAGCTGCTGTAGTGTTAGCATCTTGAATTTGGGAACTTGTAAGTAAGTGTTTAGAATTGAAAGGTCCAGAATTGGTCTCCAAGCATTTTCTTTTCTGGGTACTAGGAAGAGTCTTGAGTAAAATCCTTGGCCTTGCTCTTGAGTTGGTACCCTTTGAATGGCTCTCATGGCCATGAGAGCTGTAATTTGTTTTTGAGCCTCTGCCCTTTGATTTTGTGGCAGGTTTGGCATTCCTCTTTTTATTGGCAAGGTATGAAAGTGGAATCTGTATCCTCGTAAAATTATGTCTAGGACCCATTTGTCCTTTGTGACCATGTGCCAGTTGTTTGCAAAAAGTGCTAGTTTTCCCCCCAGGGGGGCTGACAAAAGAGCTTTGTTTGGCCAGCTGAGGTGCAAGTCATTGCATTTGCCTTCTGGTGGGTTGAGACCTGTCTTCTCCTCCCTTCTGGGTTGGAGTGCCCCATTGGCGAGGTTTATACTGAGCTTGTGGTTGTCCTCTGCCCATTGGGTGCATGTATTTACCCCTCTGAGGCCTGTCAGTGGCTGGAAAGGACCAATTTTTTGTTGGCCAGTTTCTGCTGAAGCGAGGGGGTTGTACTTGTAGGAAATCTTTGACTGTCTCCATTGATTTTGCCTTATCTTCCATTTTCTTTAAAACTTCTTCTGCTTTAACACCAAAAAGAACATCCTGCTGTAAGGGAGCATCTAGTAGTTTTGCTTTAACATGATCAGGCAGACTTTGTTCCTTTAACCAGGCATGCCTATGTATAACTGATCCAGTGACAGCTGCTCTGCAGGAGGCCTCTAAAGAATCAAACCCACATTGTAAGGTATGTTTGCCCACCTGCTCGGTATGCAACAAATCCTGTACTTCTTTCAATTCAGATTGTTGAGGGAGGGTGGTTATCTTTTGTTTTAACTGAGAGATCAGATATTGCTGATACTTAAGCATATGAAATTGACAGTTTAGAGCTCTCATAGCTAAAGTGGCTGAGGTGTAAACCTTTTTCCCCCATCTGTCTAGTGCTCTTGTGTGGATTTTTAGCCATGGAAGCCTTAGCCCCATTGGGACCCTGGGAGATAGTCTCTGGGTCAGCTACTGGGCTTTTGTAAAGAAATTTGTGGGAATCAGGTACTCTGTAGTATCTGTCAGGCTTGGCCGGGGCAGGAGGCAGAGAGTCAGGGTTGAAACTGGATTGTAAATAGACATCATCCACAATGTCCAAAACCGGAGGAATGGCTAGAGGTCTGTGTTGGGGGAGTAAAAGAAACTCTCTGAGCCTTTTCTTGGAATCAGAGAAATCCTGACCTTCTCAGTGAAAATGTTCCCTCATAGTGTGTAAAGTTTCCCCAAAAGAGTAATCTTCTGGAGGGGAAACTGAGGGAATAGAGTCCTCAGCATCAGAATCTTCATAAGGAGAGAAGGAATAGTCTTGGTCCTCAGAGGAATCCAAAGAAATAGACAGTAGTTCAGAGGAAGCAGATTCTTCCTCTTGTCTAGGCCTTTTGTCAGGAGGAGGCTGAGAACCCCTGATAAGAGAGATCAAATCTTCAGCCATCTTGAGCATCTGTTTCTTAGGCATAGGGCCTTGAACAGGAGACTGAAGTGAAGCCTTTTTCGATTTGGAAGGAGTCTTCGACTTGGAAAATGTTTTGACTGTAAGAGTCGTCGGTCTGGAAACGCTTTCAGAAACCGATGGCGTTTCAGAAGCACCGACGTCCTTGGAAGGTAAATCGTCGGTAGGGCCTGAAGTAAAAGGCTCCATCGGCCTAGTACATTCCGTCAAAATATCTGTAGTGGTCTCGGGTTCCTGTACTGCGGTAGTCAGAGGCTGCATCGGAGCCTCACTGATAACCGGAGAACCGGAGACCGGATCAACCGAGGCCTCGGAATCGGGCTTAGGCCTGGGCTGTCGATCCTTATCCCTGCGCTTTTTGTGCACGCCGGTAGTCGGTAGCTCCGACGGCATGTTATAATTAAATTTTCTGCCAAAAAAGTGTCGTGCGAAATCAAATCGTCTTTTAATAGTACGTTTATTAAATCTAGCACAAAAACAACAAGAAGTGACATCATGATCAGGGCCTAGGCAAGGTATGCAATAAGAATGAAAATCCTTATGAGGTATTTGCTTCCCACAAGAAATACAATTGTTAACTTTTTCTGACATCGGTCTGAGGCAAGAAAAGTTTCCCCAATGGGGTACTTAGCTTTATAGAAGACTTCGGTCTGAAATTCAATCAAAATCTCAGGAGTCGGCCGACCGGCACTTGCGAACTGCTTCTGCTTCGGGCACCGCACGGCAAGAAAGACTGAAGAAAATGGCGTCAGTTGCAATATATGTACCCCTGGTTCACTGACGTCAGGGATGAGGTGACAGCAACCGACGTCGGACCAAGACTTTGGAAATCCGGCCGACTGCGGGACCGCCTGACGACAGGATAACCCAAGTGTGATGACTGCAGCAGGGTAACACGATGAACATCTCCCAAGTACCAACTGACATAGAATGGGCTGCAACCAAAGCACAAATTAGAGGATTGTTTATCAAAAAAGCAGCATACTATAAAAAAATACAACTGAAAGAGGAGCATACACTGAAAGGCAAAATAGAGCATCTTGAAAAAGAACTAATAAATAACCCCAAGAACCAAACAGAAGCAGAACTTTTAAAACTGCAAAGGGATCTGTATATGTTAGAAACCAGGAACCTATCTTTTTATGAAGCCAGAATGTTAGTCACTTATGCTGAAGAAGTTCAAATACCATCTAGAGCTCTGGCCAGAATTATCTCCCGACACAAAAATGCCTCCAATATATCAGAAATAAACTACAGAGACAAAAACTACGCAAAAAATGAAGACATTATTAAAACATTTGAACAAATATATTCTCAGATATATGAAGCACAAATACTACAAACCTCAAAGGAAGATATAACTCTTTTCCTTCAAAAACTGAAATTCCCTAAACTAAATTTAGACCAACAAAAAAAAAATTAACTGAACCGATATCCATCAGTGAAATTATTACAACAATCAAACACTTAAAATTGCATAAGACTCCAGGTCCGGATGGACTCACATCAGAATTTTACAAAGCATTTTCCACCTTGATAGCCAAACTACTATACTATACACTGAATTACATAATAAACTATAAAATAAATGATATCCACTTTAATGCCTCTAAAACCATCTTTATATTAAAGAACACACAGACCCCAAAAACCCCGACAGCTACAGACCCATCTCCCTCTTAAATATAGATACTAAAATATTTACCTCTATACTTGCAAACAGAAGGAAAAGTTTAATAGAGAAAATCATCTCCCCAGAACAATCCGGTTTTATACCACATAGACAGACTAGTGACAATACATTAACATTAGATGCACTAATATCTTATGCTAACATCTACACAATGGTAGTGGATGCCCACAAGGCATTTGATAGGGTTAACCTAGAATTCTTACTCCAAACACTACCCTACTTTAATATACCCAATAACTTCATTCAGATCAACCAAACTCTCTATAGCAACCCGACCCGTACACATCTCTATATATAAATAAAACTTGGTCAAATAGGATTCTAATAAAAAATGGAGCAAGACAAGGATGCCCATTATCACCCTTCCTGTTTAACCTCTACCTAGAACTACTCTTTCTATACATTAAACAAAATACATACCACAATCCTCCAACACACAACTTCAAAATATACCTCACTGCATTTGCGGATGATCTGAACATATACTGCACTACACCAAATTCAGATATAAACAAAATAATAGCTGCAATCGAACATTTCTCGACTATGTCTAACTACAAACTAAACCTCAATAAAACTAATATTTCCCCCTAAAAACACCCAAAGTCATCTCACTAATACCATTGTTAAACACAATAAAAATAAAAGAAGAAACTAAATACATGGGAATCACATTTTTCCAGAATAACAAAGACTTCTACCAACACAATGTAAACCTTAAATGGCAAAACATAATGCAAGACTATAAAAGATGGAACAACCTAAAACTACCATTCTTGGCCAAAGTATCAATAATCAAAATGAACATCTTACCTAGACTAATGTATATATTCATGACATCACAGACAAAAATACATAATAAATTCTTCAAACAAATTCATACCTTCCTAGCAAAATTTATATGGGAATCCCAAAAAAAAAAAACGAATCTCCTATCCAAAGTTAATACTCCCCAAAAACAAAGGAGGACTAAATTTGCCAGATTTTAAAATGTACTACTCAATCATAAACACTAACAGAATATTAAGAATAGCTGAACATAACCCGTCAATGGAAAATTGGTCTCCTCTTTGGGTGACAATCTATTATAGATATATTAAAGCTCTAGGCTTCAATCCCAAAGCACGTCCATTCCTGAATCAGAAAGAAATACAAACTTATAACATTATAGAGCCCTTAAAACATTCTATCAACTTAGAGCAAAGACTCTTTCAATTCTTGAACCTTGGACAAGCCATGACAATACTGCAACCCCTTCATAAAAACCCAAATTTAAAAATAAACAATAAGATGCTGGACTTAGTCCCTTTTCCCAGACTGAAAGATAAAACAATCCAAGATATTTATCCGTACCTTAACTGGTCAATACAGGAAATGAGGACCAACTTAAACTTCCCTAAATCACACATAATAATCCTAAAACAAATCAAAGAACTGTGTAACAGTTACCTCCAAAATACTACTATGACCAATAGTGACATAGAAACTTGTAGCAGGTTTTGGAAAACTATTAACTATTACTAATTCATATAAAATGATAAATGAAATCAAATACCAGAAAGACCTCCTCTTCTCTAACTACTAGAAAAAAATTAAACCATCCATAGATGATCAGCAAATAAGCCAGGCAATCAATCTAACACTGAAGATTATACCCCTCAAAAAGTTAGCATACACTCAGCTCATGATCAATAATAATGCTTATTTTACACCTGCAATCCTACATAAATTTAACACATTAAAATCACCTTTCTGCCCACACTGTAAGGACCAGATAGCTGACTTATTCCATGTATTTTGGAGCTGTAAATGTGTCTATAAACTCTGGAACTCTCTCAAGGTACAATTACAAAAAATGGGTTATCAAACATCAACATTAACTTGGGAATTCACTCTATTACACATTCTCCCACCCAACATAGCAAGAAAACAAGCAAATACACTTTTAACAATCTTCCTACTAATGAAACTGTATATAGCTTCTAAATGGCTAGATACGATAAATATATCTTGGGAGGGTTTTAAACAAGTAGCTATACAACACCTTTTAGCAAATAAAATAGTAATAGATAAAAGAAACAAAAACATGAAATCTAGAGAATTTTGGGAACAAACCTTTAATATCATATTAGCATAATTCATCACACAGCAACTTAGGAATACAGTCTAATGGAACCGAAGAACACATACAAGTTAAGCTATTAAATAATAACTTGGATATTACGAATGTATATACTGTCTGTATACCTGCGGAATTAACAGTGAAAGCATCTATGTACATAGTGTAAATAGATATATTGTACGACCTATATTCTGCGGTATTGACATCAATGTATAACATATATATATGGTCATGTTGTAAGATGATTTTTATCTGTGACATTTATTCATGTAAAAATAAAAATAAAAATTATTGAAAAAAAAAATAGTACTACCATAACTTAGCACTATATAATATTTTGTCCTTGACCCTGAAATTAGTTTGTGTATAAAATAACACTACCATATCCTAACACTATACAGCATATTGCCCATAACACCAGAAACTATCCAAGGAGACCGCTGTTGAAACCCAATCCTTAATCTTAAACAGTCCACCCTATTACAGGACCTGATAACATGAATATGCAATTTCCTAATGTCTTTGTGGCAAGCTTATAAGATCTGGGCATCATAAAGCAATGTAGCAATTGTCTCATGTTGTCAGACAAACAGTTAATCATTAAAGAAAATAACACAGTATGCGAGAAATGTAAATACAAAACTTCCTTGGAGGCAAAAATCTCACATACAAATGGTGTTGTCAAGAATATTCACATTATATCCCTCACACATACCACTCATTACACACACACATATTGTCTTATGTTGAGGTGCTTAAAAGAAACCTTCCCAAATCTGAAAGACCTACAAAGCTGCCTAATAGCAACACTGCTCTTCAGTAAAATACACACCAAAAGCAACACCAAACATCTCACATAAGCCTACACCCAATGGTCCCCAAACAGCAAGGCCCAGAAGGAAAGCATTTGCTTTTCCTAATACTCTTGTCATTGGGGACTCCATTGTGTGACACACAGATGCACGACTCACCAGGTTAGACAAGGAGAATATAATGGTTAGTTGCCTACCTGGAGCCAGGATCTACAATATCATACACACACACACACACACACACACACACACACACACACACACACACACACACACACACACACACACACACACAAGTCACTGCATCCCAGGTACCAATATGATTTTATCTTAGTCCATGTGTGTGGAAATGACCCGAGACATACCTCACTGGGCTATATGAAAAGAGGTATAATAGATCTCACAGAATATGTGTCACTGACAGGTACAAACCTTGCATTGAACAGCATTCTACATTCACCAGATGGTGCCACAGTGTGAACATAAAATGATGACTTTAATAATTGGCTTAGTTTCTAGTGTCAGTCCAGGGGGATCCAATATCCGTCAACATGGGAGGACATGGTCAACAGTCCACTGTGCTTTGCCAAGGATGGGCTGCACCAGTCCCCCCTAGGCTTGCAGACATTGGCTAAAACATTATCCACCCCCTTAGTGCCTTTTTTAGGCAATGCCAAAAAGACACAACTACCTACATAGTGAAAAGTCTCCAAACAACCTTAAGGTGTTATTGCTCAATGCTAGGAGTCTAAACGAAAAAAAGCTTTACACCATTCAAGCCCTCCACACTCTGGAGAATGTAGACACCTGTGCTGTTAACAAAAGTAGTCTGGCAGTGCAAGGCTTCAGTGTCTTCCACACATTTAGACCATCAACAGCACAGGCTGGAGCCAAATGTGGAGGTGTCTCGATATTCATTAGTGACAAACATACTGCCAGGTTGGTTAAACAGGATGATACAATGGAGCTCCTCCACATGAAAGTCACCACAGATAAGGTCCCTCACCATATCATGGTGAACTACAGGTCACCATCTATGCCCCTATAGTCTCATGACTCTTACCAAAGCCTACTAGAGGCTCTCACCATCCAACCAAAACCCTATTCATGGGTGATTTTAACTTCCTTTCTATAGAGTTGGAAACTTAAGACTGCCTCAAACGCACAGGCACAATCCTTTACTTTATTAACACAAACATCATGGAACAGATACTACACACTCTTACCAGGAGATCAAACATACTGGATCTGCTACTCACCTCCATCCTCTATGCCTCCTGAGCAGTCAGAAACAAGACTTATCAGGACCACTTGAGGCACTCCTCAACTACAGCCTCTCAAAACAGGCAACATTTCAAGTGAATGGAAGACTGCAACAGTCAATCCCCTCCAGAAGGATGGGCCATAAACCAACCCAGTGAACAACAGACGCATCAGTCTAAGAAGCCTAATATACAAAGCTATTGAATAAATTATCATGGAAATGATAGAAAAGGGCATAAACATACTACAGACACTAGACCTATCTCAATTTGGCATTGTCTCCTTATCCTCATCTGAGAAATTGAGGTCCTTAGCACATTTGGAAGGATTAGAAGTCCACTGTGGAGTAGGTACAGAAACCCACTGAGGAGACTTCAGGCCATTAATGCATTAAACAGGCCCTGAGCAAACTGCTGCCATTCCCATTGAGGATCCTTAGGGTGATCAGAAGTATGCTTAGTCTTCTGCTTTCTCTTGGTAGGGACATCAGCCCTAACAAACACTGGAGGATCTGACCCTTGACAAAAATCTGCAGAATCCCTCTAGGGCCCTCCAAGGTGATCAACCATAGATCCCTCTTGAGGTCTGGAGCAGATGCCTGCAAAGTCTCAGAGGACATGTGAAAGGAAGGATCCATGCTGGCTTCCAATGTGGTCATGGCAGAGGAATCTGATGAAGACACCGGACATCCTACAGAGCTATCACCCACTTCTAGAGAAATGTCTGGTGGGAGCTGGACAGCCAAAGAATCTGGCTGACATTACTTGGCCTTCTTGCATAATGGTACCTTGAGGGTAGAAGATTCTTCCATGCTACCTTGAGCTAACAGTTTAAGCCTTTGGTTCTCAAGATATATGGCCAGGAAGGACAACTGACTTCTAAGAGTCTTAGGTGCAAATGCTTTACAAATGCAACAGGATGTATGGTTGTGGGAAACACCCAGACAAAACACACATTATTCATGATGATTCTTATGGGGAATCTGCCTCCCACACTGACATGTTCCTTCTTGAATGACATGAACTCTAGATAACCAAAAAAGTACAACATCAGAAGAAAAAAATTCAAGTGAGTCACATCTGCCTCAGGTGATGAAAAACTTCTTTATTTGCAGCTAACCAGATTACAGCAGCATGTTAGCCAAGATGATCTCAATCTGATCAGCTTGTTTACTGACATCAACTTTTATACTTTCTTGTCGCTAGCCAAAATAGCTTTTGTTACATTTCTGACAGTTGACAGTTGGCTATGAAAAACATCTAGGATCACAAATTACCTCAGAAAAGAATGTTTTACCTCAAAACAACAGCTAGTGTAGAATGTTTACCTCAAAACCACAGTTAGTACAGAATGTTCAAAAAGGTACAGAATACTTAGTTCAACAGTGGTAGCTGGAATTTTCCAGGACACACAACTTGCCTCAGTAAATTAACTCTTACTCAGCCATGTGTCCTTTTACCAAGCTTTCATTTAACTGCAATTAGCTTTCTTTATTCAGAAGTATAGAAAACAGATGTTATTCAAGTTCATAAGCAAACTACATCTATCATAGATAAAGCCCATCTTTAATAAACATGGTTCAAAGACCTTTTCTTACCAACACTTCAACAAATAGCATATTCATTTTGCTAGATGGGAGAAAGAGACAAATAACAGTATGTTTTAAAACTATTTCTCTTAACATTTCCCCCTCAAAATACTTTTATTTGTCTTTTTATTTCAGCAATATATGGTAAAAACTAAGTTTTTCTTTGCATACATTACTTAATTTGCAAGACAAACTTTTAAACTTCATAACATTTGCAAAAGTCACATTTCAATGTATTCACTTTCACCAGTCTGTTGCAACTGCTGGTACATCGTTTTCGTAACAGCAGTATCAACCAGTCTTTGTAGAAGACCTCTGATACAGGGTATACAACAGCAACCACATACCACCACGATAGCCACAGCGACTCCAACGGACACCAGGAAACTGCTGATGAGATGACTCCATTTTCCAAACCACACTTGTAGAAAGTCTGTGAAGGGATTATTTACCCCAGAGTTCTCTGCCAATTCTTCGGATAACATCTCCAAACCTTTCAAAGCTCGAGTGATGCTCCCATCAGGGGCAGTGTTATTCGGAATATATGTACAACAGAAAGTCCCAAACATCCTGGAAACTTCTCCTTCTTTGGCCAGGAGCATATCCAACGCAATTCGATTCTGCCATGCCACCTGCGAAGTGGCCTCCAGTTGTTCAGCAATACCTTTCAATGCATCTTTGGTATAGTTCACAAAACGCTGCTGGTTATAGTAAATGTAGTTGATCCAGTCCACATTCTTATTGGGCTGAATCCAGACAAAGATGGATGCAAAACCAGCCGCTATTTGGTTTATTGCTTTGTATTCATCAGGCACGCCTCTTGGTACGCCAATGCTATCGATCTAGACACTGCTATCGAAGGATTGCTTCGGTGCCTCTCTTTTTCTGTTATTCAACCACCTCGGCTTTATTTCAGCTTCTCTTATGAAATTGCTTGCCGGAACTGGGAAAATGTAGAATGGCAGAATTAACTTTACAAGTGCACAAGTTCCTTTCAAGGGAATCGTAAGCCTTGATCTGAGTTTGTTGTCTCCACATAACCACCAAAAGTCTGCTAAACTATGAGTTTGGTTCTCCAGAAATGGATTCTCATTGCCATTCACAGTAACATTGCAATAGTTCTGTCCCATATTGCCATAATTCTTTCCTGTGCCATCTCTGGAAATGCACATATACGAACCTGGATAGGAAATAGCTGTAGGCGGTTTCTCAACTTTGCTTATGACTGGAAAACGCTGAGTTTCATTTTTGCATTTATCTTCAGTTTTGTTGAAGAATAATTTCAACAGACACGTTAGGTTACCTTCATCTTGCATCAATGGGACTGTCGCTAGTTGCTGTTTACCTTCAGCACAAGAAACACAGTTCTCACAATGTACTTCTCGGGTACTATATCTAACCCAAGATAACCATTCGTTATGGTGTACGAATCCCGTCTCGAGTAACAATTGTTCTTCTTCTGTGAAGGCAAAATCTGCTTTACTTGTAGCATTTTTAAGGCTTTGTACTTTAAGTTGGAGGGTCCCCAAAGGATCAGTTCCAACTGGAAGAGACACTCCGATTCCATAAACTCCTGAATCACTTTCTTGTGGTGACACAATGGTTATAGTAATTACTTCAGTGCCTTGGAAATGCGCAATTTTTATTCTTTGTTGCCTGCTTTTATCTATCTCTGGTATCACTGCACCACTTGTTTCCCATCCATTCACATCTGTTGACCACCAAACATTTGACCAGGATGCACAGTCTCTATTGCACAAATATTTTGCACGAGTCAAGAAATCATTATTGTTCCATTTAGAACAGTCCAAAATTCCTTCACAAAGTTTTACCTTGAACATAGTAGTAACACCTGTTTGTGCTTGCAGCACCACCATTCCTTTTTCTCTCACAACTGTTCCTTCTCGTATGGACATATTTACTTTCGCCACCAAAATCATCATCACGTAACAGTTCAAGTACCAGTTGAACATGGCCATCCTTCCTTTGTAGTCAGATTTTGTGTTCAGGGGTCTGGTGGAGTCTGAACAACATCAATGGCAGAAGGAAAAGTCTTAAGTTTTTTACAGTGGGTGATATGAATCCACAAAGTCCTCTCTGCGATCTTTACAGCCATAGGTGTTGAGATAAGTACTTGATATGGGCCTTCCCACCTGGGGGATGACCAATTCTTTCTCTTCACAATTCGGATCCACACCCAGTCCCCGGGTGCCATGCTTAACAAGGTTTCACTTCTGGAATCTGCAAAGGAGTCATTGGTTACAAGAGACTAGACATTTAGCAGCTTCTTCATATAATCCGCCAGATCCTCACCCCCTTCACATTCCGCTGGCAACAATCCTTGCCACTGCGGGACGTAATATGGTCTCCCAAACAAAAGTTCAAATGGTGTAAGTCCTTTGTAGGAGGGTGAGATTCGCATGTACAGGAGTGCCAATGGAAGACATGCAGTCCATGATCTATGTGTTTCTGCCATCAGTTTGCAGAGTTTACTCTTCAGGACACCATTGTGTCTCTCCACCAGTCCAGCTGACTCCGGATGGTAAGCACAATGGTACTTGAGATCAATTTGAAACACTTGACCCAACTTCTGCACAATCTGGTTTACAAAATGAGACCCATTATCACTATAAATGCACCTTGGAAGGCCAAATCGGGGAATTATTTCTGTTGTCAAAAGCTTTGCTACTGTGTGTGCATCAGGATGCTTTACTGGAAAAGCTTCTACCCACTTAGAAAAAGCATCAGTTATAACTAGACAGAACCATTTTCCCTCAGAAGGTGTCAACTCAATAAAGTCCATACAGAGTGTGTGGAATGGATATGGAGGGGTAGGGAATGCCTGCTGAGATTTTTTAACTCCCCCCTGAGCATGATACTTTGCACATAATAAACAAGATAAACAGAATTGCTTTGCATAATTTGAAAATCCTTTACACCAAAACACCTTAGACAGTATTTGAATCATCGTCTGTACTCCTACATGGGCAGGTCCATGGCTAACCAATGCCGCATACCTAAAAAGGTTTGAGGGTAATACCATTTTGCCATCTGATGCCCTATACAACCCATCCTGTTGAGTGATACCATATTTTATCCAACGACATTTTTCCTTCTGTATTGTCAATGTTTGCATTACTTTTAGTGTCTCTAAGTCTAAGAGGTGTCCGGGCTCTAAATCATTGTCATGTAAAAGCAAATCATTTTCTTGAGCTGCCTTTTTTGCAGCCATATCAGCAAAAGCATTTCCCCTGGAGACAGGATCTTTTTTGTTAGTATGTGCAGAACATTTACATATCGCTATCTGAAGTGGTAATTGCACTGCATCTAACAACTGTAAAATTAAATCTCTGTGATTTATTGGTTTGCCTGTTGCAGTAACTATTCCTCTATTCTTCCATTGTTGAGCGAAAACATGTACAGTAGAGAAAGCATATGGACTATCTGTATAAATTGTCACTTTTTTACCCCCCCCCCGAAGGTACAAGCTTGAGTCAAAGCCACTAACTCAGCTGCTTGGGCAGAATAAATGTTTGACAATCCTTTTGCTTCCAAAACTTCAGTTTCTGTGGTGACAGCATACCCTACTAGTGTTTTTCCTACAGTGTCCTTTTTTGCTGATCCGTCTACAAACAAAACAAGATCAGAATCTACCAACGGAATATCCGTTAAATCTGGCCGGGGAAGTACTTTGTTATGAATGCTCTCTAAACAAACGTGTGGAGTACCTTCTTCTGGAGTCAGCAAAAGTGTCGCCAGATTAAGAGTAGTACATCTTTCTACGGTCATATGTGGCTGTATCAGCAGCACTGTCATACATGACAAATGTCGACTAGGAGATAAAAAGGTTATCTTATCTTGCAAAAGTATGGTAGCTACTGAATGTGGAACTCGCAATTTTAATGGGTGAAACAAAACTAATGATGCTGAGGCTTGCACTGCCATGGCGGTTGCCACTACAGCTTGAACACAATGCGGCAATGCCCTTGCAACAGGATCTAATCTGGAGGAATAAAAAGCTATCGGTCTCTGTTTATCCTCATGTACTTGTACCAGAACCGAAGTCATATATCCTCCCTTACAATCAACCATTTGTACAAACTGCTTAGAATAGTTCGGAAAACCCAAAACAGAGGATCCTGCTATCAATTGCTTAATTCTGTTAAATGCTTGTATTGCCTTATCTGTCCACTGTATATTACTTTTAGCTGCTATGGGAGTGTCATATATCAGTGCGGTCAATGGCCCTACTTCTTCAGCATAATTAGGAATCCAACTTCTACAAAAATTAGTCACACCTAAAAACGACATCATCTCCCGCTTAGTCGTAGGCATAGCTGCTTCAATAATTGCTTGTTTTCTTTTATTTTCCAATTGTCTACCTTCCTGCGAGATTAAATAACCCAAGTACTTTACTTGTGCTTTCCACAATTGTAACTTCTCTTTATTTACTTTATGTCCTTGCTCAGCTAAAAAACTAAGATGGGCTAGGGTATCCTTTTTACAACTTTCCTGCGTGGGTGAGGCCAACAAAATATCATCTACATACAACAGAACCTGGCTTCCCTCTGGGGGAACAAACTGAGCTAAATTCACAGCCATTTCCTGTGCGAATATTGTCGGACTCTCACAATAACCCTGTGGCAATCTGGTGTATGTGTATCTTTTACCTTGGAAAGTGAATGCAAACCAAAATCTACTCTCCTTGTGTAGTGGTATGGAGAAAAAAGCATTGCTTATATCTATGACAGAAAAAATATCTGTGCTGAGGTAGTAAATCATTAAGTAATGTATAGGGGTCAGGGACCACCGGTGCTCTTGGGATCACAGCTGAATTTACTGCTTGTAAATCCTGAATCAACCTCCATGACCCATCCGGTTTCTTTACAGGAAACAACGGAGTACTGCAGGGTGAATCTGGGCATTCAACAAGAATTCCTA
The DNA here is from genome assembly GCF_019279795.1 of Protopterus annectens. Classification (NCBI taxonomy): domain Eukaryota; kingdom Metazoa; phylum Chordata; order Ceratodontiformes; family Protopteridae; genus Protopterus; species Protopterus annectens. The sequence continues at coordinate 1,068,944,173 of NC_056732.1, forward strand.
CATGTTTTAGCTGTTCAATAACTGGTTTAATTCCTTCCTCTGCTTGCTTACTTAGGGGATATTGGTGCTTACGAGGTCTAAAACCTGACTTTGCAGTTATACAAACTCCACCTGCTGTTTTCATTAATCCTACATCTCCTTTACCTTTTGACCATAAATCTACAGGCAAGGCACTTAACGCACTATCTTCCTCTTGAGTTAGGAGGATTTGTCATGCCATTTCTGTTTTGTCATCCCTGAGGTGCACACTTGGTCGTGCCCAAGTCACCCAATTTAATCTTTGTACCTGGATCTGTTGATCTTTCAACTGACTTTCAGACGTGTTCCAAATCATTACCTTTTTCACCAAATCTACCCAATGTGTCCCCACTGCTTTAGTAACTGAGATATGTGGGCTATAACTTGAGCGATATAAAGAACTCATTTCCTTAAAGTACAGGTTACTACTGTATTACCTTGCGTATCCCAAAACATATCATTCAAAATTATCCTTGCACACTTGTGCTTAAAGAATTCTTTTTCAAATTCTTTATCCGGACTAGGGGCCTTATAGAACATTATACAATGTAAGTGCACCGCAACCTGCGGTGACCCACTCCTAGATTTACTTAGAGCTAGATTGATCAACTCTGTATCAACCCTCCCCGGGCTGTCTGAAAGCAAGTCTAGGCTATACCAGTAAAACAAGTCTTGTACTCTCTGTACTACTAAGCCATCTGCTAACCTTTTTGCCTCAATACCTTTAGGTATGGGAATTGCCGCTATTCCAAACACACGCATCAAATCTCTTCCCAGCAAATTAACTGGACAAACTTTTGATATAATTACCCTACACCTAACAGTTTGGTTTGTTTGCAGATCTGTGAACAGTAGAGGATGAGACAGTGGTTCCTTATAAATTTTCCCGTTTGCCGCTTTTACAAGGACAAACTCATCTGTTTCACAGTTTGGAGGCAGAACTGCTGGACCCAAAAGTGTACGTGATGCACCTGAATCACATAAAAACTCCACTTTTTGTCCCTCAACCAAAAACTCTATCATGGGTTTCTGATCTAGATGCATAGCAATACCCAAATTTGCCAGGTTTATGACTTCACAGTCACAATCCTGCCCTTCCATTAGAGTGTTCTGACATTCATCGTAGAGAGTGTCTGCCTCTTCATTATCCCCATAATGAAGATGGCGCCTTTCTTTACTATCATATAGTCATGCGGAGCCCTTGTTCGTAAGCTGTGGGGGATGTTGCCACTCTTCACAGTCGGCAGCGAAATGCCCACGTCTACCGCATTTAAAACATTCTCCATGTTTTAACCTTTCCCTATAGGCTGAATGTCCACCCGCTTCATTTAATGTGTCCCATTGCGGGCCCCCATTTTTTTTACGCAACCACGGCACCCTTGCCCCCTTTGGTCCTGTACTAGGAATATCCCACCATCATCCCCTACTGCTAACACTTGTACTTTCTTTTTCTTTTTTAGATTAAAATGTCACTCAGCATGCCGTGCATATTCAAACAAAGGTTGCAATCTACATGTTCTGTGATCTACCATGTGCTTAGTAATAAAACTACTTATCGGAGCCTTACAACCTTTAAGGAAAGCATTCTTTAATTGCTGTTCATACGGACTATCATTAGTCTGATCCTGCAGAATCATCATTCCACAATGGTTATTGAACACTTCTGTCAGTCTTACAATATAATGATCCACAGATTCATCATCATTTTGGATGCACTGATTTATTACTGTCCAATCTGCTCTTGGGCGCCACTTATCAGAAATTCACTTTAACAGATCAGTGACTCGTGTGTCTAACACCCCAGAATTATGCTTTAATGTAGTGCAGTCATCTGCCTTACATGTCCGAGTACCACAAACTAAGTGCCAATCTGGACCTAAGATTTGTCGCACTACTTGTTCTACTTCTAAACCATTTAGATGATAACTTAAACGCATACCAACTATGTCCTCAGAAAACTTTTGAAAATGAACCTTGGGATGAGCTCGTTTTATATCCTCTCTAGCCCAGGGACGATAAACTAAAATAGTTGGTTCTTGTCCAACATCTCCTGCTTGTGGGTTTGCAACTTGTATTAAGGGAAGAGCTTCTGAATGGTCAGAAAGTTTAATAGCCCAACGTCCTTGCCCTGCTGGTCCTGACCTTAACTGCATAGGTTGGTCTACCTGTTGCAAAGCAACCTTAGGTACTACGGGAATTTGTGGGTAAATTGGAGGGGTCACAACATTTCCTTGAGCAGCTAATAACCCACCCTGCAGTACAGATCCCACATCTTCAGACTGATATTGAGGAGGTTCCCCCGGTATGGCAGCAGCAATTTCACCATACGGTGGGGCGGTTGCCTGCCTTTGTACTGCACAAACTGTGTGCTCATCCTCATTTAAAAATAAAGCTACTTTTCCATTTGGCACCAGTGATCCCTTTTGATTTATTTTTTGTTTTTCCTGACACTGTTTTTCTTTTATAGCTCGTTTATTTGCTTCTTCTAACCATTTTTGTGCTTGGGGAAATCCCAATTGTCTTTGCTTTTTAGTTCTAGTTCCTGCATCTCTTTTCAAATCTCTAACCAATTTTGCACAGGCATTTTTATTCAGTGTACCATCAAAATCATATTTCAACTTCCATTTCTTCAAAAATTTAACATTATTTTTGTTTAAACTTTTCATATACTTAGCATCAACATTTAAACAGGCATCACTCTCACACTTGCAGCAACTTGAACCCATGTTTTCCTAGATTTCTTATTTTAGGACTGTATATTTTAGGACTGCATCAAAATAATTTTTACAGGGCTTATTACAAAATGGGGCTATCTTAACTGGGATCCTAACAAAATAACAGGTAATCCTAACAAAATAACAGGTAATCCTAACAAAATAATCTTAACAATTATTCCTACCCACCCTTAACTAAAAATAAAACCCCTGTCGACAAGGTTAAATTAAATTAAAAGAAAATTTATTTTTCATCCTACCTGAACCAGATGAGACTCCGTTTCCCCTTTTGCTTTGGAAACCGTCCTTCAGATAGGGATCAGAGAGCGGCCGGCCTCTTTCCAACGACAAATCAGTCGGAGGGCTTTCTGTCGAGGGAATCTTAAGATAAGAAACCCTCACCTGCGCAGGTTTTTCTGTCTCTCTGTTGGTCTGATCCGTATCTTCATAGAGGTTTCCGGTCCGAAGGACCAAAATGTCAGAAGAAAAAATTCAAGCGAGTCACATCTGCCTCAGGTGATGAAAAGCTTCTTTATTTGCAGCTAACCAGATTACAGCAGCATGTTGGCCAAGATGATCTCAATCTGATCAGCTTGTTTACTGACATCAACTTTTATACTTTCTTGTCACTAGCCAAAATAGCTTTTGTTACATTTCTGACAGTTGACAGTTGGCTATGAAAAACATCTAGGATCACAAATTACCTCAGAAAAGAATGTTTTACCTCAAAACCACAGCTAGTGTAGAATGTTTACCTCAAAACCACAGTTAGTACAGAATGTTCAAAAAGGTACAGCATACTTAGTTCAACAGTGGTAGCTGGAATTTTCCAGGACACACAGCTTGCCTCGGTAAATTAACTCTTACTCAGCCGTGCGTCCTTTTACCAAGCTTTCATTTAACTGCAATTAGCTTTCTTTATTCAGAAGTATAGAAAACAAATGTTATTCAAGTTCATAAGCAAACTACATCTATCATAGATAAAGCCCATCTTTAATAAACATGGTTCAATGACCTTTTCTTACCAACACTTCAGCAAATAGCATATTCATTTTGCTAGATGGGAGAAAGAGACAAATAACAGTATGTTTTAAAACTTTTTCTCTTAACATACAAGATCAAAGAAAAATGAAAAAAGACTCCAGTGGGGCACTTATCTGATGGCTAGGTATTCAGCACAGCAAAAAGACATTCAGACTGATGAACAATGATGGCGTTTGGACTGGCTCAAACAAGTTCTGGATAACTGAGTCTATATGTCACCTGTATGCCCTACATCCCGTACGGGGAGCATACGTGTGACGTACGGTGCATACAATATCTAAAGGCTTTGATATACTGGCCTGACATTGTGCTATCCTCGACAGGAGATCCCTACTGTGAAGAATACTGCAACAGTGATTAAGAAGGGCATTCAGTCTACCTCTTACTTAGATGACTCACAACTGATTCTAAGATGGCTGCCACCTCAGGCTAAGCAGATTCACTCAGGGCAGTGATTTAAATACGCAAAACAGTATTAAATAAAACAGAACAGCTCAGAATAACTAAAATGCAACCAGTGATATCAGGCAAGGAAGTATTAGCTGAAAACGACTAAAATGGTGTTAAATTAGTACAGACAGTGCAAAAACAACCCCAAATGCCTATAAAACTATAAAATAGTAACAGGTAATGCAAAAACAGCTAGAATATCAAGGCAACATCAGTGCAAACAAAGAAAAATAATCTGTTTTAGTGCCTTTAAGGTTTGCAACTTACAATAGTATCCTGGTAAGTAGTGGTTTTCTGCAACAGTTTTTTTTAATCAGCTACCTTTAAGCATTGTTTTATAGAGTATCCCTCATGTCTAGTGTTCACCTCAACCCAAATCTTCAGTGTTCTCCCTGGTGTCTAGTGTTTCCCCCATCCCTTATGTTTAAGTGCTGTTAAGGCATAAGAAGTTCTCCCTGATGTCTACTGTTTCCCACCCATAACCATTATGTTTAAGTACTGTTAAGACATGAGATGTTATTCTTGGTGCCTAATCCTCCCCCCCATTTCTGATGAGTTATCCCTGGTGTCTAGTGGAACTCCTTGACCCATGTTTAAAGAGATATCCTTGGTGGCTAATGGTCCCCTCACTGATGTCTGAAGAGTTAGCCCTGGTAGTTAGTGGTCCCCCATATCCACTGTTGCAGGCCTTACATGGTAGTCTAGGGGTGAGCGAAAATATGACAGTACCACCCCTCACAGACAGGCAATCTGACATACATACACATTCGCACATTCATTCCAGACACTCACAGACACACACAAACACACATCTCACCTACCCCCTGCTCAGCCTCGATACTGTGACCTCTCAGGCAGAGACACACACACACACACACACACACACACACACACACACACACACACACACACACACACACACACACACAAACACACACACACACGCTCACACACACACACACACACACACACACACTCATACATGCAGCCCATCCCATGCACACACTCACACACTCCCTAACACTGCCTAACAACTAAACCCCCAGCATGTACCTCCACTGCGATAACTGAACATGGCCTTTTGACCATGCTCATTACCTCAAGTGACCAGGACTGACAGTGCTAAGTTACACAGTCAAGAGATTCTCTGAATCACTCGACTATGTAAACATCTTCCTGTAGGAAGTTCTGACACAAAACACATGGCTAATCAGCATATGCTTCTACCCTGGAATGCCTCATTAGCATTTAGCATTGAAGGAACAGCCCACTGTGGTGCTGCACTTCTTCGTGTTGTAGCACTGGGGCACGGTTACTGCATGGTTTAAATGAGTGTGCACCTCACTGTAACCTTTCTGAGTGTTTTCTTTTTTTTTCTATCAATAGCTTCAAGAATTTCAGTAACTTCTTACAAAGTCCACCATTGCTAGCCATGATGCAGATATAGAAATGTCTTATTTGGTTCATGCAAATACATATATTCATTAAATAATGCAAGATATAACCGTTGCAAACTTTTCACAAAAGCTATATAAATAAAAATCGTTTTATGTTATTAATTTTCTAAGTGAAGATATTTAAAAAGTGTCTCTGATCTCAAGTGTTATGTTGACAATTAGCTTCATTAGGAACAGACTACATTCATGGGAGACCGGAGGTGGTATGTATACTGACTGCAGGTAATATGGCCAGGATCCTGGCAAATTTCCTTATCTTCTTTCAAATCATTTGTCTCCACATAATATTTTTCATTATTGTTATGAAGATTGCACGTGCATCAAGATGCCTCATATACAAGTTGTTCTTCTTCTTTCGGCTTTTCCCGGTTAGGGGTCTCTAATGACTGGCAGTAGATTTTTATGGTGCCGAGGTGCCAGCCCAACATCCAACCTTCAACGAAGGCACGTCCATTCATGCATGTCTTTCGAATGCCACTTGACCGCGGGGTGGACATGCAGACTCCACACAGAAGGCGCTCCAGCCGAGAATCGAATGGGAGAACCTCTTGCTGTGAGGTGACAACGCTACCGCTGCACCACTGCGGCTTACAAGATGCCTCATATACGAGCATTGCTTTTATATTTTATGGCAGGACATTGTTCTGAAATGTTGCATAAAAGAAAGGACTAAGAAGGAGGAGGTGAGGGAACTTAAGAAAAAGTGACCGGGGCAATATTTTTATGTTTAGAAAATTAATATTATTTGTTTTGCACTACATATTTTTCTAATGCTTTATCCCTCAGTACCTACCTTCATCACCTCCTCCTTTAGGTGTCTTGCCTGTTCTTCCCCACCATCACCTGGGAGCTTTCAGCAAAGGAAAAACAATGATCGGTGGGGGCTTTCATCTAAGCAGCCACAGAAGTGGTCTGTGTGCTTGGCAGCATCCGCAGATGACACCAATTAGGATGAGTTTATTTTAACCCCCTAACACACATGCTATACTGAGCTACTGTTACAGGTTTGGCAAGCCAAACCCATGTCCCCATGTGCTACATGGCTGGAATCAGTAAAACCTTTTCTCACGTGCTATGGAATGCAACTGATGACCAGAACCACTGCTCTCTTCTGAAGGACTTTGTGGTATGGCTAGTGATTTCCTGAACTCCGCCACACAAAGACATCACAATGCTGCCCGGGGTATTTTCCAAGGTAAGAATTTGGTTTACAGGTGCTCTTTAAAGGAAAACTTTTTAAGCAGAAAGAGCTGTTTTATTTGTGTTTGATCAATCAACAGTAATTAAAAAAGGTACCTTTTACTTCAGAGGTGTCTGGAAGCCACATTGATCTGTCTTTCAGTGTGATTACCGAACTCGATTGAAGGGATAAATCAGGTTTTGCTCCCAGACTGGACTGCAGTGGACTTCAGTAACTAAACCTTAACACCGCAAAATAACAGATAGCCTTTGTTCTATTAAGCCCATGAAGTTGATACTGCGGTTCCTGTCATCACAGAACATCTGCATAGTAAGCTTAGTAAAACTCATGTGCTCTGTGCTGTTTTCCTCATTCTGTCAGACACATCTGACAGTTAGCGTCAGACTCCTGCACAGAGGCATCAGCTGATGGACACAGAATGTCTCACCAGCTGTTTAAAGATGAATGTCAACACGTCAAATGGGAATACGATCTCCTTTTCACCTGATGTTCTAGCAAGAGTCCTAAAAAGAGTCTGTGATCAGTTGTCTTCATTTCTCTATGTACAAACACAAGTGGTAGCATACATAGTTTACAGTAGACAGGAAGTTCCACACTCCTGTCATTGTTATCCACCCTCCATCTCATCTGCTGAGGTCGTCTGTTAATTACAAAGCTGCTGTGCAGTAGGCAGACAGACACTTATATCTATGTGCTCATATTCCTTCAGGATCTGCAAATACCAATCTACATTTTGTAGGTTAATATGTTATTTTTTTTTCTGAAGATACAGTAGCGTGTGTGTGTGTGTGTGTGTGTGTGCGCGCACGCGCGCGTGTGTGTGTGTGTGTGTGTGTGTGTGTGTGTGTGTGTGTGTGAGATAGGCATATTTGCTTATGGCTTCTCAGGTGCAAGTTTCCATGGCCTCTTTCTCACTAGCTGCATGGTAAAATCCATGACATCTACAAACTACTGCTGGAAAATTTGAGTGTTACTGTAGGGCCATTACTGCCAATGTCACATTCATTTGCACACTGCAGTGTGTTGCCAGCAGTTTATTAATCACCCACTGGCATTGTTATAATGCACCAATCCGACATAACATCCTAATGAGATTTATAATGTTGGTACCTAGGCTGGGTATAATGTTGCTTCTGACTGTGGTGAGGGTATAGTGTAAGACATTGCATGTATCACTATGTGGACTGCACAAGTATTACTTTAGAAACATTGTTGCAAGTATTCAGTTTAATGCACGTCCAGCAAATACCCAGCAAAATCGATAAGTGAGAGTTATACTGTGTCCTTACTGTATGTTTTGAAGCTGCAGTGAGCTTTAAGGCCCATGGCACAACTTTCACATGCACTACTAAAAGCGCAGAACTGACGCATAAGATTTATATGCTGCTTGGATAAAGCAGAGTTGTGTAAAATCTTACCATAATGGTAGATGTCCTTGCCTTCACTGCAGCATTATTCTTAACAGATAGGATACCCTGCAGTGGAAGCCCAAATGTCTGGCCAGTCTACTAAAGACTACTTGCTGATTTTAAAAGGTATGCTGAATGTCACCCAAAAGCTCCTTGCTTAGCATAGGGCATAAAAGTGATGTCAGGCCTGCCATAGTCAGAACTGCCCCAGTAAGAACACAGTGCAGGAAATCCAAGAGGTAACCTGGACATCCAGAAAGGCAAACAACTAGGGGGTGGGAGCGAATACTTCAGCAGTGAAAGCAAGGACATCTACCATTATGGTAAGATTTTACACAACTGTATGTCCTTACATTCACTGCTGCAATATTCTTAACAGATGGGAAAATGCAAAAGCTCAAGAGGAAACTTGGGAGGGGGGGGTGCAGAAGAGTCTCCTAAAAAGCCATGAAGAATGGCACTAGCAAAACCAGCCCTAGCTCTAGAGATACCATCCAACTTGTAGTGCTTGGTAAAGGTATGCACAGACGTCCAGGTAGCTGAATAGAATTAGCATCTAAGCCCTTGAAAAAAGTACCTGAAGAAGATACAGCTCTAGTAGAATGAGCCTTAACTGACGAAGGAAGAATGTTGTTGAAGAATGCTGTACTGCTTTCCTGTTGGTTTCTTTTTGTTACTTGCCTTTGCATGCAAGCATACCACAGTTCATTTAACTATTTATTGTAATTAACTAGTCTTATTACTGTATTGTACTGAGTACAATAAATACACGGAGACAAATGTTTCAGTTGATAGGCTATACTATTATATTATCCTTTTGGTTCTACAAGCAAGCAATACAAATATGTCAGCTCTCTATAGCAAATTCCCAAAGCTTGTTTATGCACAGTTACATTTATACCAGAAGGTCTGGTATTTTTCTCAAAGTTTGATATAATACAGTTTTTTCTTTGTATAACAGTTTTTCTTTGTTCTTCTAATTTATGATTTGCCCTTGATTCTTTGGTCCAGGAAATTCAGTCTTGCATTATCTGAAACTTAGTGTTCCAACACTATCTTGCTTGTGTTCCGGCTTTATCTTGCTTGAAGTTACTTTGATGTACTTTTAGCTGCTTTCTGTGTAGCTATTTTACAAACTTTGTTTCTCAATAACATATTTTTTACATGGATGTCAAAATCGAACTAAGCTATATATGCTTGCCAGCACACTTACTACTTCTTAGTTTTCATGTTATTCTTGTAGCTTTTATTCAAGCTAATAATCATGCTAGCAGTAGTTTGAAAAGACAGTGTATGCTAAATAAAACGAGTAGTAGTATACATCATTTTATTTTAGTATTGTTTATTTACTTTATGCTGTGAGAATTGAATGTATGCTTGTCCTTTGTCTGGTACCTCTTACACATTTGCTTTTTGATTTGATTATTTTTATAAAGCTTTTGCTGTTGCCTATACTGTCAAAGCTGTAGTACTAGTAGCTATTTGTACCCTCCCTTTTTGTAAAGGGACCTGTATAATTTATTTGAACTGCATACCATAGCTCATGTACTGACTGTACTCGGTGTGGTATTTACTTGCAAACATTGTGATGTCTTATTACAATTACCAAACAGGATTTTTGTAGGCTTTTATTTAATCCTGTATGTGAATACTTAACAATAATATTTTAGAAAAATGTAAGCCATTTAGCCTGACAACCAGTCTTGTTTTCTTGCCCTTACAAATTTCAGTACCAGTAACATTTTATGTGATGCAACATTCCTTGTAACTCCCCATTCCAGCCTGGAAAGATCTGAGTTCACATACTTTTGTTTTTTTATGCATTCTAGACGCTTGATTCATAACCCCTTCAGCACTTGCTCGTACCTTCAGTCATTTATTAAAATATTCTTGCAACTTGAAATAAACATTCGTAATTTGCCTATATATGCATAATACTGTTTTTTGCTGGAGTCTCTGCTAGTTTTGATGCTATCATACAATTTACAAAATATTGTAAGAAACAAAAGAGATATTGACTTAACTAACACATGCTTAAAACAGATATATTTACATGATTTACATTTGCTGTTGTCTGCCTTTTGCTGTACTTTAGTTGAAAAAGAAAATACATGCGTATCAGTCTATGACATTGTGTCTTTACTGCGTTTAACTACTCTCATTTGACTTCTACGCCCTAGAACTGTTTTGATATATGAAATGCTTTTAAAATTACCATTTAAATGTCTTGCTGTAACTGAATGAAAGTTTTTTTCATGTATGCTTAACCATTTTCTAAATGTAGAACAGTACGTCGTAAATTATGTTTTATCATCGTAGTTAACTGCTGTTGCTTTAACTCTTTGCTAACCAGATTATATTTGTCAGTATTTTGCTCTGCTGACTTTAAACCTCTTATGCACTTTTGAAAAAGTGTTTGCATATGTTGTCTGAACTTTTTGAACTTACTTTGTCTGTCTTTTAGAAGTTTATTAAATCTTTTTGTCAGTTCACCATGAACCTTGTCGCTGCTGTTTTGTAATCTGCAGTGGTTTTATGCCACTTTTGTCTAGCAAGATGTACAGAAGAGTTTGTAAATAACTGACTTGACTGATATTGTAACTCTGAAGTTAACATTGTACATGTGGTGACAGGGCATAATGCATCTGGTTGTTTACCATTACTTTTAAGACATAAACGTTTACTGTCATACCAATCATGTTGCTGTTTAAGATACCAGTCAAACATAATGCATTTACATAAAGCATTGACATAAACTTGACCTATTAAAGTACTACATGTGCTACAGTTATGTTTATACCAATCTTTAAATCCTGACCATACATGTCCTGGACTGTCATTACTGTCTACCTGAAAGGTAGTCTTACATTTTTGTGTTATGGCATCCATGCTTGTAGAATGAGAAACAAAAAAAGAATTACCAGTTTCTGTGTGGAAGGTGGCCAAATCTTCTGTTGAGAAAGCTTGGAAAGTCCCTAGTTGATTGTCCCAAAAGGTGGTCAGGCACAGCTTGCAGACTCAGCTGTGTGAATATACAGGACATGTGGAATCTGCACAGATGCACTGTTCTGCTACTGGATACTGTAAAGAAGGAGGCAAACGTTTGCACTAGAACTGAACGTACCAACTGAATAAAAAGAAGCTGTAGCTGTTACAATAACAAACCATTTGGTCCGTCAACTATGGCTCACCTCTGAAGAATTCTGTACTGCCTTCCTGTTGGTTTAATTTTGTTACTTGCCTTTGCATGCAAGCATACCACAGTTCATTTGACTATTTATTGTAATTAACTAGTCTTTTTACTGCATTGTACTGAGTACAATAAATATACAGAGACAAATGTTTCAGTTGATAGGCTATACTATTATATTCTCCTTTTGGTTCTACAAGCAAGCAATACAAATCTGTCAGCTCTCTGTAGCAAATTCCCAAAGCTTGTTTATGCACAGTTACATTTACACCAGAAGGTCTGGTATTTTTCTCAAAGTCTAATGTAATACAGTTTTTTCTTTGTATAACAGTTTTTCTTTGTTCTAATTTATGATTTGTCCTTGATTCTTTGGTCCAGGAAATTCAGTCTTGCATTATCTGAAACTTAATGTTCCAGCACTATCTTGCTTGTGTTCCGGTAGCTTTATCTTGCTTGAAGTTACTTTGATGTACTTTGAGCTGCTTTCTGCGTAGCTATTTTACAAACTTTGTTTCTCAATAACATATTTTTTTTACATGAATGTCAAAATCTAACTAAGCTATATATGCTTGCCAGCACACTTACTACTTCTTAGTTTTCATATTATTCTTGTAGCTTTTATTCAAGTTAATAATCATGTTAGCAGTAGTTTGAAAAGACAGTGTATACTAAATAGAACAGAGTATTCTTTCAGTTGCCATGAAAAGTGTAATAAAAGTGTAATAAAAGGAAATAGCCTTAGAAATCCAAGAAAAAATAGTTTGCTTGGATACACCAAGTCCCAAAGATCTAGGATGAAATGAAACAAATAACTGATCAGATTTTCTAATAGCCTTAGTCCTAGCCAAATAAACTCTGAGTTGACTATGCATGTCCAAAGTATGCAGCACCCTCTCAATGTCAAATTGCAAACAGGGGAAAAAGTAGACAGATTAACAGACTAATTCAGTGATAGCTCATTAACCACCTTAGGCATGTAAGAAAGGTTAGTACGCAAAGACACTTTGTCCTCGTCATCATCATCTTCTTTCAACTGTTCCCGTTAGGGGTCGCCACAGCGGATCATCTGTTTCCATTTCTTCCTGTCCTCTGCATCTTGCTCTGTCACACCAACCAACTGTATGTCCTCTCTCACCACATCCAGAAACCTTATCTTAAGCCTTCCTCTTTTCCTGTTACCTGGTAGCTTCATCCTTAGCATCTTTTTCCCAATATACTCAGCATCCCTCCTCAGTACATGTCCAAATCAACATAATCTTGCCTCTCTGGCTTTGTCTCCAAACCTTCCAACCTGGGCTGACCCTCTAATATACTTATTCCTAATCCTGTCCACCCTCGTCACACCCAGTGCAAATCTTAACAACTTTAACTCTGCCACATCCAGCTCAAACTCCTGCCTTTTTGTCAATCCCACTGTCTCCATCCCATATAACATAGCTGGTCTCACTACCCTCTTGTAGACCTTCCCTTTCACTCTTACTGGTACTTGTCTGTCACAAATCACTCCTGACACTCTTCTCCACCCACTCCATCCTGCCTGTACTCTCTTTTTCACCTCTCTTCCACACTCACCATTACTCTGAACTACTGAACCCAAGTATTTAAACTCATCCACTTTCACCACCTCTACTCCTTGCAACCTCACCATTCATCTATCCTCCCTCTCATTCACACACACATATATTCTGTCTTGGTCCTGCTGACCTTCATTCCTCTTCTCTCTAGAGCATATCTCCACCTCTCCAGGGTCTCCTCCACTTGTTCCCTACTCTCACTACAGATCACAATGTCATCTGCAAACATTATAGTCCACAGGGACTTCTGTCTGATCTTGTCTGTCAACCTGTCCATCACCATTGCAAACAAGAAAGGGTTCAGAGCTGATCCTTGATGTAATCCCACCTCCACCTTAAATGCATCCGTCACTCCCACTGCAGACCTCACCGGTGTCACACTACCCTTGTACATGTCCTGTACCACTCTTACATACTTTTCTGACACTCCCGACTTCCTCATACAATACCACAACTCTTCTCTAGGCACCCTGTCATATGCTTTCTCTAAGTCTACAAAAAACACAATGCAAAAAAGGAGGACAAACCATAAGGGCATGCAACTCAGACACCCATCTGACAGAAGTAAGAGCTAACAAAACAACAAGTCTTCCAGGAACAATGTTGCAAGGAAGCTGAAACAGCAGGCTCAAAATGAGTTCCAAGACAAAATTAAGATCCCAGGGAGGAGGAACAGGCTTTCTGGGAGGTCTAATATTAAGGACTTATTTAAGAAATTGTTTAACCTCAAATCTAGAAGTTAAAGGAGGAGAAAAAGGCAGACAAGCAGAGACAGCTGATAAGTGGGCCTTAACAGAAGAATAGGCCAAACCAGCATTGAACAATTCACACAAATAAGAGAGAACCAAAGTAACATCCACAACAAATGGGTCCAGGTTACGAGAGAGACACCAAACAGAAAACCTCTTCCATTTTGGATAAGTAGGATTTCCTAGTAGTAGGTTTCCTGGCCTCCTGCAGGACTTGCAGCATGTACTCAGAAAAAAAGGTGTCTGTAAGGAATCAAAATCTTATTGCCCACAGAGTCAGTTGAAGCATGGACAGTGGGGATGGATGAGAGATCCCTTGTCTTGTGTGATTAGATTCACCCTGTGAGGTAACTTGTGATGACTGCCCCTGGCTAGATGCAGAAGTAGAGAGAAATAGTGCTGTCGTGGCCGAAAGAGCATCACCAACAAGATTTTGGAAGCATCCTGTTGAATTTTGAACAGGAAATTTGGAATTAGAGGAAGGGAAGAGGAAGGAATGCATAAAGAAACATCCTTTTCTAAGAAAATGAGAGGGGATCCACCTTCCACAGCAGAGGAACTGGGACTCTGGCACAAAGCAGAGAAAGTTGTCTGTTCAGACAGAAGGCAGAAAGATCCACTTGAGGAGTACCCCACTGGTGGATAATGTCCAAAAACATATCCCTGTGAAGAATCCATTTGTGGGATTCGGGTCACTTAGTGATCTTAAAAAGGGCAATTTTTAAAACTATTTACTACCACAACATAGGTTCATTTGGAGGACATTTTAAACTTAGCCAATTTCCCTTTTAGTCTTACCTTCCCTGTGACGCCCCTGCTCTGGCCCACTAATCAAAGAGCCTCAATCCTCACCACTGGCAACAGTGGGCAATGTACACACTGGGAGGATGACAAGTGCACACACAGTAAAAAGCAATTTCCCTTAAGAACACACAGAGATCACAGTCAGTCTGGGGCTGGCTTCTCCCTCTTTCTCCAGATCCCGAATAAGACTCCCCACTGGCACAGCTATATAGTTGACAACTCAGCTGATTGGCCAAGCTAAGACCTTCCCTTTCACTCATGTAAGGATCTTTATACACCATTATAAAAAAGAAATGAAAACACTTTCACAAAATTAGTCATGGATAGCCAAATGCTATGCAAGATGAGCAGATACAATGACCTCTGTCACTGACAGCTACAAACTAATGCCCACATCCCATGTGCTTTTATTGTAGTATATAACAATATTACTGCAAATCACACATGACCCACTTGACACTATACTGTTTAACAAATCTACTAGATTGTTTGTTAAGTAAATGGTGGCAGTGTATAACAAAGAAAAATGTTCAACCAATTACACATTATAAGCTGATACTGCTGATATTTGAGTTATATGAAACAGTGAGTCTGACTTCTGGTGTGACTCAGACATTTATGAATGAAATATTTTCTCACTACTAATGGTGTGGAAAGCTATACTGCGGTGGTGGTGCTGCGGTAGCGTTGTCGCCTCACAGTAAGACGTTGTCCTGTTCGATACTCAGCTAGAGCATCTTCTGTGTGGAGACATGCGTGAATGGGCGTACCTTCGTTGAAGGTTGTGCGTCAGGGCTGGCAACTCGGCATGTAAAAATCTACTGCCAATCATTAGCGGACTGGAGTTCCGCTGTGGCGACCCCTAACCAGGAAAAGCCGAAAGACGCAACAACTAACGGTATGGAAAGCTACACACGGGATTTGTATATAAACGTCTCATTGCATTGCAGTGATGTGGAAGTGGAGAAACGTGACTGCTCAAAAAATTTGTTCTTCTGGCATTTTGAAGTGAACTGGACTGTGTTGTACCAATATCACCTAGTAGGTATTGTGCAATATTGTACATTTTTAGACTCAATCTGGCCTTCTGCTGTCCTGTGTTGCAATGACATCTGCATTGCTAATTTTGCTTGCTAAACAGTGTGCAAAGTTTAGAGGGTGTGCCAAACATTGTTATGTCTGTTACATCATTTTTTAGGCTACAGCAGTAACTCAGGAATTAGTCTGGGGATGGAAAATGTACTATAAATAGCAGTCAGTGAAGAAATGCTTATGACAGGCTCCAGCCTCTCACAGTCCTGACAGGCATTGTTTTCATAGTAGATGTTTCACTGTGCCTCAGTATTATCACACATTGGGCACTGATTGTGCAGTCACTAGTGGCAAATCTACTAAGACACAGTGCTACCAGATGGGGAGAACTTTGCTATATGTGTGCAATCTATTGCACTTACACCATCAACTATCTATCAGTTTAGGGAATACCTGGGCAGTATTTGAAGTTTTCTGGGGGTGTTAGGAAACATTGGGCACTTGGCAATCTACTACAGCATGCATGTGAGGAGTGCAGGAATACCTGGGCAGTATTTGAAGTTTTCTGGGGGTGTTAGGAAACATTGGGCACTTGGCAATCTACTACAGCATGCATGTGAGGAGTGCATCAATACCTGTTGGCATATCACTATAGTAAGAATATGGAGGGATGCAACAACCTGGACAGACAGCATAATGCCAGCCACAGTGCCCAGATGGTTTACATCCCAAAGCTTATCTAGCTCTATTTTTGTTTTATTAAAACTTTAATTTCTAGTTGTGTGATGGTTTGCCAGTTTGTATTCTTATAACAGGGATTTGTCTCATGCAGAACTGATGGTGCTGATGTGGTGTGTCACATGTGTGTAGTACCTGCCCGACATTGTCAGTCTGTATATAATGTATGCATCTTTATCCATGCTGTCCATAGCTGCATACCATAAAGTCACAGGCTATTCCATCTTTCATTATGCTATGTAATATACCATTCTGTACTATTACGAAATCACATGCATGCCAGTGACACATTTATTTCCATTGCACTGTTCCTCGGTAACATTAATCCATAGTTAACATCACTGCATTGTTTGCTAATGCTGCAAAAACATGAAGAGCCTTGATATATTTCCATATTTTTCTACTTCAAGATTCCGATCTCATCGTATGTTAATGGAAGCATTTATAGAATTTTTCAACTGATTATGTGATACTTTACATTTCTGAATCCTATCCATTATCTGATAGAAGATGACCTCTCTGAAAACACACATTTCTTGGCTCTCCTGTTTCTTCTCTTTTCCCATGACTTATAAAATTTTTACACATGGTACTAGTTTGTTTCATGCTTTGAGAGACAAGGATCTTCAGGGAGTGAGAAGTTTATAGTTACATTCCAGATTTAATCATGCAGTCATGAAAATCATGCAGATCTGAAATATACGTACTGTTTTCATATAATGTGTGAAACTTGTTATGACATTCCATTAGAAAACAATACCTTCTAGTATGTATGCTTGTCATTTAATTTTACATTGCATTATCTGGTTGTGTGCTTTGTTTCCGTATGCCTCTTGGAACACCATTCCCAAACACACACACACACACACACACACACACACACACACACACACACACACACACACACACACACACACACACACACACACACACACACACACACACACACACACACACACACACACACACACACACACACACACACACACACACACAATCAAAACACTCGGGAGTAGAACAGAACCAGCATAACACTTGGGAGCAGAGCAGAACCAGCATAACACTTGGGAGCAGAGCAGAACCAGCAAAATACTATGGAGCAGAGCAGAACCAGCAAAACATTTGGGAGACCAAAACTCTCCTTACCTGGAAGCAATGATCAGCAAAAACACTCGGGGGCAGCATAAATCTCCTTAAAAGCTATACCTGAAATACTTGCTCGACGGAACAGCTAGTTTAAATTCTGCGCATGTAAGTGTGGCGTGGACTTCCATTTTGGCATGTGACGCATGCATGGGTCCTTAAAAAAACTGCCACTGTGGAGTTTTTTGTTGAAGCCTCATGGCCAAAAAGTGTGTGGGGGGGTGTTCCCTCCCCCTTGCCCTATGGTTCCAGTGCCCTTGAGAAGAAAAGTTTAATTGTTTGTTTCTTTTTTAATGGAACGTCCCCTCAAAAAAAAAATGAGAAGGGTCACACCCAGGACAGCAGTTGAGAACTGTAGTAGGAACTTTTTCCCCAACCAAAAACTGAAGAACTCCTTTAGGACCCTCAAAAAAAAATCAACCCAGGTTCCCACTGAACATCTGAGATGGACGCTTGCAAACATCTTTGGACGTGCTGCCAGCTGGACCCACACAGCCTCTGGCATGGTTGCGGCAGAGAAATCCAACAACACAGCTGGGTTAGCATCCAGGTTTGTAACAACCTCAGGAGAAACACCTGGCAGAGGCTGAACAGTGGAATATTTCTGTCATACCTTTTTCACCGTCTTCTTCCCTAATGGCTGACCCTCGGGGCGGGAGATTCCTTCCATTGTATCTTTAGAGAAAAGCTTAAGACACTGATTCTAAAGATACAAGAAAAGGGAACAAAGTCTACTGTGAATAGTTTTCAGAATGAATGCCTGACAAACAGAACAAGACGTATGGTCATGAGAATCTCCTAGACAAAGAAGACACTTATTGTGGCAGTCTTTATGGAGAATCTGTCTCCCACACTGACATTTACCTTTCCTGGGTGACATTAACCCCAAGGATAACAATTAAAAGTAAGGAAAAACAAAATCCCCAATGTGGCACTTATCTGCAACTGCAATAGAAGTCAGCAAACAGACATAGGTAGTCACTGGAGAACGAAAATGCATTCAACTGGCAGAAAATGGGAGCACAGGTAAACAGACCGATGATAAAAAGAGACATTCAGACTGGCAGCAAAGAAGATCTGATTATGGTAGGCCTGAATGTCACCTTTATTCCCTATGTTATGCAAGGAGCATTTGGGTGACGTTTGGCGTACCTTTTAAAAGCAACAAGTAGTCTTTGGTAGACTGGCCAGACGTTTGGGATTCCACAGCAGGGAATCCTGTCTTTTAACAATACTGCAGCAGTGAATGTAATGACGTCAACTAACTTCTATCACAGTCTTCAGATTACAGATAGTTTGAAATTGTAATAGAAAACAAACACATTTACAGGTTTGTGTGTGTGTGTGTGTGTGTGTGTGTGTGTGTGTGTGTGTGTTTTATGTGTATTGTATTAAACGGATTCTGGCGTGTAGCTTGCAAGACATTTCCCTGTGAGCTACATCGCCAAAACCAAACGGCTGCAGCAGCACTTTGCCATGGTGCAATTTGGCTGAAAAGCATAGCCGCTGCAGCTGTAATCTATGAACGGGCAGATACAGCCGTACGGAATGTGCAACGCATTCCTTCTTCTCATTCAAGGAATGCATTTATTTATTTATTTATTTATTTTGCTGTCAGTCTGACAACAAAATAAATAAATAATTTCAGCCAAATTGCAATACGGCAAAGTGCTGCTGCAGCCGTTTGGTTTCGGCGATGTAGCTCACAGGGAATTGTCTTGCGAGCTACACGCCGGAATCCGTATTAAACACTGAGCTTAGGAGTACAAAGGAAGTATGGCAGAGGTGTAGCTGGCTTTTGTAGCTCCTGGGGCTGATCTCTGTACTGGTTCCCTACCTCCCAGAGGGGGAAAAAAAGAAAAAGTCCAGTCCTTGCACTGGTATACTAACCTGGTAGCTAGAAACACTCCCCTCTCCTCTTTCCCAGCTCTTCAGTGGAAGTGAGAAAAACATGATCCACAGTCTCATGGCTGGTGTTCCTGAAATGCAGGAGCCAACCAGCTAACCAGGTTCTGTTTCTGTGTTCCATTCACCCTCAGCTGTGAGGTAATAAAAAAAGTCTGTGCTCAGGTACCTGAGCTCCTGAAATGCAGGACCCTGCCAGGTCCCATTTATGTGTCCTGCCCCTGTCCCTCCTTCCTCAGAGTGTAGATAAAAAAAAAAAAAAAAAAAAAAAAAAAGAAACAATTCTTATTTTTTTCTTTTAAAATGTAGCAAACTGCTTACACACAAAGAGTGCTACAGTTCCCAGATTTGACCATAAATGCAATACTGGTATACACTAAAGAGTAATTGGAACTCAGTAACTAATTACACTCCCTAACACTTTGTGCCCTGGGGAGTTGCCTATTTCTTCCCACCCTAACTATGCTCCTATAGTCTAACCTCTTGGACCAGATACCAGTTTTTGGGTCTATATTAAATCAGCAAATGCTTAAAAAAGCGAATGCTGATTTATTGACCCCATGTAAGCAAAAGCTTACAATCCCAAACACTTGGAACAGCGATTTTTTTTTCCCCAGGGAAAAAAAAAATCACTGTTCCACAAAAAAAAATAATAAATAAATAAATAAATAAATAAATAGAAATAAAAACTTCAAAACATTTCATAAAGTGGGGGGCTTTGCCCCCCACACCCCCCTACTTAAAATACCAACTCCGAGAATGCACTACAGTGAGGAAAATGGTAAAGTAACGGAGGCGGACAAGCGATTTCTTTCCCAGGGAAAGAAATCACTTATATGCTGTTTCGCTATTTTGTTTCGTGCTTTCAAGTTCGATCAAGATGGATTCGAAGGATTGCATCTTCGATTATATAATAGGAACCCCAGTTTTTGTTCTCCTGATGCACCATCCTTGTTC
The DNA here is from genome assembly GCF_019279795.1 of Protopterus annectens. NCBI lineage: Eukaryota > Metazoa > Chordata > Ceratodontiformes > Protopteridae > Protopterus > Protopterus annectens. The sequence continues at coordinate 1,068,964,558 of NC_056732.1, forward strand.
CAACTGCAGGCCCCCCGCAACTTAACACCCATCTGTGAAAACACACTACAAGTAATGATCTGTCAACTACAGAGTAGGTTTTGTGGAATTTAGTTACAAGGCCCTGTGTTACAGCCTACATTTCAGAGCTCCACATGCTGCTGAAAGACATATAAACAGAGAAACATATGCAATTATATGCAAATATAGAGACTGAGACAGAGAGATAATATGATTGTATGCAATATTATTTGCTCATGTGAGACTGCCTGGTTGTTGTGAACTTAATGGGTTGTATTTTCACTATGTTTCTAAAATGCAAGAAATACTAGTTTCTGCTCATTTTTCATACATACTGCCTCAGTGGAATGTACTCCGTCTGATAGGGTACACTTCCACTGAATATGAAGAATTCATACAGATTATCAAAACAAAAAAAGTTTTTGATGATTATTGTTTGTTTTTTCACAAACATTACCCCCATACATATTTGCAGACCCCTGACAAGCCAGATCCATGACTGTAACTGTGGATTAAACTGCAACAGTAGTCAGTCAATTTAACGTTAATCCTGGTTCCCCTCGAAAGACACCCACTTGATGTATACACCTTTAAAATCTGACTAGTATGAAAATTACTGTTGTTACATACACTGTGCCTCACAACAAACCCAATCAGCAATTTGATAAATGTTAGCATGTAATCTAACATTTGCTTTCAGACATAGCCTGTTAACCTAAAAAAGTCACTTTCTGTGTATACATTTTAAGCATTTTTTTGACCATGGATGCCCAGCTGGGTGCAAAAGCCCCTTTTCAGCAGAGACCCAGGGAGAAAAGCTCCAGTACATGCAGTACAAACAAAATCTTTTAAGTTATATAACATCAACAATGTCAGGCAGGATACCATTAAAATACATTTTACAATGTCAAAATAGATAAGATAGTAACTACACTTAAGGTAATATGTCTTCTTATAATAATTCTATTATATACAGTAAACTCTCAGTTAACCGGAACTCAAGCAACCAGTACTCTCAAGCAACCGACAAAAAAAAAAAATCGAACAAATACAGTACAATTTTCATGTGTTGCACGTTCTGCCCCCCCCCCCCCCCACACACACACACACACAGAAACATATCTTACATTTTTAGAGTTTCAGAGTTTTAAAAAGGAAGATAGGAATAAATTCCCTCTCTCCCCAACCTGAGAACAAGTCGAACCAAACAAATAGTATTGGGTACAGTATCAGTTAGACCTATTTTTAATAGTAACTCTCAAGCAACCAGAAACTACAGTTATCTGGCATCTATCAATCCCCATGGGTGCCGGTTAACTGAGAATTTACTGTACAGATATAAAGTTAAATAACTATGCAGCAATATAGATGTCACAATACAGAGTGCTGAGTTATTTACAAAGGGAGGAAAACAAAAGGATGATTTAATTATGAGATATAAATTAAATGAGTAGTAAAAGAGTTAAGAGGCACAGGTAGAAGGTGGGGTGGGTGAAGTCAGAGTGATATTTGATAGAGTAGAGGAGAGCAGAGGTATAGTACAAGATAAGGAAGAAAGCAGAGATCTTATACTTCCCCTGGAGACGTACAGCTACAGAACCAGGATGTGACAGGTGTTTTCTCAGTTGTGGTTTGAATGCCTGCTGGTTTTCAAGGAGCATGGGAAGTTTGAATACAAGGAGTCTCCCAATGCATTTTGGGGTTTAGTGATGAGAGGATGACTTTGTCTTTAGCGTGAAGATCTTTTGTAGGTTGATAGTGTTGCAGCATGCCTTTTAATGCTGGATAATTGTCAGGGTAGTATATTAGAGTATGAGCTAGTAATACCTGACAGTAGTGGAGCTGATGTGGGAATTCAGTCCAATTTAGTTGTGCTCAATTTAGTTGTTTAAGGACCAAACAGTGTTATGATCTTCTTCTTCTTCTTTCGGCTTTTCCCAGTAAGGGGTCACCACAGGGGATCACCTGTCTGCTGATGACTGGCAGTGGAGTTTTACTGTGTCGAGTTGCCAGCCTGGCGCCCAACCTTCCACAGAAGGCAAACACATGCGCGCACTCACACCTAGGGCAAATTTAGAGTGTCCAATCCACCTACAGCATGTCTTTGGGATGTGGGAGGAAACCGGAGCACCCGGAGGAAACCCACGCGACCATGGGGAGGACATGCAGACTCCGCACAGAAGGCACCCCAGCCAAGGATTGAACCGGAGAACCTCTTGCTGTGAGGCAAACAGTGTTGTGATCTAATGATTTGCAGCAAAGTGAGCTACTTTATTGCAGCATTGTTTCAGCTTTGTTTGTGTGGACATTTGTAGGTTAGTAAAGAATAGGCAGGCATACAGTAGGTTAGGAATGAGGTAGGCTTTTGCTGTGGTTTCTCTACCTCTTTTTGTTACATAGGGTTTTGTTTTATACAAGAGGCCAAGCTTCTTCATGCTTTTTTAAAATAAGAGTTTGGAAGTATACGCCAAATTTCAAGTTGTTATCAGTTGTGACTCCTAAGAGTTTGGTGTTGGGGACCTGTTCAGTCAGGGTGTTATTTAATGAATTGATTTTGACAAGAGTTTTGCTATGGGAGAATGATTTTGGGGGTGAAAGTAGTAATTTTATTTTTAGGGGTTAAGTAGGGGTTGTGAGTTGTCAAGCCAAGATTCTATGGATATAAGGGTTTTGAGTAATTTCTTAATTTTTGTAGGTTAGAGGCTGTACAGATGAGTGTGGAGTCATCTGCATATTGTACAAGAGTGGAGTTCTTGGAAGCAGTGTGTATAATAAATATGCTAAACAGGAGGGGTCCAAGTATGGACCCATGTGGCACTCCAACAGTAATGGGGAAAAATGAAGAGTATTCTTGCTGTCATTTGATGGTTTGGAGTCTATCTTTTAGGTAGCTGATAAACCAGGAGAGAGAGGAGAGGCAGATACCCAAGGAGGAGAGTTTTAGTAATAGTTCATGATGAGAGATAGTGTTCAATGCTTTGGACAGGTTTAGGAATAAGGAAGATACTAAGGTTATGGCATTTCTGATTTTATTAATGATATCAGCAAAGTGAAACAGAGCAGTAGTGGTGCTATGGTTGGGACAAAAACCATGTTGTGTGGGGGAGAGAAGACTGTTTATGGTAAGGTATTGAAGTAATTGGGGTTTTAGAATGGATCTGTTTATTTGCAATTTTTAGGGATTCAGGAGAAATGTTGCCTGCAGCAGAGCTCATAAGTTTTAGTTTTAGGAGATATTTTCTTAAGGTAGAGTTAGGGACAGGTTTGAGTAAGAAGTGAGATTTCATGGGGTTCTTTTGGTGGAGTGATTGGTTTGATAAGTGAGGCTACAGCTTGAAGGAAGTATTTGTTAAAGTTATTAGTGACTGTTGATGAAGTGTCTTCTGGGGAGGGAGAGGATTCTTGACTTTGGCCTGGGTTTAATAGATTTTAGACCAATGATCAGAATTTTTAGGGTTATTTTGGTGTTCCTGCTATGAAAAAGTAGTGGATTTTTTTTTTTTTTTGGGGGGGGGGTGGCCTTATACTGTGTTTGGTTTTATTTCTTATCTCTCTGAAGCATAGACATTCTTCCTGGGATTTTATGGGGTGCCATGCTTTGTTACAGATGCTTCTCAATTAAATTATGAGTAACATTCTACCTCAACAGTGAAGCTTGAGAGGTGAATCTTAGTATCCATGTCAAGATCACATAGCAAGCAGGGTTATATAATTTGAAAGAAGTGATCACAGTTCTTTGCAGTGCACTGATGTTAACCTGTTGCCATGTACTACAACAGTCAGAGAAAAAAATGTAGGAGTGATAAGTGTTTTCCAGCTGTCACACAGAGACTAGCCATTCACAGAACAGCAGCAAAAAGGGCAAAGACCTTAATAAACAGATACTTCATGGAACACCCCCAATAATGCCCTAAAATCAAGTAAGACAGGCTTGTTAAGCACTTTTCACCTCTGCTAACCTCTAGTCTCATGCTACAGCATTAACAATGATAAGAGGCCATCACAGAAGAGCACTGAGGTGCACAAAGTGCTTTAAACATTAAATACTTCATTCAGCCTTTCTTTTTTGGACAAATGAAGTAATTAACTTGTTAAAACCTAGTACTCCTACACTCTTCTTTCTTAACTATTGTAATACATGGAAGCAGTTTAAAGTCCATGTACTACAATGAATTTATGACTTGGTCTGTCCAATCATATACCTTTTTTGTTATGTGCTCTGGACATGAATGTCAAGAGTTACCTCCTGAGCTATGCTCTCAAGTTGAATTTCTTGACATCCATATCTGAAACACAAAGAAAACTGGTTATGATTAGAGACCCAGTCATAATCATTTATAGTAAACCTTTAATTGAGATGGCATAATGGTTAAGGTGTTTACCTTGGAGACACAAAGTGCAGGGTTTGATTCTCACATAGGGTAATTGACTAGGCTTAAAATGGCCCACAAGGGCAGTTAGCCTAGTACTAATCTATGAATTCATTGTTTAACATGTTTTAAAGTTATTTAATCTTGGCCACCACTATTCTGTGGTGGCTTCTGAGAACTGTTAATTCCCTAGTGTGAGACTAGAGATTAAAAATGATGAGGGGTGCTTAACGAAAGTTTGTTAAGCACCTCTCTGACATAAGAAAAGTGCTTGACAAGACTAGCCTTTCTATGAATTTAGAGCATAATCATGATGCTCCATGCACTACAATGTCCTGCAAAATCAGCTTGTTGCTCTCAGACAAATAAACTCCCAACAAAATGGATTAGCGAACATTTACAGTTAAGACGTTATTACCCTTTGCTTTTCACACAACTCCTCTACACATGCTTCAAGTGAAATTGCTCGAGAGTCAGTAGCCTGCAGGGAAAAAAATAGGCAAATGACATAACACTAAACTCTTTTTCCTCTAGGAAGTCAGTGCCAGAGTGTTTTCTAAGTGTGTGCCAGCAATGACTCACTTGTATAAGGAGATTTCTCCTTCCTCTATTTTGTACGACTGGAGTTGATATAGATATATATATATATATATATATATATATATATATATATATATATATATATATATATATATATATAAGTTCTGGAGTGTGGTGGGCTTACCCCTCCACACCTGGGGTGCAAGGGGGCAAACGACTAAAATTGTGTTTTGCCCTTTTGAATTTCTATCATTTTTTTCATCCGCTCGGAATGCTGGCTTTCAGGAAGTCAGTCAGTTCATAGCTTGGTACTAGGCTATTGGCCCAAGGACCTATACAAGCCTAGCCATAACAATTCCCTGGATATTTCTTCCCACAATATTTACTTCCCTGGACCCCTGTCTAGCAGGGCGACTGACATGATCCCCGGTGTGAATTTCCTATCTCCCATCTAATCATCAAGGTTCCTTTTGAAGAGGGCCAAGGAGGCGCTCTGCTTGGCATGTATGGGCAGTCTATTCCAGAGTATGGGGAGTCTCTGGTTCAGGAACATGTTCCTCCAGCATGTTTTGTTAATTGTGATGACAAGGTTTAGATCCCTGGAGCATGTAGTCTGAGGGACTGGGATTACTTTAAGTGGAGCATATCCAACAGCTCAGGGTTTGACATGGCCTTGCATGTTAAGCAGAAATCACCTCTAAGTAGACGATATGCCACAGAGTATAGCTGGAGGTTTTTTAGATGGTCAGCATAGGGCATCTGCTTTAGGCCTGTGATTCTTTTAGTGAGGTATTTCTGCGGCCTTTCCAGCTGTTGCAGATGTCTTGTGAGATACATACCAAATGGGGCATTGTACTCTATAATGGGACTAATGAGGGATGAGTACAGTGGGACAATGACCTCCTTTTTTCTGGATGAAAAGCCCTTAGTGATGAGGTGTGCCACATAGAAGGATTTCCTGACTGTTGTGGTGATGTGGTTATCGAAAGTCAGACCACTGTCCACCTGTGTCCCTAAGTCTCTTATCACACTTTCAGTGTTTAGTGTACTGCCACTTATGTGGTAATTCATGAGTACATGTTTTTTCCCAAAGAGGATAACTATACATTTCTTGGCATTAAGCTTGAGCCCATGGCTCTGGCACCAAGCATCTGTTTCTGTAAAGCCCTTTTGTGGAATATCCACATCATTTGGGGATTCAATAATGGCTCCCAGTTTGCAGTCATCTGCGAACTTTGTTAGCCAGAGTCCCTTAGTGTTGGTCTGTACTTCAGAGAAGTAGATGCCAAACAAGAACGGTCCCAGGACTGAACTCTGAGGTACTCCACTTGTCACTTGTCTGGAGATGGATTTGGAGTCAGCTACTTTTATAGTCTGGGTTCTGTCAGTAAGCCAGTTGGCATCCCATTGAGTGATGTAGGGATTTATGCCCAGCTTAGTAAGTTTATCTATGATTCCAGAGTGGGGGACGGTGTTGAAGGCCTTGACGAGGTCCAGATAGGCTGTGTGGACCTCCTTACCCTCATCCACAGCTCTGGAGACTGATTCGAAGAAGTCAGTCAGGTTCAGGAGACAAGATCGGCCCTTCACGAACCCAAACTGGGTGGGGTCCAGTGTTTGAAGGTTGCCAGTGTCTTTGTTTATAAGTTCCATGATAATGCATTCCATGCCCTTGCAGATCAGGATCATCAGACTGATGGGACGGTAGTTCTCGGGATCCAATGTAGATCCACCTTGTGGAGTGGGATAACTGTAGCTGTGCGCCACTCAGTGGGCATGAAGCCTGAGGTGAGGCTATGATTAAACATGACACTTGTGAGGTGCCAGTTCATTTTGTAGTTCATGGAGTACACATCCCGGGATGTCATCTGGTTCCATGGATCCTGTATTCTTAGCTTTGGAGAGTGCAGTTTGTACCTGTGTGGCCATGATTACCGGAATTTGGCAATCATTTGGTATTCAGATGGGCCCTTGAGGGGGTGAAGTTGACACTAAATCAATCTACCAGGATATTGGCAATATCCTTGGGATTAGTATATTTAATGCCATTCTGTTGTAGCTCAGAGGAGCTCTGAGCATTGTCATTTAGATTATTGACATAACTATAGAATGCCTTGTGGCTGTCTTTGGAATCTTTGGCAATTTTATTTTCATAATTAGCTTTGGAGGATTTTATGAGGGATCTCAGCTTCTTACTGAGGCTGGTAAGGGAGTTTTTTGCATCCTGGGATTTTCCTCTTTTCTGCAACAGATTCGTCCTTCTGTTGTAAAGTTTGTTTATGGCAGGGGACCACCAGATTGGCTTTCTTATTTTGGAGGAGAGCATCTTGGTTCTATTTGGGATGGCACAATTCATGCTCGAGTGGATGTGCTCGTACAGTGCCTTAGTGTAGGATTCGGCAGTTGAACGTTCAGCTCCTGTCTGCATGGATGTCGTGAAGTTTGTTACTTCTGACTTGAGTAGCATGAAGTTGGCTATTGAGAAGTTTTTTACTGGGGTTTCTTTACTGGGGGGGGGGGTGGGATGTGGATCTCAAGGGTGATTTGCTTATGGTCAGACCTGACTAATGAGGGGGTGACCACTGGTGTGTAGCATCTATCTCCTATGTCGGTAATGACCAGGTCTAGGATACTGGAGCCCCTGGTGGGACAATGGATTAGTTGATCCAGGGCGTTGGAATTTATGAATTCCAAGAACCGTTGGGAAAAGGTGTTGGTACCCGAGTAGTTTTCTCAGTTAATGGCAGGGTAGTTGAAATCACCCAGGGTGTTTGGTTGTATCTTAATATTTTGTTGTATCTTAATATTTTCCAGTATGTTTAGAAAGATGTAGTGAGAATCTTGGGGCATGGTGGGGGATCTGTAGCAAGCTACAGTCTGGATTGCAGTCTTACCTAGTGTTAGTTACACCTGGAGAATTTCAGATGCATTGTGTTAGACAACTAGCCTGGAGGTGTGAATATCCTTGGTGAATATGGACACTCCTCCACCTTTAGTGTTTCAGTCTTGGTTTGGTGGCCGAAAAGTGTGGTAAGAGTTGTAGCCTGGTATTGCTGGGGTGCTCTCTGGAGCCTTGAATCAGGTCTCTGTTACTGCATAGATATCGATGTTCTCCATTTTTAGGAGTGCCTCGAGAGAGTACATTTTGAGGTTTAGACTTCTAGCATTGAGTAGCATTACCTTCAGATTTTGCATGCTTGGATCTGTTATGGTGGTGGTTTTTACCTTTGAACCTTGTCTAAAAAAGGGATTATAGAGGTGGCAAGAGCTTTAGCCAGTAACCTGAATCCCAGGGGTGACAGGTGCAGACCATCTCTGGCAACGCATCGTGGTTTGTCAGTCATGTCGTCCCAGGCAGACCAATACTGGCTCCCCTTTGAATGACACCAGAAGCTTAGCCAATTGTTGAAGTCAATCATTTTGTCCTTATACTGTGGTATCATTCTGGTGAAGGCAGGATGCTACTCAGGGCTAGGGTCATACCTGCCTGGGCCACATGATCCAAGAGCTCTTCCATGTCTCTTTTCATGTAGTCCAGGGAGGTACGTCTCAAGTCATTCACTCTAACATGGACAATGACAGAGTCATATTTGTACTTGTTGTGGAGTGACCTGAGTGCATGCATTATGTGGCAGATCCTGGCACCCGACAGGAGGCTGACTGTAATTTTCTCTTTGTTCAGCCTGGTGAGTGGGACATCAGTTTGACTGATTATAGAGTCACCTATGACTAAAGTGTTGGGTACGTTGTCTTGCCATAGGGGCTGTTGTTGGGTGGCACACTGGTGTTGTGAGCTATGTGTCTCTTTAGTTGTGAGTTTGTGTTTCAGTTTTGGAGGTCCTTGTTGCTTGGGCAGGTTAATGTTAAGGGCCTCCGCATATTGGGTTTAGTGTTGCTATGTGTGGGTGTTGATGGTGTGGGTTTTGAAGGGCTATGTGTTGCTTGAGGTGTAGTGCAGGTGTTGACCTTCTCCTCTTGACTGTCTAGCACAATCTTGGCTGGAGAGAGCTTTGCTTCCAGTTTGGCTATCTAAGTGCATCTCTCGCAGGTTGTAGTGTTGGGTGGTAGGAGGAGAGGGTTGTCTGTGTACAGTGAGGCAGCTGCTGCATTGCCACAGTATGCCCAGATTCACCAGGTGGATAGGAGAAATCACCGGAAGCTGACCCTTGGACATGCCTGTTTAGGTGCTTTTTTTGTAAAGTACAAGAGCTGTTTTCCCTTACCTTTGCAAGGTAGTTTGCAATTATAGGCTGTATAGTGCCTACAATTAATTTCTCCTTATTAACAAGGAGAGTTGAGTGCTTGTATCAGTTTAAGGCTTCCTAGTGCTTTCCAGCAGGTTGTAGAGCAAGTGCTAGTCACAGGGGTTCAGATTTTAGTGCTACTACTGAGTAACCAGCTAGTTCTAAGGGAAATTTTGAAGAGCAGACTTTCTGGCACCTGGAATAGTTTAACCTGGCCCCACGGAGCTGCACGATGCGAAAAATGAGCAAACACATGCATTTTTAAGCCAGAAAGTTGAAAGGGATAGAAATCACGAGAAAATGCAGGCTGTGCATGAAAGTCATAGTATAACTACTTTCGCATATAGGCTGCCCCCCCCCCCCCAAAAAAAAAGCTAAGCACTTTCTGTGTCCATTTCTGATGTATGACTGTAAAAAATGTAAAAAATGTCATGGCCACAGTTATGTATTTCAACTTGATGCTCTCAGAGACGTACACTAACTCCCTAGCAAACAATATTAGTAATTATTAAACAACGGTTACAGTAAACTTTCAGTTAACCTGAACTCAAGCAACGGGCACTCTCAAGCAACCAGCAAAAAAAAAAAATCGAAGAAATACAGTACAATTTTCATGTGTCGCACTTTCTGCCCCCCCCCACCACACACAGAAACATACCTTATGTTTTTAGAGTTTGAGTTTTAAAAAGGAAGCTAGGAATAAATTCCCTCTCTCCCCAACCGGAGAACAAGTCAAACCAAACAAATAGTATAGGGTACAGTATCAGTAAGGCCGATTTTTAATAGTAACTCTCAAGCAACCAGAAACTATAGTTATCTGGCATCTACCAGTCCCCATGGGTACTGGTTAACTGAGAGTTTACTGTATGTAATTCCCTTTTGCTTTTAGCATGCTGCTGTCAGAGATGGAGATGTGTCCTTGCCCCCTCAACAAGCCATATTAATGATTGCTCAGTAGTGATCTTGTGAAACTCTTTTCATGCACAGCCTGCATTTGCTCATGTAGTCCATTTTTAGTTGAAGTCTAACTTGAAAAATGCAGGATGCTGCCATTTTTAAGTACTAAAAGGCTTTTGACTACCATCCTCTCAACTCTCCAGATTGTTGCAGAATGTCTAGATTTTTGTGTCATATTTGTGGTCTCTTAACATTTGTGGTTTCCTAACAAGCCCTGAGCATCCAAGTGCTCCGGATTGTGCGGAATACTCCACATTTAAGACGAGCGAAGCGACCGTTCCGCATTGAACAGCTGTGGCTCCGCTACAAGGATTTTGATTGGTATGTGTACCGCAATTACTGCCAATCGGCATTGCGGTATACAAACCAATGCAAACCTCTGCTGCCCTTCTGCATTACACAGCGTTGGCTGTGCGCTGCAGTTTTTGATTGGCTCGTAGACTGCATTTACAGCCAATCGTGAATGCATTCTACGAGCCAATCAAGTAAAGGAGAGGACAGCCGCCATTGAGAGCTCCCCAGTACTAGCCAATCATGTTCCGGGAAGCCTTTTCGCGCCAAAATAATGGCTTGCAAAAGGCTTCCCGGAATCAGGGATTTTACTTTTTAGGTCTAATCTCCAGGAAAGAAGACCGGGAAGAAGCGGAATATGGGTTGAAGACATCGGGAGAAGGAAGGTGCATGTTGTGGACATAGGGAGAAGGAAGGTGCGGATTGAAGACATCGGGACTCGGAAGCGGTCAGAACAGAAGGGCTGAGGTTTTATTTTGCTGCTGCTTGCTGCTGGACTACTGGGATCATCATAGTTTGTGCCGTGGTCATCGTGGTGGATTATTTGTTCTGCTGGAGACTTTGGCTAACTGCATATTGAGCGGTTTCTGTGTACCTAGACAAAGGTAAGTGTTTTAGCTGCAATGGCAAGTGTTTTCTTCGAGAACTGGTATGCTAGCACAGATCTTGTTGTTCTAGCAACTTTCCAAGTTTATAAGAGCAATGTTTAGTGTCTGTAAGTTTGTGCTGCTTGTTTCTAGTATGTCTCTGAAGTCTGCCAGAAACAGAGCTAAATGTATGCCAACACAGATGCTGTTATAAACTTAAAAAGTTGCTAGAATAACAGGAATATTTAAAGTTTGTTTTTGTACTGCTTGTCCTCCTAGGATTTTGAAGTCTGAAAGTAATTGAGCAGTTGTGTGCCAACACAGATCCTGTTATTCTAGCAATATTTGTAAGCTTATAAGAGCAATATTTAAAGTGTCTCTATGTTGGTGTTGCTTGTCCCCCTAATATGTCTCAGAGTAATTGCCATTTATTCTAGCAATATTTCTAAGTTTATAAGAGCAATATTTAAAGTGTCTCTGTTGTTCTGCATGCCCCCCTAGTATGTCTTTTTTTCCAGAAACTGTATGCCAAGCCAGGACCTGTTATTCTAGCAACTTTCTAAATTTATAAGAGCAATATTTAAAGTGTCTGTGCTGCTTGTCCCCGTAGTATGTCTCGGAGAGTAATTGCCATTTTTTTTAGAGAAAGTGAATGCCAAGACAGATCCTGTTCTAGCAATATTTCTAAGGTTATAGGAACAATATTTAAAGTGTCTGTTTGTTCTGCTTGTCCCCCTAGTACGTCTCTGAAAGTAATTGCCTTTTTTTTGGGAGAAACTGAATGCCAAGATAGATCCTGTTATTCCAGCAATATTTCTAAGTTTATAAGAGCAATATTTAAAGTGTCTGTTTGTGCTGCTTGTCCCCCTAGTACATCTCGGAGAGTAATTGCCATTTTTTAGAGAAACTGAATGCCAAGACAGATCCTGTTCTAGCAATATTTCAAGGTTATAGGAACAATATTTAAAGTGTCTTTCTAATATGTCTGTTTAGAAAATGTAGTAAATCTGATTTTTATTTTTGTAAAGTGCTGTTTCATTTACTTATGGTGTGGTTATGGTATTTGCAGATTATCAAATAAAGGTTTTGGATCTGGGAAGTGTGTTTTATTGAATTTTACATATGTTCTACCATGATCAATGGCAATGGCATGTTTCACGCAGAGCGAAAATAGGGTGTTCCACATTTTGACCATTTGTCACACATTGTTATGGTCTGTGTGACTGTGTTCCACATTGGCCTCTTAACAGGTTGAGACTTATGAACAAGCCATTGTGGAAATTAAATAATGAGACATTTGAGTTTCCGACTTCATTTCCTTCAGCACATTCACGCTAAAGCAAAATGTGTTGTGGCGATCTTTTAAGTTTATAAATGCATTATTTAAAACATGTCCCTGATTTTGGCCCTTTGTCCCCATTATTTTTGGTCTCTCCCGATTTCTTGTGATAGGTGGCAGAGAGGTAACAGTCAGAAATCGATAGTAACTGTATTTAAAGATTTCTTGCCAAGCTTAACAGCAGGAGCATGAGACTTACACGTGTGCTACGACAGAGGTTTACTAGGGGACGTTGCGTTTGTTTTTATGCATTTGCAGTTTGAATTTCTTTAGTTCATAAACACTCCTGTTAGCTGTTCAGATTTTCACATGTCCAGATTTTTGCAACACATTTTTCGTCTGTTCAACTTCCACAAAATGTTTGGTTAATGGCAAATCACTGAGGACCAGTTGATCCAAGGCCGCTCCTGACTGAGGATCGAAGTCAGAAAATAATGACAGTCACTTGAACTTCAAATTTCGTACAATTCAGCAAATGCATGCTAAGGCGAAACCTGCTAATGAACTTTTTAAATTTATAAGAGTAATATTTAAAATGTGTCCCTCATTTCTGGGCCTTTGTCCCCCTATTATTTATGGCTTTGTCCAGATTTCGTGCTCTGTATGTAATCTCCTAAAAAGTTTACTGACATACTTTTTTTTACATTTTGCGGTTGGTCACGCAAACATCTTTTCAGTAACCAAACACAAACCATGGAACTTCATAAAAAATAAAAGTCATTTCACCTTGATAACATAGGAGTTGCAGTGCTGAAGCTCATTCTGCTAATCAACATTGTGTTTCAATACCAGAAAATCTGTAGTGGATGGTAGTACAATGCAGAGCAAAGCCTCGTTTGTATTACATCATACTGTTCTCACTTTACCTACGCCGAATAAGAAACCGGCACACCCCACTCTATACGTCCCCGTAAGTGAAATGAGATACACATTTATTTATACACATATATTTTAAGATGTCTGGTGTCCTGAAAGGGGGTCGGTGGTTTGGAATATTACTGCAAGCGTTGCTGCTTGGGAAGCACGAAAACATTAGGAAATAGATACGCTCCTGCAGAACTTCGGTCTATTACAGAAATAAAGTGAAATTTGATGTGGTTTTATCTAGCTACATGACTGCCTATTTATCATTATTTCTATCTGTCCCATCCATAGTTTGTTTCTATATCTGTTTTGGTTTTGTACAGATCAACGTTCTCCTCCTGAAAGCCTTAGACATGATACATGATCGATCTATAAATAAAACTAATTTGAATGAGGTTCCCAAAATGATGACCGTGCTCTAAGACCAACAGTACAATATATGATGGGTAAATGACTTCACTGGATTGCCTATGCAGGGATAACAGAGTAAAGGGAAATGCGCTTGGTTAAATATTAACTGTTAAAACTTTACGGTGCTATATTTCAATATCCATAACGCACAGTGTTCGTAATGGCAGACTTTGATGACATTCTTAAATTTATTGGAGTGTTTGGTCGCTTTCAAAAATTCTTGTTGCTTTCAGTCTGCTTGCCAAGTATAGTATTGGGGATGCAGATATTTGTGCAAGTCTTTACTGATTTAGTTGTACCCCATCACTGTAATACTAGCTGGATATTAAACATAAACCCAAATATAAGCAAAGACGAGCAACTGAGTTTAACCATTCCAAAGAACCAGGATGGCTTCTATGAAGAATGTTGGATGTATACTCCTGTGCACTGGGATACTGACTTAATTAAAAAATATGGCATCAATTCAACAACTGAATGTCAGACAGGCTGGGAATATGACACATCCGAGGATATATACACAACTGCAAGTGAGGTTTGTATTATTTGCTTTACCTAAGCTTAAAAGGCAGCATTCTTGTAGCAAATACATTATTTTATTATTTTAGTTTTACTTTACTTGGTGGTGCTTTAGAATGGAGTTTATTTGGCTTGATAATTCTTTATGATCATGTTGATCCTTTAATGACAGCTGTAACTAAACATTCAAACCAAAGTGTTAATATATCTCTGAAAGAGTATGGAGAAAAATGTTAAAAAGGAGAGACCACATTGATGACAGAGTACTCTAAACACAAAAGATGACTAAGCAGCACATGCCACACTTTGGAATGCTTTTATTACTTCAAGGTAACCTGGATGACTTACAAAACACAGGCATGAGAACTGCTCTGTGGGCTCACTCATTATCATCCCATTCCTCTAATGTAAGAAGTTTTATTTGACATAGTACACAAACGTTCTGCAGATAAATATCACTTTATTTGAACATTTACTAATTGCATTAATAGACCAATCCAAAAATGGACCTCTTCAACAATAGTCTGGGTGAAAACAACCACAACCGAGTAACCTGCAGCCTAAGGTAGCTTTATAGTACATCAGATATCGGTGGGATTGCATCAAGGATCAGCTCTGAGACCTTTCTTATTTGCAGTTGTGATGGACAGGTTGACAGACAAGATCAGACAGGAGTCCCCGTGGACTATGATGTTTGCAGATGACATTGTGATCTGTAGTGAGAGTAGGGAACAGCTGGAGCAGACCCTGGAGAGGTGGAGATATGCTCTAGAGAGAAGAGGAGTGAAAGTCAGCAGGACTAAGACAGAATATATGTGTGTGAATGAGAGGGAGGATAGAGGAATGGTGAGGATCCAGGGAGTAGAGGTGGCAAAGGTGGATGAGTTTAAATACTTAGGATCAACAGTTCAGAGTAATGGTGAGTGTGGAACAGAGGTGAAAAAGAGAGCACAGACAGGATGGATTGGGTGGAGAAGAGTGTCAGGAGTGATTTGTAACAGACGAGTACCAGTAAGAGTGAAAGGGAAGGTCTACAAGAGGGTAATGAGACCAGCTATGTTATATGGTTTGGAGACAGTGGCATTGACAAAAAGGCAGGAGTCAGAGCTGGACGTGGCAGAGTTAAAGATGTTAAGATTTGCACTGGGTGTGACGAGGGTGGACAGGATTAAGAATAAGTATATTAGAGGGTCAGCCCAGGTTGGAGAGTTTGGAGACAAAGTCAGAGAGGCAAGATTACGTTGGTTTGGACATGTGCTGAGGAGGGATGCAGAGTATATTGGAAAAAAAGATGCTAAGGATGAAACTGTCAGGTAACATGAAAAGAGGAAGGCCTAAGATAAGGTTTATGGATGTGGTGAGAGAGGACATGCAGGTGGTTGGTGTGACAGAACAAGATGCAGAGGACAGGAAGAAATGGAAACAGGTGATCCGCTGTGGCGACTCCTAACGGGAGCAGCCGAAAGAAGAAGAAGAAGATACTTGCATATCTCTGTACTTAGCAAGTATCAGTGCAAGTTAGACTTTTTAAATGATAACTATTAATCTGAGGGACTGCAATTTATTTCAAGTTATTCAAATTAAATGGTTACAGTTATTCTGTTGAATTGCAGTTTAATTGCATGTAACAGCACTGGAAATACAGGCCCAGTAATCATTTGTTGATATAAATAACTGCAAGCTGTTAAAGTATTTATTTTATTTATTTAGCTGTTTTGTTAAATTTAGTAACTGATAGCATTTGGTTATGAAATCAGTATCCTGCATTCATATGCAACCCTGATTCAGTTAGAACAAATAGTACAGCATAAGTTACAGGTTTCTGCTGAAGTATTGTTACTTGTACTTATCCCTGCTCTCTGCAGAGTTTGAGGGCTGAGGACCTTGCTTGTATGTGAGATTTCTCTCGACTACATGTCTATGGAAAAGTCTGCAAGAGGCTTTTCAGTATTTAACGCGAAAATACCAGCAGTTAATAATATGCCAGTAAAACAAAATAGTTTTTTCGCTTATTATTGTACTCAACAATTGGACTGCTTTTTACTCAGCACATTTTCTTCTTCATTTCCTTGATGTTTTGGGGTATTCAAGTTATATTATAGAACATCTGTTTTCTATTTGAAACTTTTCTTAATTTAAAATATGTGTCTGGAGAGACAAACTTGACTTGGAAGAGCACTGTCTCAGCAGTAGGTGAATGATTGGCCTTATTATTGTAAGAGGGGAACAGATTGTGCAGCTCAACCTGCCTCTCCACCCCCCCCCCCCCAACCAGTAATCTTTATCTCCTCATCTTTGTGATATGACTGTTGATTATTTTGCTGGTAAGGTTACCACTAAATATTCTCTTCTCCCCTCAGAGCCCAAGCAGCAATCTTTTTTTCTCATCAGTGTGATATGGCTGCTGCTTGTTTTGCTGACAAGTTACTGCTATACATTTTCTGTTTTCCTTCAGATCCCATGGGCACTCCAGTAATCTTTAGTAGGGTGTTTTCGTCCACACAGTTAGTACTTATTACTCTTGATTATGACTGGCTGTTGCCTGTGTTATTAAACATGCAGCCTGTGACCTGTGGTTCAAAACCTGCTGCTCTAAGCTGGTTCTGACAAACCTGGACATGCTGGGTCTAATAATTTATCAGGTATTTGAGTCTTCTTGAGAAATGGGCTTTTCTAACCATTTTGAAGGAGGCTGTCATTACTCCAGTTCTCAAGAAACCATATATGGACCCGTCTATATATGGAACTTCTCAAACAAAGAGATAAGCTATAGAATTATTGCACATAAACAAAACCAACATATCTTTCCAAGAATTCTGGGTACTCTGAAATCTAGTAAAGAAATACATCAAAATTGTCAAAGAATCTTACTATGCAAACATCCAAAATAAATATTAAAATAACCCCAAACTATTTTGGTCCTCTGTTAAAACAAAAAAAAAACAAACAAACAAAAAAACAACTCATTCAGCCTGGGCAAACCTCTACCCCACTAGTTAAAACTCTGACACAATAGCAATGCAATTCAACACTTATTTCATCAGCTCTTTTTTTCCCTTAATTAAAGACAATGCACATATCCCTCCCATGACTCCACACCCAGCAGCAAATGATTCCAACAGTTTCACATTTCAATCTGTTCAAATATACACCATATGCAAACTACTACAAAACCTGAAACCACCTACTCTTGCAGCAGATATCTTACCTGCTGAATATCTGAAACAAGCTGCTAATGCCCTGGCTTTCCCAGTCTATATACGAATTAACAACTCTATAACAGAAAGACACTTGTCTCCAGTGTTTTCACAAACTCCACACTGCAACCAACCTTGCCATGTTTGTGCAATACAAGGATGACTCAACACCCATTTGCTCAGCACAATCCCTCCCCAAATTACAAGAGATAACCAACTATTATTTTCAGCCATAGAATCCTGGTTAGCAAACTTACTCTCTTGAATCCTGTCAAGACTAAATGAATGGTCTTTACCCCCCAAAATACACAAAACTTATCACATCTTTCTGCATCCACTCAGTCAGTAACACCAAAATCGAAACAGTCCCGTACACAAAATTACTGAGCATCCTGATAGACAACAAACGTCAATCAAAACCATCTACAGGTCATAAAAACTCATATAAAACTAGGATCACTCTACAGATCCAAGGCATATCTTACAGACACTACTAGCCAATCTATAGCTAGAACTTACTCCCATCACTCAAGGATGCCTCACCAATTTTACTAACCTGAGTAATACAGAAAAACTAAGACTAGAAATATGTTGTAATAAAACAGACAATTTTGTCACCAATGTATCTTATAGAACCCATCAATGCATTGCCTTAAAAGAATTAAAATGGCTGGAATTACAACTACGTAACATACTCCCAACTAGTTACCGCTTATAAATTAAGTCAAATACCAGACAACTGCCATCTCTCAACAACATACTACAACATTTTTGTACAAGACAAGTGAGATCTAAAATTAAATCCCTTGTAATCACAACTAATTCTAAAAACAAGGCAGAAGACTGACTATATTCCTGTCATGTCTCTCTAATCTATGGAACACCATGCCACTCACACTCAAACTAACTGACTATGGAACACCATGCCACTCACACTCAAACTAACTGACCATGGAACACCATGCCACTCACACTCAAACTAACTGACCATGGAACACCATGCCACTCACACTCAAACTAACTGGCAATGGAACACCATGCCACTCACACTCAAACTAACTGACCATGGAACACCATGCCACTCACACTCAAACTAACTGGCAATGGAACACCATGCCACTCACACTCAAACGAACTGATCGTGGAACACTGTCCACTCACACTCAAGCTAACTGACCATGGAATGCCATGCCACTTGCACTCAAACTAACTGACCAGTTAACTACTTTCAAAACACAAGTTAAAAAAGTAAATAATAATTTGCCATATTCCTGTACAACACCCGGTTAGACTTGCCCACATACTCTTACCATTGAATTTATATTAACTACCTTAGCTAACTCTTAACTACACTTGTAATATTTCTCCTATTTCTTTCCTTTTTTCACTCCTTTCTTTTCCGCAACAAAAATAGGTCACAAAACTCTCCTCCCACTACTGCCATTTCCTCTTATCATTAATGACTTTCACTGTCTCACTGTTTTCCTCTAACATTACCACAATCTTTCTTTCTCTCACCCTCCCCTGTAATCTTTCTCACCATCTATAACTTTTCTTCTCTCACCTCCACTCTAATTAAGATCTGTTCACTATCCTCCTATCATCCCTATAACCTCACTTGACTGTACTACAAGAAATTCTATGCAACATTTTTTCTGTAGATTGCCATAACTATACTTGAAACCCTGTCTCTCAAATTCAGTTATGTGTAATATCTTAGATGTACTCTGAAAATTTTGTAAATTATACCTTTGGTCTAAATAATATGTATAACACTGTTCTTAAATTTTAATACTTTGTAAGATATACAATGTGGAGCTTTTCTCCCCAGGCTGCCACTGAAAACGGGCTTTGCCCAGTCGGACTATCCCAATCAAACAAGAACAGATAAAATATAAATAAATTATGGCTTAGATAATTTCTGTTGTGTGTCAAGCTGTCCTTTCCTGGGTAAGGTTACAGTAAAACTGTCTATGCACAGCTTGTTTGTAGCTCAAAGTCAGGTTGTTTATGGACTGTTATCTGACTGAGATTTGCTCTTGCCATAGCCTTGAGACTGATGTTACTAGAGTGATTAATGATACCCTGATGGCTGGAGGTTAACATTTTTACTCTGCCTTGGTACTTCTGGGCATCTCTGTTACTTTTGACACCACTGGTCATGGCAGCGTGATTGAGCTGGTAAGATCAAACTATGGTCTGTTCTCTTCAGTTTGTGAGTTTTTCCATCCTACCACTTAGTGAACTTGTGTTTAAATTATTCGGCTGCATGTCCTCTAGAGTGTGGAGTTCCACAAGTTTTGATATTCAGCCTTGTACTTTACACAGTTTTTATTCTTTAATTTGGTGACCTTATTAGGGGGGGTTTACCGGACCACTGCTGTGCTGAAGCCATCCAGCTCTACCTCTCCTTCCCTCTGGATAAAATGGTGAAGGTGTATTCTCTTGTGGATGATTTGGAGGCCATTTACCAATAGATAATTATTAACTAGCTGAAATACAGCACTTCTGAAATAGGGCCATGGCAATTCATGCTAGTTTGAGAGATTTATTTGTTCTGTTTTATCTGTCTTTCACCTTATTATGGTCAGCACAGTGGAGCAGTGGATAGAGCTCTGTCCTCACAACAAGAGATTTTCCAGTTCAATTATTGGCTGGGTGCTTTCTGTATAGAGCCTGCATGACCTCACTCTGTTTACACAGGTTTCCTCCAGGTGCTTCATTTTCTTCACACATTCTAAGTCATGTTGTAGGTGGATCCAACACTCTGAAATTGGCTGTAGGTGTGAGTTTATGTGTGTGTAGTATGGCAAAGCAACTCAGGTGGGGCAACCCACCAGGTGGTGTGAACATTAGCATGAGCTCTACTTGATGGTTACTGTTGATGTGACACCCCAACTCCCATGAGCAAAAATGGGAAAAAAGGAGGGTATGGATGGATTTATTTTTCATATTTTTTGATGGGAACAGACTTGATTATGTAAAGTACATGGCCTATGTATGATTCTAGAAAACTGGCTGACACTTAAGAAATAGGTGTCAGCAGTGGTTAGATCATCTTGTCACCATATTTATAGTATTCCCAGAATCGATCACCTTATTCCTCAAGAGGTTTTGTCTGTAGTAATTCATGCCTTGGTCCCTATCTCCACTACTGGAATACTGTAATGTCCTATACCTTGGACTCCTGAAACTGAAATTGACTATTTGCAGCTTGTACAAAACTCTGCAGTCAGGCTGCTTAGTGATATATAGTGTAACTATCCTATTATACCTGTGTTATGGAGCATGTGCTGCCTTCTGTCCATTATCATGTCATTTTTAAAATGTTGGTGTCAGTGTATCTCTCCATACATGATTTAGTTTTTCTTACCTGAAGACGCATATAGTACCATATTACCCCTCCCATGCAGTGACCTCTGCCTGCCAGGGGCTACCGGGTGTTCCACAGGTATATTTGGAGACATCTGGCTACCACTGAATTGCTTATCAGGCTCCCTACCTGTGCAGCCTGTAACCACAGTGGCTATGGTTTTCTGTATTGGCCTGCTTTCACAACTCTCCCAAGACATAATCGGACATTTGGTATGAGTATGAGTATGAGTGTGAGTATGAGTGTGAGTGTGAGTATGAGTGTGAGTATGAGTGTGAGTGTGAGTGTGAGTATGAGTGTGAGTATGAGTGTGAGTATGAGTATGGCTGATCTGGCAAATATTTCATTTAATGATATCACTTACAAATTCATGGTTTTCTGGCAGAAGCACTACTTTAGTTGTTTTTGCTATCATGTTTATCATCTGCTGTTATTCTGTTTTTGTATCCATTTAATTTCATTGTTTTTGTACAATGATTTTTAAGATTTGTGTTTTTTTTTTTTGTTTAATTGCTATTAGTTCTTTGGTTATAATGCACCTTAACAAAACTGAAATTGAAGTTAACAGACAATCCTCTTGGACAATAATATAAAGTAATTTGATATTTAGAGGCTTGTCAGCCTTTCAGTTTTCTTAAAGCATGCTGATATATTTTTCATGCATCTGCATTTTGCAATGTGTTCTGGATAATCAAAAGCACCATACTTCTTTAGGGGAACAGTTATTTACTTACATTATGGTTTCACTAAAAAAAAAAAAAATATTACATGCATTAATTTTCAGTGTGGGGTGTTTCATCCCTGGTTTAATTTCTCCAAGTCTTGAACATTTATCTGTTGACTTACATGTATATGCAAGCAAAACTTTGCTTTGCCAGCAGGCAGTAGTCATGTACTGGTACTTCTCAGCACTGTGGCTCTGCTAAGCCTTCTACTAATCCTGCAGTTTTGTATTAGTAAGTTTACTTCAGGGCTCAGCTCTTTTGACTGGTATAGATCTGTTTTAATGTCAGCTCAATTACGGGTGCAGTGCCAATATTAGCTAGATGAGCTCATGGTATTCAACCTGTTATTCCCATCGGCCTCGGTGGGGGTTGTGGAGAACCTGTTCATGAAAAGTAAGTAAACATTTCTTGTTTGAGGACAATTGATTGTATGTTTAAATAATGCACTGTTCTTATTCTTTTTAATTATATAATAATTGCGCTTATAAATCCTGTGTAAAGTATGCCATGTTTTCCCTGTATAATATGAATGGCAAGACTTACAGAAGGCCAAATATATTACCCATTTTGAGTTGCAATTATATATACACTGGAATTTAAACACAAGTTCCACACCCCTCAAATGCAGTTCATCCCTCAAATTAATAAAAGTACAATGGGAGCATGTCTTCTCAGTTCCTTTGTGACAATGAGATACAATTTCAAGTCTTGGGTTTGTTTCTTCTAGATTTTCTTTATTATCTCTACCCTTTTTGTATATGAGACATGAAGCCTCATCCACAGCATGTAATACTTCTTTAAAAGGCTGGAAAAGTTTTCAATTTTGCCGACCTGATTTTTTTACAGTATCCATCTTTGCGTCATATTTTAAAATCATTGCCCTTTCAAATCTATGATTCTCTCTGAGAAGCATTAGTACAGTGGATACCTTTAACCTGAAAAGAAGTAAACTTTGTATTTCTTCCTAACAAAATTTCTTTATTTTGTTCAACATACCCAGATGTATCCTCTTTATAAGAAGACAGCATTTAATTTATCAATTTCTTTGACCAGTGTGTTTCATCTACAGAAGTAATCCTAGCTAAACCTATCAACTGACTCTTAACTATATTTCTTTTTGACTGAGAGGATGGTTGTTAGAAAAATGCAAGTAAGTGCTAGAAAATCTAGATGCATGGTAAATCTTAGATGTTAAACTATAAGTCTTATAGTTTTTTTCAATCTGAACATCTAGGCAGTTAATACCATCCTTATGGGTGAATTTAGAAAACACAATCTATTCTTGCTGTAATTTTAAAATTAATTTAACTAATGGTCATCGTGTTTTCACAATAACAAAAATGTCATCTAAAAATCTAAGGTAAATGTTGAAACTGGAAGCACAGATAAAGATAAACAAGGGGATTCAATAAAGCCTACATTATAATTTTGACTGTGTGCGCGTCAGTGTGCGATACGCACATAGCTGCTAATAGTTTTAGATTCAGTAAACTCTGCATAGTGATGTGCACTCACTTGCAAATGCGGAAACTTTCATACCATGCAAATTACAGCATAAGTAGCTGAATTTTATGCTAATGAAGGAAATCAACACATTCAATTCAAAAACCTCTAAAGCAACCATGTAGACTCTGTGTTCATGTTGGTCATGTATTCTAAAACTTTCCTAATGCAGCCATGGAAAGGAGTCTACATGAAAAAAAGCACAAGTAAAAGCTCTTACATTTGTACAGAACTGCCCTTAACATGTAACACCACACATATTGTGATCTAAGTACACAGGGTAGATGCTAGAAAAGCAGTGTAACAATCATAGTAATTCCTTTTTAAGTGCCATGGCATAAATGCAGTTTTGCTTCCCCACCCTCAAATGAGGAATATACTTATCAGTAATGCAGGCTGCTAAAATGTGTAAATCTCTATGAAACAAGAGTATTATACCGTAATGTAAGCATATGCAGGATGTAGCTGATGGATGACAGTCCCATTTTATTAAAACATGTATTCTTGTGTTACAGATGTAGGCATGCTCAGTATGCCCTTGCTTTGGCTAAAAGATAATACAGAACACATTCACTGACCACCTAGGGACCTAATACCTTTCTCCTACTCACATACATATAGTAAAATTGATGCCAGGCAACTCAGACAACCTTTACCTATCCATGTATTGGCTGTGTACTGCTTGCATCAGACAGAGTCAGCCCTGAACTAAAGGTGTGTCAACTACTGCATTTGCAAGGTAAGTCCTGAATCTAGAGTGTATTCTTCAGTAATATCATGGCATATCCTTGTATTTCCTAACTTGGTACAGTAAGCATGTAAATAGTGGTGGATTTCTACAGAAAGTACCTTAACATGTGACATCAGACATTTAGTTTACTTATATTTGTCCATTAGTAATTAGTAGGCCTTAGGCATGAAATATTCACACAGAAATACCTCTGAAGAATACTGATGTTCCCTACATGGCCTCAGTTTAGCACCATACATTTTGTTGTGGTAAATCATTACAGACAGAAGTTAGAAAGTGATGATACACATTGCAATTTCAGACTTCAGACTTGTTTGTGTCATAACAGTAACTGAGCTTTGCTCCCCCCAAAAAAGCAGTGTATCCTTGTTCCTGCCATAACAGTAACTCAGCTATGCTATCCCCCAAAAGAACAGTATATGTGTATTTGTGCCATCCAGCCTGGACTGCATATCATATTATTTGCAATTAATATCCTCTCACATGTTAAGGCCAATGATGTGGAATAGCTTACACACTGCATGTGTTCAATAACTGATGAATGACTAAGAAACACAGAAAGGTAAGGCAGAGCTGTATATTTGTAAGCATAATTATGACAGGTTGTGTGATCACTAACTGTTCTATGTCCAAATATAGTAAAGAGAATTAAATGTACAAATCACAGCTGATGGTTTGATAGTAGTGTACATTCTGATGCAGTTGGTTGTGTGAAGAAGGACTTCATTTCATTGATGCAAAACTGTTTGTGTGGCAAAGAGGACTAGGGCATCCCTCCTGTTTTCTGAAGCTGTATTGGTGTGAGGGTTCAAATCCTGACATATGTAGAAATTTGTGATGTCTACTATCAATTTCTACTGTGCTTTTACATGTTTTGTGCATGTGCCCCTTACTTTTATTAACTTTTCCTCTGTATCTTCTTTTAATTCCACTTTTGCATGATGCTCCGCATCTTGAAAAACAGTTTGGATAAGCTTATCTTGTTTGCACGAAGTGCAACATTACGGCAACAGGGGGAAAAAAACAGATTGCCTAGAAAGCAGACACCCAAAAATAGAAAACAGATACATTCAATTTATGCTGTTAGCCATCGTGAAAAGCCGGCCTGGAGTACAGATAGGACTGGGGTGTAGTAACAAGGATTAGCAACGTGTCTTGCATTTGTGCACTGCTTTCCTACATGCAAACAGGCCTATCTTGAATGCATGTATACTTTGTTAACCATTACACAAATCCAATGCTCATTGTGCTATGGAATTATATATATGATATTTTGTAACTGTTTATTGTCCACTTCCTTTGTATGACATAAAACTACATGTGGAAACATTCCAAACTAAGGGCACTGTTAGAAAAATCTATACATGCTGCTTAGAAAATATATTTACATACATGCTGCCTAGAAAAATATATTTACAATGTGTGCTGCTTAGGAAGATGTGTATTTAAACATTCAAACATATATAAGTTGTGTGATCAAATATATAGAGAAATGTGTGCTTTAGTTAGGAATAAATGTACTTAAACCCATAATAGAGAACAAAAGTATATAATGCATTTAATTCTGTCTTATAAACCTGCATATTATTGCTTGAAGCACAAGCTGCAGTGTAATCAGAAATTTGACCTTGGCAGCTTGCAAACACAGTCTGGCTCATGTCTTTCAAGTAAAGATTATTTTGCAAAGTTAGAAAATAATAAATCTGTTCGCATGTGTGTCCTCTTTCCTGCCTCCACCAGGAGAGTAGCCTTGTGCGCACTATCTCTGATAGTGCAGCTGACAAGAAAGACAAAGGGAGGCATTAAGGAAGACATACATCTATTGTATTTGAACTAATCAGAGAACCTTGAATTGGCTACATCCTCAGGAGGTCATCGTGACTGACCAGCTGCTTGCAAGGCTGCAACATTCTCATGGGAAAAGGACTTTTTGAAAAACACAAATTAAGCACTTTTTATGAATTACTATGATGTAAAGACCCTGTCACTGACCACACCAGTGAGGTGGGCAAAACTGATAATGACATGTATATAAGAAATGTACTTTGTGAATAAAAGCAGTCAAAATTCTATACAAACTTTGTGTATGGTTTTTTGCCTCCTAATGTACATTAGAGCTTTAAGATATCTGAGTCCTCCTGCATTATTGTTTGTTATTGATTGACATTGTTTTTGAATAACTCAATGATTTTTACAGTCTGACTCTAACAAATTTATTTAACATTTTGGTCCTAATCGTGCCGGAATTCCCTTGGTAAGCTGCAGGTCACAAAGTGCATAAGTGCTAATAAATCTGCGCAGGAGAAGCTGCCGAAAAGAATGGTTCTTCTTAAAGTGAAAAGACCTCCGACTGAATTGTTGTGTGTAAAGAGGCTGTCCACTTTCTGATCTGTGGCTGAAAAGCGGAAGACTGGGCCCCAAGGATAAACAATAAGAGCAGGAGGCTCAGGTAAGAAGAATTTCCCTCTTTGTCTTTGTTTTAGATCAGGGACCAGGTTACACTGTGCTATTGCTAAGGTTTGTGATAGCAGGGAGAGAGAGTCAAGTATTGTATCTTGAGTCATAGATCAGGGAATAACAAAGCAAAGTAAACAGTCATTCTAGACACTACTGTGGATATGGGGAAATAAGATACCACGTGGTACAAGAGAAGGGTTACGTAACAGTCTTTTTAAGACATGGAAAATCAGTGCACTAAGAGATCACGAGATCCGCCCTAATGGATAATGTGAAGCATATGCAATTACAGTAAGCAGATAATGTGAGATATTTTGCAAAATGTGTTAACAACTATAAATTTGATAGTAAACTAGATAAACTTTCACTAGTTAAACTCCTTAAACAAGCTTTAATCTGATGCAGGGCGTCAGGCAAAAGAAAAACAGAAGCTTAAAAAATTCTGAAACATTTTTAGACAACAGAGTGAAAGGTCTAACAGACAGAATCTCTGAAAAATGAAAACTTAGAGTAGACTGGACTTACATTAATTAATGCCTACAACAGGAAAATGAGACAGTAGATGGATATTATGCTAGATTATTAAAATGCTTAAAATAACAATTAAAAAAAAAATATATATACATTTTAAAAGGTTGCATTGCCTCTGTTAGTAGTTTTATTACAAGGCATATGACAAATCACTGAACAAGCAGACTGCAAGCCTTACTTGAGTATGCTAGACGTACTAAAAGACACCTTAATAGTAAAAGAAAAAAAGGCACAAGTCTTCACTGCTGAAGACGGAGCTGAAGTATTTGTATTACAGTCAGGTAAAAAGGGCATCTAGCTAGGGACTATAAACAAAATAAGAAAGCAATAACAGAAGATAAAGGAGATGTGGATTGACTATATAATAGTGATAATAACCAAAAATCATCAGGAAAGGTTAATAAACAAAAAAAAAATGTGAATGTAGTAAAGGGAATAGAGGAAGTACAAACAGATGTAGAGAATAAAAATGAAAATAAAATTTTAGATTTAGCATTGTTGAGCCTAAAGCTCTACCTAGCAAATACAAAACCAGAAGTAACACTTCTGGTGGAGGGAAGAAAGGTCAAATTCCTGTGTGACTCAGGAGCGTCACGGACTTTGATACACCCCTCCAAGTTACCAAAACATTCTAAATCACCTGATTATATATTAGTAAAAGCAGCAAATGGACAGCTATACAGGGAACCACTTTCCCATAATATAGCAATAACTGACCCTGTTTCAGGTATGACTCAGAAAAGTAAAATTGTAGTTTCTGCAAAAATATCCAGTAAACTTACTGGGAAAAGACCTTGTGCAAATATTTGGCATAGCAGTAGTTCCTACCATGCAGGGTATGGAAGCACAAAGACAAATGAATGCTCTTGTGGTGTGATCAGAGGGTGAAGCCTATTATTGGTACAGCCAGGACCTAGTTATGATTGGTCCAGGGGCAGTAACCAAAGAACTGATAAACGTAGCCATCAGTAAGGTACCCTCCCTTGACACTGATCAGCAGCACTTGTTACATTGTACTCCATACTACTGTAGCACACCAGGACCTAATAAAAATATAAGTAAAAATCCTGCTGACAAATTAATATTACAAACTTTATGCTGGGATACTGAGGGAAACAGTGTAGTAAGCTGTTCATTACCTCAGGAGTTCATGAGATTGTATAAGTCCAATAGACTGCCACATGTCAGCTTGACAAAAAACAAAAGTTTTAAATGGGCAGACTTAGAAAAAAAGGTAACAAAATGGGAAAACAGACTGATTTAAAAATGTCAGGACAAGGGATATAAAAACAAAACTGAATTGGTTGACACAGACACATACAGCTGTACACTTGCAATCTAGTAAGGACAGCTGATTAGCATTTTTATTAAAAGAAAAAGAAAAGGTCTTGTGTAAAATTCCAACAACTCTGTGGTCAACAGGCAAGTTAAATGTAGGGCTTATTCAAGCAGCAGGACCAGTTACAATTACCCCAAAGTCAGCTTTTAAACCACAGAAAAAAACAATACATTTTAAAAAAAGAATGCAAAAGTAAAAATTAAGCCTATAATAAGCAGCATTACTCATAGAATCTCCTGATTCACCATGTGATACACCCCTATTTCCTGTTAAAAAAAAGCAAACGGGGAATGGCAGATGGTACAAGATTTATAAGCTGTGAATAATGCAGTAATACCTAAAGCACCTACGGTGCCAGACCCACATACCTTGTTAAATTATTTAAAGCCACAACAAAAGTATTTTACTGTGGTAGATATAAGCAATGCTTTCTTTTCAATACCTATACATCCTGATAGTCAATATTGGTTTGCATTTACATTTCAGGGTAAAAGGTATACATATACTGACTACCACAGGGATATTGTGAGAGCCCAATAATATTTGCACAAAAATGGCTAGCAATCTGGCAGGGTCTACCCACCAGAAGGTAGTCAAATTTTACTTTATGTAAATGACATCTTGCTAGCAGCACCCAGCAGCAGTGCAGGGTGAATACAGTAGCGTTGTTAAAATTTTTAGTAATACAAGGACACAAAGTAAACAAGAGTAAGTTACAAACTTTGGGAAAAAAACACAGGTTAGATACCTGGGATATGTGATATTCAATAAAGATAAAATACTAGATAAGGGGAAAGAAAAAAGGGGAAAAAAAAAAACAGCAATTTTGCAAGCACCCAAACCAACAACTAAAAAAGAAATAATGTCTTTTCTTAGGTACAACTAATTTTTGTTGGAACTGGGTACCAAATTATTTTACAATGAAAAACAAAAGCAGAAATGGCTTTCTGCAGGTTGAAGCAGTTAATAGCTTCTTCATTAGTTTTAAGACTTCCAAGTTATCACAAACGTTTTTTTTAAACCATAGATTGTAAGCAATGGTACATGACATCAGTATTAAAGCAACAACATGGGGATAAGCAATGCCCCATAGCTTACTATTCATTACAGTTAGACCCAGTGGTGCAATCTTTGCCTCACTGTGTACAAGCAGTAGTTTCAGCAGCAATGGCAGTACAGGCTTCAGCCTCAATGGTGTTATTCCACCCTCTCACATTGAGAATGCCTCATGCAGTTGCAATAATTCTGCTACAAGAAAAAGTTGCATACCTTTCTCCTGCTAGACATCTTTCATGTATGACCATACTGCTGAGTCAACCTCATATAAACAGTTAGCTTTACCTAGACAAGATCTTACAAATATGCCCTTGGATAATGCTGAGGTGACATATTACGTGAATGGCTCATGCAGAAGGGGTCCTACAGGAAAATATCTAGTGGGGTATGCAGTAGTTACAGACACTAAAAATTTAAAAGCACAAACTTTGCCACACAACTTGTATGCTCAAGCAGCAGAACTGGTAATTTTGACAGGAGCATGTATTTTAGTAAAAGGCAAAAAAAGTAAACATATATACTGATAATCAGTATGCTTTTTCTACAGTGCATGTGTTTGCACAATAATAAAGAAAATAGAGGGATAATTACATCCAGTGAAAAACCTATTAATCATGCGCAATTTATTTTGGAGCTATTAGAATCTATTCAGTTGCCTACCAAAGTAGCTATTTGTAAATGTGTAGCTCATACAAAACAACAGGATAAGATTTCAAAGGTAATGCACGAGCTGAAGCAGCTGCAAAGCAAGCAGCCTCAGACTCAGAAACTTTATTTTTTAATGAAAAATTACAGCCCTTTGAGATTTTAGATTTAGACATGTTAAAAACAATGCAAATGCTTACTACAACAGCAGAAAAACAAAACTGGGTAAAACAAGGTGCAATTTTTAAAATGGACTGTACATTTCCAAAGGAAAAAACAATATTACCGTCTAATTTATTTAGAGATGCAGCTTTGTTGAGCCATGGGCAGAGCCATGTCTCAACAGGGGGGATGGTACAGTTAGTAAATAAAATATTCCAAACATATGGATACATAAATTATACAATAAAATTTTGTGCAGCTTGTCATACTTGTAACAAGCACCATGCACAAGGAGCATTTAAAAACAAGCAAGGGAGTTTCCCTACACCACCATATCCATTCCATACTATTTGTATGGACTTCATAGAGTTGAATAAATGTGAAGGAAAAAATACTGTTTAGTGATCATAGATATGTTTTCAAAATGGGTAGAAGCTTTTCCTTAAGGAATCACTGTGCTTACCACCCACAGTCAGCAGGACTGGTGGAGAGGTACAATGGGATTTTAAAAAAACAAGTTAAGAAAAGTTGATGAGTAAGACTCAGAAGAATTGGATTTGCTGTTTACCTCTAGCATTGCTGAGCATGAAAACAGTAACAAATGTAAAGGGTTTGATCCCCTTTAAAGTAGTATTTGGAAGGGCATATTATGTGCCTCAGTAAAAAAGCTCTCATGCCTGCAGGGCTGGAGGCTGACAGTTCACTAGCTAATTAAATAAAGAAACTGTTATAAATAAATCTGTTTTGCAGTTTAACTCTTTTTCAAACAAAAGAACTTTCAGCTGAATAAAAACTTTGTGACTGATACACAAGGGCAAAATGGCCAAGAGTAAAGAAGACAAAAAAGCAGAGCAACCCAAGAACTATTGCATAATTATTTTAACTATGTATTTGTTAACTATAAGTGTAACAATTTTTCTCTTATTGTGGTTTTTCCCTACACTCAACCACACAAGTGAAAGTGAGAAGACGTGATGAACTGTTTATAGACTGGCATCCAAATTTTAACACGTACCTGGCCATGAAGCAAGTGCATACAGAAACTATGCACATTTCAAATTGCTGAGTTTGTACAGCTATACCAACAAAATATAATAGACTTTAACGTCCTCTGTCCCTCTGGGGGTAAAATAAGACTTTGGAAAGTTTTTTTTATACAGAAACTGTGAGATCACAGGACAAAATTGCTTTATTTTTACCTGTTCACACAAAAAGGAGTTGTATGTCTCTACAAAAGTAATACCCTCCAGGTGGGCTGGAGTAATGGTAATATAACAATGTCTTATAAATGTTACATTAAAGTCAAAAGTGGGGGTACTGTTTGTAATACTAACCATGATTCATATCTGAGTTCCATGAAAACTACATTAAATGCAGTATGTGACAATCCAGTCTTAACTAAGCAATTGTCTATTAAGAATAGAAAAATGTTTCATGCAGGGATAACACGTATCAGTACCAAAGTAATGATTTTATTTGTGGGAAAAAGGCATATAAATGGTTACCTGAGAATTGGTCCGGCAGTTGTTTTTTGGGTTATCTGGTTTCAGCAATAAGACATACTGCAAAATTACCTTTGGGTAAAATACGAAACGTAAGGAAAACAGCTCGAAAATCTGAAGGTCCAGTGAAAAAAAAAAACCCTGTGAATCCAGTTGGTAAAATCGAAGCTGGTTGAAAAGGCCATAATTCAGTGAAAGACAAAAGTAAATTGACTCATATGAACTTGGGCAACAGTGTTATATCCAGGGCAGAAATACCACCAGCCTATGGAGCAGTCAAATCGATCTGGGAGCTGAGGAAGCTGTCAAAAAGTCATGAACAATGCAACTTTTTCCACCCTAGAATTGGTGACTAATGAACTGAATGCAATAAAAACTGTTGTGCTACAAAATCGAATGGCTCTTTACTTCACCCTAGCGGCAAGAGGTGGTACACGAAGAAAAATGCTGTGCGTACATTCCAGACAACCAACATGAAATCAATGACCACCTAGAGGTAATTCAGCAAGTATCAGCAATGACTAAACCAGGCCCAAACCCACTGATGGACTTTTTCCAAAATCTGTTTGGGGGGGGTGGGGTTCCATCCTATTAAACATTTAATTGCAATTTGTGTGGTACTGCTCATAATTGGAGCATGTGTCTGCTGCGGGATACCCTGTGTGAAAAAATTAGTTAAAGATTTAGTTGATGTATCAGTGACTGAAACCATGTACCAAGATATGGAATTGAATTTGTTGATACCAAGTGAAAGCCTATCTGAAATATAAAACAAATGACTTACTTAGCTGAAAATCCTTGAAAGGAAAAGGCTAAGAAATGAACTAATACTGTTTATGTTTCAAATAAGCATTAAATGCATTAACAGGAGGGAGAATGTTAGAAAAATCTATACATGCTGCTTAGAAAATATATTTACATACATGCTGCCTAGAAAAATATATTTACAATGTGTGCTGCTTAGGAAGATGTGTATTTAAACATTCAAACATAAATAAGTTGTGTGATCAAATATATAGAGAAATGTGTGCTTTAGTTAGGAATAAATGTACTTAAACCCATAATAGAGAACAAAAGTATATAATGCATTTAATTCTGTCTTATAAACCTGCATATTATTGCTTGAAGCACAAGCTGCAGTGTAATCAGAAATTTGACCTTGGCAGCTTGCAAACGCAGTCTGGCTCATGTCTTTCAAGTAAAGATTATTTTGCAAAGTTAGAAAATAATAAATCTGTTCGCATGTGTGTCCTCTTTCCTGCCTCCACCAGGAGAGTAGCCTTGTGCGCACTATCTCTGATAGTGCGCAGCTGGGAACAAGAAAGACAAAGGGAGGCATTAAGGAAGACATACATCTATTGTATTTGAACTAATCAGAGAACCTTGAATTGGCTACATCCTCAGGAGGTCATCGTGACTGACCAGCTGCTTGCAAGGCTGCAACATTCTCATGGGAAAAGGACTTTTGAAAACACAAATTCAGCACTTTTTATGAATTACTATGATGTAAAGACCCTGTCACTGACCACACCAGTGAGGTGGGCAAAACTGATAATGACATGTATATAAGAAATGTACTTTGTGAATAAAAGCAGTCAAAATTCTATACAAACTTTGTGTATGGTTTTTTGCCTCCTAATGTACATTAGAGCTTTAAGATATCTGAGTCCTCCTGCATTATTGTTTGTTATTGATTGACATTGTTTTTGAATAACTCAATGATTTTTACAGTCTGACTCTAACAAATTTATTTAACAGGCACAATATAACTAAGTCATATATTTACAATACATCCATTTGTTCTCCCCTGCAAACCACCCTAAACAAGCACTCCAACCCTGGGTTCTCATTACTTTTTCCACACATATATCAACCACAATACAATGTATTATACATAATGTTGTGTGCTCACTCATGGACAGGGCCACTTGATGGTGCTCACAGCCTTGCTGTAGAAAACCCAAACAGCCAGGTATGCTCAGTAGGGGTACTTGTGTTGTTACACAGCTAGGCTTCCATACAGCCTACTGCTATTAGGCTACTAGCCTCAGATGACACTGTGAAGCAATGTACCGCTGCAGGCCTCCCAACCTATAGTCTCCCACATGGCCTGCCGATACCATCTACTATAAGTTCACCTGCAGTCCTGTCAAAATCGCACTTGTGCTGTGGCATGTGTGATAAGTACTGTGTTCTGTAGACTGCATACTTAGGTAGGAGTAGTATTCTCACTACAATCAAGTGTGTGTGTGTGTGTGTGTGTGTGTGTGTGTGTGTGTGTGTGTGTGTGTGTGTGTGTGTCTGTGTGTGTAGACAGAAGAGCAGAAGTATGTATCCCACAATTACTTTTCCAGTGGCATGGCTTGCCAGTTTTTTTGAGACTTGCACAAGCCTACACATCCATTACATGTAGGCCTCCCAACCTCTTGTCTCTCGCATGGCCTGCCGATGTCATCTACTATAAGTTCACCTGCAGTCCTATCAAAATAAGACTTGTGCCATTATGTGTGCATTAAGTACTGTGTTCTGCAGGCTGTATACTTAGATAGGTACGGATTCTACTCTCACTGCAGTCAAGTGTGTGTGTGTCTACACAGAAGAGCAGAAGTGTGTATCCCAGACTTACTTCTCCAATGGCATGGCTTGCAAGTTTTTTGAGATTTGAGCAAGCCTACACATCCATTTCATGCAGGCCTCCCAACCTCGTGTCACCCACATGGCCTGCTGATGTCATCTATGGTAAGTTAACCTGCAGTCCTGTCAAAATCAGACTTGTGTCATTACTTTCTGTATTCTGTAGTGTGTACATAGATAGGGAGGAGTTCTGTTCTCACTGCAGCCAAATTGAGGTGTGTGTGTGTGTGTGTGTGTGTGTGTGTGTGTGTGTGTGTGTGTGTGTGTGTGTGTGTAGGGGGGTGAGCTGTTGCTGGACTTTGCAGAGAACCTTTTACAGCAGCCTGTGGGACATTGTTATCTTGTCTTCAACAGACACTGATGATGTCATCATCTATAAAGTGTTGTCTGACACACTGCAAGTCAGCCTTGAACCATGGTGCTTGCATTAAGTAGAGTTCTATAGTCTGTATACTTAGGTAGGGGTTCTGTTCTTACTGCACTCAACTGTGTGTGTGTGTGTGTGTGTGTGTGTGTGTGTGTGTGTGTGTGTGTGTGTGTGTGTGTGTGGACACAGAAGAATAGGTTTGCTATCTTACAGTTACTTCTCCAATGGCCTGGTTTGCTAACCTTTTCATACTTGCAGAAGCCTGCACATCCATTTCATGCAGCCCTTCCAACCTCTTGTCTCCCACATGGCCTGCTGATATCATCCACTATAAGCTGACCTGCAGACATGTATAAGTCAGACATGTGCCATGGTGCTTGCGTGTAGTACTGCATTCTGTAGTCTGTGTACTTAGATAGGTAGGGGTTCTGTTCTTACTGCAGTCAGCTGTGTGTGTGTGTTTGTGTGTGTGTGTGTGTGTGTGTGTGTGTGTGTGTGTGAGAGAGAGAGAGAGAGAGAGAGAGAGAGATATTTCTTGACTTTATAGAGATACTTTTACAGAAGTATGCAGAACACTGTTATCACCATATGCTCAACAGACAATGCTGATGTAATCAGCTATATCAGATTATTGTGTATACCACCATCCCACTAGGGCAGGATCAGACACTAGCCTGGAGCCCAGGCAGATGAAACCTTAGGTTCATAGGATGTTAATAGGTAGAGGACTGGTAACAGGTATGCTTTGTGGTATGTCTGGTGGTGAGTGGGATGGAGTTTGCCCCAAACTGGTAGCAGGATGGTGATGGCCTCAATGTCAGTATGAGTGATACTGCCCACTACTATTTTGGCACAAAGCTAGGCCTTCACTTTTAGATCTCTGACGTAGCTAAAGAATGCCTCCTGATTATCTTTAGCTAAGGATGCTACTTTAGGTTTGTATGTGGCTTTAGAGGACCTTCCAAGATAGCTAATTTCCTTGTTCAAGCTGTGGAGGTTGTCTTTCCTATGCTGAGTCATTTCTCTCTTGTTCTTAGACATTGTTTTCTTTCACTTGTTGTATAACCTATGTTTGCTTGATTCCCACCATGGTGACTTGTTTTCTGTGAAGAACTTGTTTTGATCCATTCACATTCAGCTGACTCTTGACATTTGTATAGCTGTTTATAGAGACCATTTGTGTACACCTCTGTATAACAGTCAATGCTGACAGTGGAAGCAGGAGGTTTTCAACTCTTTATGGCATCAGTTAGGAGTCTATAGCTTCCTTTGGATAAATGTTTCATCCTTTCTGCTCTTGAGGGGGTGTAGGGTATGATTGTGAATGCGAACGAGACTGAAATGTGATCTGACCTGACCAGGGGTCCAGCACACAGGGGCTAGTACAGAGAACCAATATGTTGGTCAGTACTAAGTCTAGGACATTTAAGCCTCTTGTGGGGGTGCAGACTATCTGTTACACAGTATGTGTATTAACAAAATCCAGGAACCTTAGGGTGAGTGTGTTTGTGCACATATATGACTCCAAATTGATGGAAGAATTGTTAAAATCATACAAATCATACATGACCAGGGTATTTGACTGTCTAGTGAGTGACTCAATTAGGTCCAGGTAGGCAGAGTGGGGTACCTATAGCTAACGGACTTGGAATAGTGGTATGGAGTTGTACTCTTTGGACAGTCTTGTTGGGTATTTGTCTTTAATAAAGATGTATACACCTCTGCTTTTGGTTCTTTCATGCTTGTTTTGATGTGTGAATGTGTGGAAAGCATTGTACCCTTGTATGGCCAGGGTGCTGTCTCTGGCCTTGAGCCATGTCTGTGTGACTGCACAGAAACTGGCATCTTCCAAGGTAAGAAATTCTTTCAGTGAGTGCAGTTTCTGATTTACACTCCTTGCATTAAGCAGCATAACCTTTAGTTTGTCTGTAGTAGATTATTTTATGTTGGGACTTTAATTGTTTTGACATTGCCTAAAAAGGCCACTATGGGGGAGGCAAGCAGCTTCATATAGTACAGTGAGGTACGTCTCCAGTCATTCACTGCAACATGGACTATAACAGAGTCATAATGTTACTTGTTGTTGAGAGACTTGAGTGTGTGTGTGATCTGATGGACACTGGCATCTGACAGGCAGCTGACTGTGACCTTCTCCTTGTCCAGCCTGGTGAGGGGAACATCTGTGTGTCTCACTATGGATGCGTTTATGAACAAGACATTTGGTTTTGAGGTGTTTTGCCTAAGGAGCTTATTGGCTAAGACACTGGTGTGTGTGAATTATTATGTGTAGTGGATTGCACTGTGTGCATAGATTTGCACTTAGGAGGTCTCCAATCTTTAATTAGGTTTCTAGTGAATACCTCTGTGTATGTGGGTTTATGTGTTGTGAGCTTATGTCCAGAGGTGACTTGTGTGTCCTGACAACATGTTCGATATCTGGTTTGTTGTTAGGTGAAAGAATTGATTCCAAATTCATAGTATAGACACAGCTCTCATATGTTGTATTAGTTTGTTTTAGCAGCAATTGGTTGTCAGTATACATGAGGCAATTGCTTTGTTGCCTCAGGATTCCCATGTAAATCAGGCTGCCTGGAGAATTGGTGGGAAACTGTCCATCCATTATGGAAGATATATAGTGTAGTAACCAGTGGGGAGTGGGCTAAATGGACCAGGTTTTGGTGTAAGACTATCAAAATATGTCTATAATGTAAGAGGGCTGGTTTTAATGCTCCAGTGATACCAGTCTAGATTCAGCAAACCTGAATCGAGCAATGATATAAAATACAGAAGTACTATTTATTTATTTATTTATTTATTTATTTATTTATTTATTATCTATCTAGTTATTTATTGACATTTGTTGACCAGGGAAGTCCGACTGTGTCAGAAACCCATTTTCAGTGGAGGCCGGTGAGAAAAGCTCCTCATAAAGTACAGATATTTTAGACAATATACAGTATACATTACACATACAGTTTAGTTCAACATATTACAATCAAGAATGAGAAGATACTAAATAGCTTAAAGCATTATTACATAAGATAAATGGACATTATACATACAGTTTGGTTCAGAATATTACATTCAAGAAAATCCAAAGTGCAGAAAATCACAATCACAACAGAAGGACAAACAGTTTAAATAAAGCAGCAATTCAGCAGAATACTCCAACAAGAGTGTAGACAACCTAGTGTGAAATAATAGTTCTGGAATCCAAGTGCTTAAACCACAACTAAGACACTTTCAGAATAACAGACACAGTAAGCCTTCAACCAGCAATTCCCAGCTTACAAGGGTGTAGGCTATCCTCCCCTGCCATAAAAGTCTACACCATAAAACCTCCTAATGTAAGATAACTGGTTTGGAGGCCAAGTGCTTAAACCATAACAAAGAGACTTAGAACAGCCACAATAAGCATTCAAACAGCAATTCAAGCTCAGAAGGGCAGAGGCTATCCTGTCCTCCAACCAGAGTGTAGACTACAAACCCTCTTAATGTAAGACAATTGGCCAGAAGCCTAAGTGCTTAAACCACAAGTAATAGGCTTAGAATAATGATTACAATATAATGCAATACTAGACAGATGACAATCACGTCTTTTAATCTACCCACATACATCATGTCATGGTTAGTAGGTCCTGTGTTACCTTGATCAGAAAGTGCTGCATGTGTCTAGTGAGGTTCCTGCAAAAGAGAGCATTACACTGTATTACTGTTCTAATGAGTTTGACTACAGTGCTGTCATGCAATCCTTAGATCTGAATATGATGGTGTGTCTTATGATGTGCATTATACATGTGTACTGGAAAGCATTAAAGAGAAAGGTTATAAAGTAATGACCCACATTGCAGTTCCTGACTTCACAACACTTACAAGAGAAAATGCTAGAAAGTACTGTCATGATGATGCTATCCACTGTACCATTGGGCAAGGCAAGTTCAACAACACAAATCCATATATACTAGGTATTAATGTAGTTATGCACCATGTGCATCAGGCACAAAGCTTTTGTATCGTTGAATCCGAAAGAGAGAAAACAGAGATATGGCACAGTTATCTTCACTTGCACAGGGTGCTGGCTGGCCAGGAGGCCTAAGCTGACACAAAAGGTCGGTGAGTGGGTGTGAGGGAGAAAGGGAAGCAGGCAGGCAGTATGTGTGTGTCTGTAGGGTTCCTCCATGTAAAAGCGGTATGTGAGAGTCTGCATGAACACACCCAAGTTCAGTGCTAGCTCTACATCTTGATATGCTGGACAGGTGTGAGCTGTGCATGGTAGAGGTGGTAGTTCATCATTGTCACCCCCAATCATGAGAACTGGCTCTGCCAGGAGTTGCACTGGCATCTCTATGCCTAAGGTCAGATGGAGTACTGCTACCTGAGCATGACCAATGTCTGCTGTACAGCACACTACCTGATGGATCAGCAGAAGCACTCCCATTACAGGAATGTGATTGAGAATGGCCATGTTGCCAATCAGCAGATGTTGTGTCTGACCTAAGCCCACAAGGACGCTGTTCCCCTTCCAGCAGATGTTCCATCACAGACACTGCTTGTTCCATGACAGACACCCCTCATTCCAATGTGTCATTCATCTGATCCAGGGAATCGGAGACATGGTGGAAGCAGTCACCCATGTCAGATTGTGCCACAGCCACAACCCTGAGCATTTGTCTGGAGCACCGTTCTGAACATGCCTGTGTCTCCATGATGGGCTTAAATATAAAAAACTTCTCCAAAGCCAACTTCATGCTACTCAAGTCAGAAGTGACAAACTTCATGACACCCATGCAGATGGGAACTGAAAGTCTGACTGCTGAATCCTACACTAAGGCACTGTACAAGCACATCCACTCGTGCATGAATCGTGCCATCCCCAGTAGAACCAAGACGCTCTCCTCCAAAAAAAAGGAAGCCGATCTGCTGGTCCCTCGCCATAAACAAACTTTACAACAAAAGGAAGAAAATGTTGCAGAAAAGAGGAAACTTCCAGGATGCAAAAAACTCCCTTACCAGCCTCAGTAAGAAGCTGAGATCCCTCTTAAATCCTCCAAAGCTAGTTATGAAAATAAAATTGCCAACGATTCTGAAGACAACCACAAGGCATTCTATAGCTATGTCAAGAATCTAAATGGGAATGCTCAGCTCTGCTCTGAGCTACAACAGAATGGAATTAAATATACTGATCCCAAGGATATTGCCAATATCCTGGCAGATTGATTCAGTGCAATCTTTACCCTCCTCTCACCCCCTAAAGGGCCCATCTCAATACCGAAAGATTGCCATATTCCAACAATAATGGCTACACAGGTAAAAAACTAACTTTTCTAAAACTAAGAATACAGCATCTATGGGACCAAACAACATCCCAGGCTGTGTACTACATGAACTACAAAATGAACTGGCACCTCACCTAAGTGTCATGTTTAATCATAGCCTCACCTCAGGCTTCATGCCCCCTGAGTGGCACACAGCTAGTTATCCCACTACACAAGGGAGGATCCACCTTGGATCCCGGGAACTATTGCACCATCAGTCTGATGAGCCTAATCTGCAAAGCCATGGAACGTATTATTATAGAACTTATAAACAAAGACATTGGCAACCTTCAAACACTGGACCCCATGCAGTTTGGGTTTGTGAAGGGCCAATCTTGTCTCCTGAACCTGATTGACTTCTTTGAATCAGTCTCCAGAGCCATGCACAAGGTTAAGGTGGTCTACACAGCCTATCTGGGCCTCGCCAAAGTCTTTGACACCATCCCCCACTGTGGAATCATAGATAAACTTACTAAGCTGGACATTAATCCCTACATCACTCGATGGGTTGCCAAATGTCTTACTGACAGAACCCAGACTGTAAAAGTAGCCGAATCCAAATCCAGCTCCAGACAAGTGACAAGTGGAGTACCTCAGGGTTCAGTCCTGGGACCGCTCTTGTTTGGCATCTTCTTCTGTGATGTACAGGCCAACACTAAGAGACTCTGGCTAACAAAGTTTGCAGATGACTGCAAACTGGGAGCCATTATTGAATCCCCAAATGATGTGAATATTCTACAAAAGGGCCTTACAAAAACAGATGCTTGGTGCCAGAGCCATGGACTCAAGCTCAATGCCAAGAAATGTACAGTTATCCCCTTTGGGAAAAAAAACATGTACCCTTGAATTACCACATAAGTGGCAGTACACTAAACACCGAAAATGTGATAAGAGACTTAGGGGCACAGGTGGACAGTGGTCTCACCTTCGATAACCACATCACCACAACAGTCAGGAAATCCTTTCTATGTGGCACACCTCATCACTAAGGGCTTTTCATCCAGAAAAAAGGAGTTCATTGACCCACTGTATTCATCCCTCATTAGACCTATTATAGAATACAACACCCCATTTTGTATGTACCTCTCAAGACATCTGCAACAACTGGAAAGGACACAGAAATACCTTACTAAAAGAATCACAGGCCTAAAGCAGATGCCCTGTGCTGACTGTCTAAAAAAACTCCAGCTATACTCTGTCGCATATCGTCTACTCAGAGGCGATCTCTGGTTAACATACAAGGGCATGTCAAACCCAGAACTGTTGGACATGCTACACTTAAAAAAATCCCAATCCCTCAGAGACACATGCTCCAGGGATCTAAACCTTGTCATCACAATGAACAAAACATGCTGGAGGGATAGGTTCCTGACCCAGAGACATCCCAGACTCTGGAATAGACTGCCCATACATGTCAAGCAGAGTGCCTCTTTGGCCCTCTTCAAAGGGAACTTTGATGATTGGATTGAAGACAGGAAATTCACCCTGGGGATCACATCAGTCGCCCTGCTAGACAGGGGTCCAGGGAAGTAAATAGTTTGGGAAGAAATAGCCAGGGAATTGTAATGGCTAGGCTTGTATAGGCCCTAGGGCTGATAGCCTAGTACCAACCTATGAACCTATATGTTATATGACATGAGAAGAGACACCTGCAGCAGGTGGAGGAGGGACAGCAAGCCCCCTCCAAACACCTCTATCAACTTTCCTGCATGGCACCTCATCAACACTTTGGCTATGGACAGACTCAACTGGCACTGAAGCTGCAGTAGCCACACTTCCTTGCTCAATGTAATTGCTGTACACCTGTCCTATATCTGTGGGCTCAGTGGACTGGGTAGACATAGACCTACTGGCTGTGTCCAGGGAAAATGAAGGGAGTGGCTGAATATCAACCTCTGCACCCCCTGCCCGTGCCTCAGTTTTACTACCATCATCATCAGTGTCTGATGACACACTGACATCTGGTGGCACAAGGTCCACACTCCCACTGTCATGATCAC
Organism: Protopterus annectens; assembly: GCF_019279795.1. Taxonomy (NCBI): domain Eukaryota; kingdom Metazoa; phylum Chordata; order Ceratodontiformes; family Protopteridae; genus Protopterus; species Protopterus annectens. Next base: position 1,069,006,237 of record NC_056732.1, read on the forward strand.
CTGTGATAAAAAGGGAGAAACACAGCCATACATTAATACCTGCACTACTTGTTTGTGTCTTTCGGCTTTTCCCGGTTTGGGGTCGCCACAGCGGAATTCCAGTCCGCTAATGATTGGTAGTGGATTTTTACGTACCGGGTTACCAGCCCTGACGCACAACCTTCAACAAAGGCATGCCCCATTCACATATACCTCCACACAGAAGACGCTCTAGCTGAGAATCGAACAGGACAACGTCTTGCTACTATGATGCAATAAATGCTAAACAACTAACAGTGCTACCACTATTACAGACAGTACAGCAATACACATAACAGCCCTAAAATGATACATTAGATTTCTAGCAATTGATCTGCAGTACTGAAATACCTTGATATGACTTGCCATCTGCAGGATGCCTATATTACTGGATTCCTGATGGTCCTGAAATAAATTAACAAGAGATAAGGCCAACATCATCACATTTAACAGTAAGACAGGAGGTACTAGATGTACTCATCTCAATCAGCATGACGTGTTCATTTAACAAGAATGTGGCTGTCAACTCCAAACTGAGCTTATCACTGTACTAACATTCAGTCCCTTTTAAAAAACACGTGATAGAGAAGTAATTTTTACTTCAATTATTTTACTATACATCAGTATTGAACTAGTCATATAAAAAAGTCTACCTGGAAGCTCTTCTTGGGACTGAGAAGAAGGTGGTGCACCCACATCAATGATATATTGTGGGCCACTCTGCTGTGAGTTGTCCTGTTGCAGAAGATTCGCCAAGAATTCCCCATTGGGGGTGAGAGGTAGTTCTGCAGCAGGCCCATCCCCAGTTACCATCTGGTCTAAGGCAACAGCAACTGCATGCCTCTGTGCAGATGTGACCATGTCAGTCACCCTGTGGCCCACCTGCTCATAAGTATGTCTGTGGCCGCCCATGCATTTATGTTATCAGTGATTTGCTGCCATATTCTCAGCCTCTCTGGCATATTGAGATGACTCCTTCCAAGAAGAAAAGCACCATGTTGATGGAGTGCATCCACTATGGTTGGTGTTTTCTGCCTGTCACTGAAGGGAGGGGGTGGGTCTGCACCTCAGTGACAGTTTCGGTCCTAAAACACAACAGAATGATAATACACATAAGTATCACATATCTACAAAGTAACTGTTACCAGATAAAACACTTAAGGTAGGCAGTCAGTAGTATCCACTGGAAAAACATACCACATATGGCATATGTGAAATACTAACAACAGGCAGGATACAAAACAAGAAGAGTAGCAAGAGGAACATATCATTGCTAATCCTTAGCAGTAACTCAGCTGTGCCAGCCCCCCAAAAGAACAATCCATTCTAGTTTGTGACATAACAGTAACTTTTCTCCCCCCCCCCACCCACTAAAGAACAGGCACATGAACCATTTTGCTAATAACACATTTGAAGTGCTAAACATACAGTCAAAGGACCTGTCCCTGAAACATTTGTACATATGTATCACACAGCTTGCTATTTTCATGTATTGTCAATCATTTGTACCTCTGAAATGGATTGACAAACATGGCTATGCCATCAATACACTTTTAGCTGAAGCATTCAGATACACAGTGTAAAAGGCTTTGCTTTACATTATTCATTAATATATTCCAGCATATGCATTATGTAGGTAAAAAATGACAGAATACCTGATGGAGTTCAGTACTGCTCTATAAAGATAGCTTGGGAAATATTTTGCTTTGAAGGCATGTAGCAAGTGTCCTTACCATCAGTTTGGCTAGCTACACACTTGCCTTTTTATAATGGAGTAGATTATTAATGGACTGCATCTGTCTAGGCTGTGTTTCAGAGATAGTAATTACAGCATAAGCAGCTGAGTTGCATGCTCATCAACCAGTCTGGTGGAGCTATTCAAGAAGTTATAAAGCAACTATTTAGACTACATGCTGGTTTTTCCTATGGATTTCAAAAGTAGTGAAGTAGAGACACAGAAAGTATACACAGACATAATATCAGGAACTGCTGCTTAACTCCATTTGTATTTGCTACAGGCTGCAGGCAATGCTGTTGCTGCTGCCAATAGGCCTTTGCCAAGACAGAGAAGAGTTTTCAGGACACATTTAACATCACAACATACATGACATGGACATTGTAGATTACTACGGGGTGGACAGGGGCACAGTACAGGAACCCTGTGACCTCTGCCGACCTCAGCTCAGAGACACAGCCTTACCTCACCCATGTATTGACTGTGTACTGCTTGCATTACAGTCAGCCCTGAACTAACACTGTGCCATCTGCTGCATTTACAAGGTAAGTCCTGAACATGTACTGTATTATATAATAATACTGTGACATGTCCTTGTATTTCATCACTTGGTACAGTAAGCAATTACAAGGTGGGAGATTTGTACAGAAATTAATGTTTCATGTGACAGCAGAGAGTTATTTAACTTGTGTGTGTCCACTGGCAAGTAGTAAGCCTCAGGCCTCAAAGATTCACACATTGATACCTCCCCAAAGTAATGACAATCAGTGCATGCCCTCAGTTTAACACCATATGTTTGAAATGGGAAGTCATAACAGAGAAGTTCAAAAGTAGTGAGACACATAGCAGTTTCCAGCTTCACCACCATCACAAATCAAACTGGCAGCATGCAAAACAAGGGGAGTAGCAAGAGCAACACAGCCTTATTTGTGCCATAACAGTAGCTCAGCCTGGCTCCACTCCCCCTTCAAAGAACATGACAGGACCTCACCTTTGCTCCCCAACCCCAGAACGGCAGTCTGTGCTTGTTTGTGGCTTCCAGCCTTCCATTAATTTGATGGCAACTGCATATCATATTGTTTCCAATGAATACCCTCACGCATTTTAAGGTAAATGATATGGACTGGCTTATATTCTGCATGTCTCTGAGTACTGATCAGATAACTGATGAATGACCAAGAAACACAGAAAGGTAGGACACAGCTGTATATTTGCAAGGAATAATCATAACAGGTTGTGTGATCAGTCAATGCACTACGTACAAAATATTAGATAGAATACATTTACAAATAACAGGTCATGCCTTGATATCAGTGTACATTCAGTTGCATATGAGGAATTATGTCATGTATTTGTTGCAAAGGTGTTTATGGGACAAAGATGGATAAGTAACCCCTCCCGTATTGTGACAGTGCATTGCAGTTATAGTTGAGATCCAGACCTAAGTAGTCATATCTCATATGTGCTAACAGTTTCTACTCTGTATGTCATAGATTGATTTTCTGCATTTTAACTAATTCTCCATGTTTGATACATTTTTCCTTTCTGTTTTTTGGGGGCCACTGCTTCCATGAAGTGCCGCACAAATGGCTTTGGCTATCCACATTTTGTTTGTATGCAGAGCGGCACTACACAAACCAGATGAATGGTCCACCCATGTAGCAGACAGGACCCAGACAGCCAGAAACATACACCAGATACATTCAATTAATACTATTCGCCGTCACGCAAACACATTTCCTGACATTGTGCAGTCTCTTGCAACGTGTTTGCGAGATGATAAGGAATGTGCAACACTTTCAAATGTTGCAAATCCAGAAAGTGCACACTCCCAGTAAGTGAGATACCTGAAATTGACAGGAAAACATCATTCTGCATTGATCTTGATCTGTGATAGGCATGGCTGGCATTCCTGTAGAGTGTTTGAGATTCTGTGCACAAAGATGGAGTGTCCAGGAGTCCAAAGTGTTTGCTGGACACCTAGTGACTGAACATGGGCCCAGGCTGTTGCAGAGGAACTATTGTGGCTTGTATTACTAGGCAGATGCATAGAATAGTCTAGCCCAGACTCTGACCAGTGCTACAGGTATCCCCTGCACTGGTGAACAATGTAGGAACCACTACAGAGACCTCAGGATGAGGAGGAGGGATACCCTTAACCATTGGATGGAGGAATGTAGAACTGGGGACACCCCATAGATGTGTAAGTATCACTTACAGAGACTACTTGTCAGAGTTAGAAGCTGGATATACTCAGGAATGGTATGCTTAATGGTATTCTGTTCTGTTGTATTTTTTCCGCAGCCGTCACAGACCAGAAACTGAATGTGTGAACCCATGCTGCTAGATATGCATGGATGTGAGATGCATGTGGCATGTATACATCCCAACAGTGGGGTTATTTTAGCATTAAAAGTTACAATGTATTTATTTGTTAATTAAACAGTTATATCAAATTGAGCATTCATTTCTTAACTGTAATGGGGAAGTATGCATGCATTACTCTGGAGGGCAAAACAATAGTCCATTATTACAAAGTAGTCATAGGTCGTGCCTTCAAAATCCACACTTCTCAAATATAAAATACTGTTAAGGTATTTCAATAATGCAATGTAACGTCAGAGATGTAAAGCAGTGTCACCACTGGCTTGCTGTAAACTGTAATCAGTATATTCGGACCACGCATATGTGCAATGTATGCACACATCAAGGATTGCTTACTGCAATCTGTAGTATATTGTGCATCTGTTAGGAGCTGGGTAGTCTTAAAGTAAACAAAGGTATTCTTAGGAGTTGATACTATTAAAAGCAAAGTTAACAGAACAGATTCAAATATTGTATAAATGCTTTGTATGTCTCATATGAAGTTACTAATGTTCTCCCTTTTTTTCTCTCACCCCAACCATTTTCTCTCTTTTTTTTAATTTTTTGGTTTTCCCACAGCACAGCAGGTTAGGACTGTTCCATGGGATCCACCTGCCCCCACTCCACCGGCTACAGCACTGCTGCCCAACCCGTCTGGGACAGAACCTGGTAGCACCCCCTCTGCCACCCCTGCACTACACGTAGTTCTGCCCTGGAGGATAGGCCTTTGGCTCCCTCCAGGAACAGTGGCACAGGTGGTGAGTTTCTCACCTGTGATAAACTGCCATGGTTTGGGCATAGGATTGTGCAAAGCACTGTTGGTGCATGCCTATGCTGGATGGAGACATTGCTCTCCATTGTCATACTCAATAATACAAGGAGACGCAGACATCAGACACTGCAGCCATCAGTGCAGTGAGGTGACAGTGATGACAGTCCACTGGGTGAGGACTCAATTCTCACTGTCAACCAACTTGACATCTATGCATTTGCCATGTCCCCATCCTCACCCCATGGTGTTCACCCACCTCATGTGTCATTTATCATCCCTGTCTCTTGTCTTGTTTGTGTTGTCTGTCTGCAATTGCTTCCTCACCTGCCCAACTTACTGTACCTAGACATTCCTACAGCCCTTCCCCAATATTCCTCTCTCTTTCAAAAATAAAAATAAAAACATGGGCATCTGTCCCACAAAAAAAAAAAAAAAAATCTTCCCATACATAGCTTCATTTCACATGTGTCTTCATGACACACATGATTCTTTCCAATTGTCTAAACAAGCGATTGTATGATTAAAGTCCAAGAAATTATTATTGTTTCTATCTTTGATGCTAATCAGAAGTGCTCTTAGCAGCATCCACAATGTGCCCAGTAATGACTCCTACTGCAATTTGTATTGGAGTTACATGTATCGGTCAACATATCTGAGTATGACTGTAAATTATTTTTTATAAGACCATTGCTCATGGTACTACTGGAATGGTCAGGCTATCCTTCTTCCACATTGTCCTCATTTCTGCCTGCAAATCCTGGTATTTTATGACTTTGTGTCTCTCTGTATGTAAGACAATATAGTCACTGGGTATAGCAATTTCAATGATCAATGCTACTTTTGTCTTCTTTTCACGGACTACTTTATCTGTTTTTCTCGCATCTGTTTTTTGAACTGTTGGAAATGAGTGATATAAACTTCATCATTTTCTATAATGCCATGTGACTCATGTTTCCAGTGTTTTTCAGACACATTTTCTATAATGCCATGTGACTCATGTTTCCAGTGTTTTTCAGACACTTCAGTACTATAATGTTTGCACAATCCTCAATGCAGCAATCTTACCACATCATTATGCCTTTCAGTGTACAGTCCTTCTGCCATTAGTATATCACAACCAGCAACAAGATGTGTCACTTTGTCCAATTCTGTTTTACAGAACCTACATTTGTCTGTTTCTCCCACATGTTCAATGGACTTTGTAAACCAGTTGTACGTAGTCCACTATCTTGGGCTGTCAATATTAACCTCTTGTCTTTTGGTTTAAATTTACCTCTCCTTAACCAGTCCTGTGTTCAATCCTGATCAACATGAGGTTGTTCCAAGAGTTTTTTGTACTTACAACTATATTTATGTATTTTCCACATTCCTTGCCTTCTCACCTGATCCTTTACCTCATATTCTTCCTTTTGTATTTTGGCACATTCAGTTGCTGCTTGATTTTTATCTACTTCTGGTTTGAAATCCATATTTGCTTGACACCAGTATACTTGTGCTAAACTAAGCAGGGAAGTCATCTTAGATTTCTTCTCCTCATGTTTCACAACTTTCACTATGTTTGGGTATTGTGAGGTCAGCAGATATTTATGCAGTCCCATGATTGCAGTTCTATACATGCAATCAATTTAGAGGAGGCCCATCCCTCCTTCAAAATGATATGCACTGATTTTTATAAATCATTTGATGAGCATGAAGCATCCTTCTTGTTTTCCTGTTCAACCTATCCAACACCTTTTGGGGCTGGTCAGTTACTCCAAAAATGTAAATTAGGCAGGGGCGGCTTGTGGCATCGGGCTGCCGGACTGCAGCCCCCTCAAAATAAAAAATAGACAAAAAAATTATTTTTAAATTTATGACTTCACATGCAGTAGACCTGACTACTGTCGGTCTATACGCATGCTCGCGGCAGTCCGGCAGTCCCCATAGAGGGACACAAGGAGACGTCTGTGCACTTTTAAAGTGCACAGACTCGCTGGGATTATGGGTCGCATCCGGACTGCAACAGCAGCAGTCAGGACAGTCTCGGGAAGGAGCTTTGGGATCTCATCGTCGAGAAGGAGCATTGCCTTGGATCTCGCGGGTCTTTGGAGTATTGCGCAGGCAGGATGTACGTTAGCTGGATATATTCAGGTAAGTGTATGGTGCTTTTTACTTTTATTGTACAATGTTTATACTGGATTGACTTTGTGTGTGTATGGTGCTTTGATTTACTGGTTTGTGTGTGTATGGTGCTTTGATTTACTGGTTTGTGTGTGTATGGTGCTTTGATTTACTGGTTTGTTTGTGTGTGTATGGTGCTTTGATTTACTGGTTTGTGTGTGTATGGTGCTTTGATTTACTGTGTGTGTGTGTGTGTGTGTGTGTGTGTGTGTGTGTGTGTGTGTGTGTGTGTGTGTGTGTATATCTGTGTGAGTGTATCTGCCTGGGTGGTTACATTAGGGGGATTAGGTAGAGAACTGAAAGTCTCAATGCGTTTGTGTGGGTTTGTCTTGTCTGTTGGATCATGCATATGAATGAACAGGTTAGTGTTTCCTTGAGTGTGATCTGCTGTGTGTGTGTGTGTGTGTGTGTGTGTGTGTGTGTGTGTGTGTGTGTGTGTGTGTGGGGTCATGCTTGTTGTTGTTGTGTGTGAGTGTTTGTGTTTGTGTGTTTGTTAGTGGGTGTCGGTATGGGTGTACAAGGGTGACTTTGCCAATGCAATGCATAAGATGCCTTGGAAAACAATATAGCTGTCAAATCTAACAGCATCAATGTTAGAAAACTATAATTCAGATAAATGCTAATGACACAATAAAAAAGTCATTCTCATTGCAGCCAAAGCTGTCTCTGTACTGGATTTTCTCACTGTGGTAGGCAATTTACATGAGCAGCTAGGATCTTTATGAATCAAAGAAAAAATGTTAGCATATCCACATGATACTGCTTGATGGTGTTAAGTGTGATAGTATGAGTTCATAAAGCAGAGGGTCACATCAGTCCAAACAATTTTAGTCCCATCAACCTGACAAGTATTGTGTAAAACCATGGAAAGCATCATGACAGAGTTTAAAGGAACTGAAAGGGAGACAGGTTTCTTTTGAGTCTTGTGGTAACTTTGAAGAGGTACCAGCAACACTTGCTGAGAATAAAGTAGTAACCAGGCCATTTGATTCTCTGTGCTAACTCCAGAAAAGGGACTCCATCAAAAATCTTTCCTGAAAATGAATACCAAAAAATTGGAACTCTGAACTATAGAATGCAGCTAGATGCTTGCATAATTTCTTTGCTACAGCTACTAAATATATGCATTTAAGTTCATTTAATAAGCTCTGATATCTCTCATGACTTGTTAAATGCATGTCAGTATTCCACCTGCATCCCACTGGCATCTGCTAGGCATACCTGTTAACATCAATTGTAACATATAAAGCAGCCTATTTTAACTTTTTAATTTTTTTCTGTTTCTGAAGAAGTCTTTCCTACAATGAAAGCCAAATAATTTAATTTTAAATGCTTAAGTGGTCCTTAGTTCTTAACATGGAATTTTAAGTAGTTTGCTTCTTCATATGCAGGTGAAAAGGAAGTGAGGGTTTTTATTTGGTGGGTACATAAATAAATAAATACATAAATTAAACATATTCATGATCATAGCCTGGACCTGAACCTATGTATGCTCTTTTACATTTATTACTAACATGTGAAATTTCCTAATCTGTTGTTTCACCTTCCTCCATGACCTAAAGTAAAGATTCCACTTCTTCCTTGTTTTGTTCATTAGTTCCTTCTCCATCTTCACCTGGACTTTCCCAGCCTCTGTTCATCTTCCTTTTCCATAAACATCCTTAGAGTAATCAACTTTCTCACATTTTATAAAGCCTCTTCCTTGGCCCATACCACTTCCTTTATGTTTATGTTGATCTACAGCCTTTCATCATTGTGTATCTTAAACTATGTAACCCCTCTGCAGTTCTTTCAAAGATTGCTCCATTGGGCATTGCTCATAAGAGGGCTAAGACAGGCCCTGTCCCTGCTATGAGATTCATAATTTTCCCCATCTTCTTCCCTAGTTATATGTCCTGTGGTCCTACCCTTCCCAGCAGTCTTTGAGCCAACAGTCACATGAACAGGTATGTTCCTTTCTTGTACATCTGTTACATGGCACTAGAGGAAATCACAGAAAAGGCTACTCTCATGTTTATACTGGATTGACTTTGTGTGCGTATGGTGCTTTGATTTACTGGTTTGTGTGTGTATGGTGCTTTGATTTACTGGTTTGTGTGTGTATGGTGCTTTGATTTACTAGGGTGTGTGTGTGTGTGTGTGTGTGTGAAAATGCCCCCAGGTGCTCATGGTGGTGTGGTAGGGAATACCTCAGGCTTGAACCCTGTACCCTGTATGCAGGTGTTAAAGACTTGAGTTCCCTACCCACCACCATTTGTAAAAAAATTGCAGATTTTTGCCTCATATTCAATCTGATCTGTTCCTCATAATATCTGTGGTTTGTAAATGTTGCAATGCTTGATATTTGATGGTGTAGTAGTAGCATTGTTGCCTTACAGCTGCAGGTTCTCGGGTTTGATTCTTGGCTGGGGTTCCTTCTTTGTGGGGTCTGTATCTTCTCCCTGTGTTTGTGTGGGTTTGCTTTTGTGTCCTCCCATGTTACAAAGACATGTCTGCATTATTTCTTCCTGGGCCTCTGCTGAAAATTGTTTTTTTGTTCCAAGTCAGACTGTCCTGATTAAAAAATGTTAAATAAAATTGACAGGCATTTGAATTTCAGACTTAAGGGTTTCTGAATGCGTAATTCCTTGCATATTTGATGGTGCAGTAGTAGTATTGTTGCCTCACAGCTATAGGTTTTCTGGTTTGATTCTTGGTTGTGGTGGCTTCTGTGTGGAGTCTGCATCTCCTCCCTGTATTTGTGTGGATTTGCTCTGGTGCCCTGTCATTTTACAAAGACGTGTCTGCAGTATTAATCCCTGCGTCTCTGCTGAAAATTGTTTTTGTTCTGTCAGCAGTAAAATTGACCGGCATTTGAATTTCAAACTTCATGTTCTTCAGAATACATAGTAGCACAACCTTTTTTTCTAGCAATTTTCTAAGTTTATAAGATTAATATTTTAAATTTGTCCCTATTTTTGGGACTGTATTCCCCCATTATTGGCTTCGTCCAGGTTTTTGTGCTAAAGTTGACAGCTATGGCAAGAAATGAATTCACTGAATATGTTTGAGGGCTGTATTCCCTCATTACTGGGTTTGTCCAGGTGTTTTGTACTAAGAGGTTGACAGCTATGGTGAGAACTGAATTCACTAAATGATAGCCATTTAAGTTTCAGTCTTCCTCTCTTTTACAAAGCAGCTGATGTGGCATAGTGGTATGTTACTCTGACTGTTTTTTGCTCAGGGACCTTGGCAGTAAAATGTATGGTGGCAACACAACATTTTATTCTAGCAACTTTCCAAGATTATACAAGCAATGTTTAATGTGTCCCTGGTTTTTGGGCTTTTGACCCCCCCCCCAATACATTTTGGCTTTTTTCAGTTTTCTTGAGCTGCGAAGTTGAGATGCAGTTGAGTATTGAGTAGATTTTACAAGGAGCTGAGAGCTGCAGGGGAATAGAAGTTTAGTGCTTTGCCTAGTTAATACTATAGCACAACAGGTTGTGTACTTGCTTTTGATGCAGAAGGCTGTGGGTTCTACTCCCACAAGAGGTGGATGCTGCCGTACTGAGAATGTTCTCCTTGGTGAAGATGCTAACTATGAGTCTGTTATCAGTTTGCCATCCATTTCCTCTTGCAATATTATTACTAGCTTATCATTTTTAATGTAATATAGGCAATTTATTCCTGAGGGGCAACAGACACTTTATTTTTCGATGAAACCATGAAATATAAAGGTAATTGCTAGCAGCAACCGCTTCATTAGTTACAGATTTCTTTAATGTGGAATTATTTAGATGTCTTACTTCAGAGATTGTGCATATTTACTGATAATGGACTGTAGAATTGTGCATATTTACTGATAAAGGTGGACTGTAGAATTGTGCATATTTACTGATAAAGGTGGACTGTAGAATTATGCATATTTACTGATAATGGTGGACTGTAGAATTGTGCATATTTACTAATAATGGTGGACTGTGGAATTGTGCATATTTACTAATAATGGTGGACTGTAGAATTGTGTATATTTACTAATAATGGTGGACTGTGGAAGTCTGAGTAGACTTTTTTATGATAAATGTTCTCAACTGGGCAGTTTTGTCATTATGGGTGCATATGGTTTGTTTCATTGCTTACTGGAAAAATGTTCAAAACAAATTTAAAACACCCTCTAACAAGTGTACTGTATTGTAAAGGAATATAATTTTAGTACAATGATGAAGGTGTATCAAAGAGCACATGTATGTTTCATATGCAAGGGGCCTATGATTTGAAAACAGCCCAAAATTAATCTTTATCTGCCACTAGCAAAATGTATTTTCTTTGAATGTGGGTTTCAATGCTGTTTCAATGAATGTGAGTTTCAAGGGCAGAGAAGTTTTAATGCTAAGTTTTCATTGTGAGACTGCATTGCTTTGTTTAACAGATGACTTAGTGTTTGTGCTGTAAAATACAAAATAAAACTTTCAAATGAAGTCCAACTCATCATAGAAATAAAGCAGTATGCACATTAGTGTTTATGGTAAATGGAGTGAAATAGCCAAGTAATGGTTCATTGGAATGGCTGCAGAGGCTCCATTCAACCATTATTTTGTCAGGGGGGAAGGGCAGCAAACTCAGACAGGCCCAGCTGAACTATACCTCCCAACTGTCCAGATTTTCAAAGAATGAATAGATTTTTGCTTTTTATTTTTGGTTTGTTCTTCATAAAATTTGTAGTTTTCTGGCAAATCATTTAGGAATTAAGTCACTAAATAATAAGTTTCAGATTTCATAACCTTCAGAAAAATGCATGTTAAAGTAAGAGCTGTTCTATCAACTGTCTCAATTTTTACAAGAGCAATTTTAGTACTGTTTATATGTGCCCCAATATATTTGGCCTTGTTCAGATTTACTGCATTAACAGGTTGAGAGGTACATGCAAATAAATTGCTTTATAGAATTAGGCATAGCCAACCTCTCAACTGTCCCCAATTTTTGGCTCAAAATGTTGCTCTTCCCCTTTATAATCCCTCCGCAAAATAGCAATTTTGGAAGAAAACATGGAGGGTTTACAATTAAGAAATAACTGTAATAATCAAAGTTATAGATTACTTGAAATGCATGTAGATTCTTTTATTTTGTCAGCTGCTCAAGGTAGCAGTACTAATATTAAAGTGTCCCTTCTTTGACAGGTAGCAGCTGTATTGTGTGTCTATTTTATATTTTTGCATCACATTTTTGGTCCATTTTCATAAAGTTGTGTTTTTGGCAAGTTAGTGACAAATCACTAAAGACTGAAGTTAGAAAATGACAGACATTTGAGTTTCAGATTTTATACCCTTCAGAAAATTCATACTAATGCAAGACCTATTCTATTATCTTTCTAAGTTTATTAGAGCAATATTTAAAATTGTCCTTATTTTTGGGCCTTTGTCCCACTTCTGTGTATGGCTTTGTCCAGATTTCTTGCTCTTGAGGTTGAGAGGTATGACAAATGTGTCAGGGCCATCACAGTCAGCCAGAGAGATTTCAAATTGTGACATGCTTGTTGCACCCCACTCCCCATGTAGTGACTCTGGATGTGTCCAAGCAAGGCAAGGAGTAGTTGTATCTACCTTGGATGGGGAAGACACACTGCATAAGTACTACAGTGGCTTTTCATCTGTCCTTGATTTTGCAGAATGGTCTGGTTTCTGTCATATTTTTGTACTGTTGATTTATGCTTATTACTCAGATTTATGCTTATTACTCAAAGTGCCTGTTGCTCTGTGTTTAAGTAGCAATGCTTTAATGACCATAAGGTAAGCTTGTCTGAGATTGTAAGATGCAAGTAAGCTTTAATAAGCATACTGTTAAAGAATTGCCAACATTGAAAGCCTTTCTGTTGTTGCCATGCAGAGACTACTTGACTAGATAATGTATAAACCTTGGGTATTAAAGGACAGGATTCCATTATTTTAAAAAGCTCATTACACTTGTTGGAGACTTTCAGTCATCTCTACAGACTTTACCCGTAAACTAAACAGAATGCCAATCATGTGTGGTCCATAACCTGTACAATAATCCTTTAAGCAATGTATCTTGAGCTTGTTTCTTGTTTGCTTTTCATTTTTTACTTTTATCATGTTTTCCCCATGAAACAAGTTGTCAGGCAGCAGGTCTTTTTGGATAAGAAACATTTTACAAGTGGGCGCATCACATAGATTTCTACTTTCAGCATGTTACTTGGTACTTTAATAAAGCTGAATATATTATAATTAGAACTGCAGTGCAAGGAGAAGTGGTTTGAGTTGAGTGCTTCTGGTTTTTCTTATACTTGATTTTGACTGGCATTCCAGTAATGTATTTAAAAAGTAATTTATTTTTTCATGCCTCACAACCTTTTGTTTCCATCTAGATATTATGTAAGCTGTCATGCAGCCAATGCATTGAAATATTTTTATTCTTCTACACTTATTTTTGTCTTGATTGGACTTTCATAATGATGGTTTGCCACCCAGGGCAGCGTATTTAATTAAAGTTAGTTTTTTGTGGTTTTGTGCATAGCTCCTCCGCTTTCTGGTTGACCACACCTCCTCCCTTTGACCCCACCCATTCAGCTGTCTCCTGCAGCCCCCCTGAGATTTGAAGTCACCAGCCGCCACTGAAATTAGGACAGGAAGAACAAATTGGTTTATAGCATGGACTTTCTTCCTAGATGTCAACGCTGTTTTCAGTATTAAGTCAAGTTTTCTAAAATATTACTTACTAGGTTTTATTCACATTTGTAGATGTTTTATTGTTGAGCCTTCATCAATTCAATTATTTGTACACTCCCTCTTGTTCAAGTTCTTTTATATCACATTCTTGTCCTAAACTGATGTTTTCTTGGTGCTGCAGCTTTCCTGCTTTAAAGGTTTCTTTTGCACATTTATCAAGACCAAATGACATTCTTATATCATTTGAAAAAGTTTTGACCACTTGCTGTTGTGCTTTCAGTTCCTCATCTGATGAACTATACAGTTTTAAATCATCTTCAAAAAGAAGATGGGAAGTTAGTACACTTTGTTGTTTTCTGTGAGCCAAATTATAGCCATGACCTAATCTGTTAAGCAAACAGCTTAATGGGTTACGGGCAAGACAAAAGAACAGCAGTGACACCCTAGAATATCCCCTTTGAATTGTTATTCCTGGAATAATAATTTGTCCTTTATCATGGCTTAACTGCAAAGTGGTTTGCCACTGTTTCATGGTCACTGTAATATAATTGATCAGTGTAGAGTGTATCTTATGCATTTTTAAGCACTCTTTTATCCATGAATGTGGGATACTGTCAAATGCTTTTTTGTAGTCTATTCATGCCATACTTAGATTCTTTTCCTTTCTACTATTCGCCATTATGACTTTATTTAACAACAAATGATCATTTGTTCCATATGACTTTCTTTTATTACCTTTTTGTTCTAGTGACATGATTGATTTTTTTTCAAATCGACTATAAAACTCTTTGGGCATCAATTCCAGTGTATAGTTTATACGTTGCTGGAATGCAAGTTATTGGTCTATAGCTTTTAGGATAGCTTGCAGGTTCAGTCTTAAGTAGGATCATTGTGTTCCCTGTTGTTAACCATGCTGGTGTCTGTTCAGGCTGCGCATATAAATAGTTCTTACTCATGGCTAAATCTTCATGCAAAGATGTTAATACTTTTAGCCAGAAGTTAGGTAGTACATCTTGGCCTGGGGTTTTCCAATTAGGAGCTTTTCTTAACTTTGTTTCGATCTCTCTGACCATTACTTCATCCCATTTCATATCATGTACATTTGAACGTATTCTTTCTTTTACTTCTTCTATCCATTTACCATCTTTGTTATGTCCCGCAGGATCTTCATAGATATTTCTCCAAAATGTATCTATTTCTTCTTTTTTTGGTGGTGTTTCAATTTCTTTTGTCTTGTTTCCCAATTCTCTACAAAGCTTTTTGGGTCATCAATAAATTGCTTATTTTGTACTTTTCCTTTATATTTATCTACATATCTTCTACATTTTCCTGCCTGTGCTGATAGTTTTAGTTTGTTATTTTCAGTAGTGCACAACAGATCCTGAGCTGTTATAATACTGCACATTGTTTTTATCACGTCTGTCTTTCTGAGTAGTTTTGTTTATCTGTTCCTCTTCTATACTCTTATAACAAGGACACTTCTTAATTCCTTTATAGTTTTCTCTAGTCAGTACTTTCATGATGGCATTCAGTTTCTCCCCTTCCTTTCCATTACTACCATGTGTTCTTGTGGTAAGACTTTATATGTTATTAATTTAGCTGGACAGTAATATATTTTATTTACTTGTGTTATATCACACGAATCTCTATGGACAGTCCTAATTGCTATGTTTATTTGTTTTATCAAACTTCTAACTTTTTGGGTTTTATTGACCTTCTGTAGTCTATTCCTTTCATTGATCTTAATATGTCTGTCCATTTCTATTAAATCAAGCAACTCTTGTCTTAGTCATTTTCTTCTAAATTGAGAACACAGTCTTTGTTCTCCATTTCCTGCAGGCATTCTGTAGAAAGTTCCAGAGCATCTTTCTGTGCCAAGTTCTTTTCAGTTTCATCCTGTGTCATCCACTACTCTTTCATATGGGAACTCACTGGCCTATCACTCCACAGCATTGACTGCGTTTGTGTTGCCACAGTGCTGCTCTTTTTGTATTGATTAGCTTTGGATAAGTATTGCACAGTATTAAAATTCTTTTTGTTTCCCATGTCCATACTTCTTCTTCAGATGTCTCCCGCTCCTCCTGTTTCTTCTTACTTTGGAGACTCTTGGTTCCATCATGCTGTGATATATCCTGTGTTAGACTTTCCACACTAAATCCTTCACTTTGCAATTATCCCATAACTTCAGCTTCTATTTTTAACTTCTACTTGAATAATCTTTTGTTCTATGTTTCCTCTTCCCATGTCCGTATTTCTATTTTATATCTTTCAAAAGTCTAAAGATTTTGTTCCTTATAATTATGCACTTCCTCATTCAATTCTTTTTCCAGACAGCCCAATGTTTTTTGGTCTGTATAGTGTTTTTCAGGAATCTGTTGTATTAATGAACAAAAATTTGCATTTGAAGCTTCTGACAGTTTTTTTGTGAAAGTATTTTCTTTCCTCTAATTTCTCTCTTAACCTTTTTGTATATGTTCTGTCTGGAAATTGTGGGCTTCTGGCATAATAGTAACAATATATAATTTCTTTCTTATCTTCAATAGTCCACTGTATCGTCTGTATGGCTGTTTTTTTGGCCTATCAGTTTTTGTGATTTTTGTGGACTGCTACTTCCTTCTACAACGGGGGGCATCCTTCCTCTGGGCCTGGCCAATCCCCATTGTAGGAATGTTTCCATGTCTTGAGGATTCTACATTGTCATTTTTTCCAGTCCTGGCGCCAGTGCACATATCAGCATTGGACACTTTTTTATCCTTGGTCTTGTGACCCACCTATCTTTTTTATTTTTTAGCCTACTTCTATCCATGAAATATGCTATGTAAAATACAGTCTATATATCAGTGTTGTCTTGGTGAGATTTTGTGAAAAGCAGGGTCTGCCTTTTGAAGGTACTCACCAAGATTTGATGATGAAATTATTTCCAGCAATACTACTCTCCTTTGCTTGCTGATTTATAATCTCTCCATTCGGGTTCATAAAGAAAACAGTGATGATGGGAAAGATCAAAGGCAGAAGGAGGGGAAGACAGAGGCTGAGATGGATAGACAGCATCACTGTAGCAATAAACATGACTCCGGAA
>NC_056732.1:1069028026-1069048243 GCF_019279795.1 Protopterus annectens
CACAACACATCCCATTTAAAGAGGTAATATTTAAAGTGACAGTGTCATTCAAATATGTTATAAACTACTACAATTAAAACAAATATATTAAATACAACAATTTTTACAAAATTTAATTAAAAAAAAAAAAAAAAAAAAAAAAATATATATATATATATATATATATATATATATATAGATATATATATATATATATATATATATATATATATATATATACATATATAATATATATTGAAATAAATACTTTAAAACACCCTACCAATATTCATTTAGTCTGGGTTTATACATAGAACGTAAATTGATGATCCAAAGTTTTTCTTTCTTATTTAATAAATAATGTTTAAATGCGTTAGATAACCCATGGACAACCACTACATCTGTTCCAACAAAAATAAAATGTGCAGATGCATGTTTACATTGATGCTTATAAAGTACATTACATGAGTATTTACTATAAATATCACTAAGGTGAACTGCTATATGATGTTTAAAGGGTTTCCAAGTTTTGCCACATAAAAGGCCCCACATTGGCAAACCACCTATTCATTTGTACACGTGATCAGTTGCCTGATATTAAAAACATTTGAAGTATTGACAGAATTAAAAGATTTATTTCTTGAAATTAATTCACAACATGTACAGTTACCACAAAAGCTACTGCCACATATCTGACCCTGTTCAAATCTTCTTAAATCCCTAAAAGCCCTTTTGTATCAAGAAAAATACTTTGCCAAATTCTTATCTCATTTATAACCGAAACAGCAATGATCCTGTTAGATACATATGACTTTGCTTGTCTAATCTGTGTTTTGTTGTAACCCCTATTCACAAAACTGGCCTCCATTTATTCTGCTTCAACTTCAAACTCTTGTGTTGAGCTACACATTTTCTTCAACTTAATAAATTGGCCTTTAGCTATATTTCTGATAATGTGGCCTGGATGACAACTGCCAGTCTCAAAGAATGTTTGGTAAATTACTCTCTATAAAAACAATTAGCAATAGTACCATCCAACAGTTTGGTCACATTGACATCAAGGAAATCAAAATTGAATAAATCAACCTTCTCTGTAAAAAGCATACCATATACATTAGTATTAAGATAATTCAAACAATCATGCCATTGTTCCAAACCAACAGACCAAACACACCAACAATCATCAAGAAACTGACGTCACATAATCAAATGTTCCTTAAAAATATTATATTCACTGTAAATCACAGACACCTCAATAAAGCCCATAAAAAGATCAGCATAAATGGGGGGAAAAGTTGCTCCCATAGCAGTAAATCACTCTTATAACAAAACATGTTGTGCTCCAACATCAATCTCAATAACTTCAACAAAAGCTCAATATATGATTCTGAAAAAAGTTTAGAAAACTTTAACCAATACCCAACAGTCATCAAGCCCCCTTCATAGGGAATGTTCGTACATCTAAAGTGTACATATACAAATCATTTGGGACTTGTAGATCATTCTTTATCTTCAGAAACTCAGTGGTGTCTTTGATATGAGTTCTCACAAATTCCAGTAAAGGTCTAAGCTGTCCTGAATAAAAAGGCAACATCTCTGTTAGAGAGCCCCTACCAGACACAGTCTGTCTACCTGGGGGATTATTAATCGTCTTATGGATCTTAGGAAGAATATAAAAATATTGTTGTTTAGGATCCTCACCAACAATTGTTGTAACAAGCTTTCAAAAAATCAAACCTTTTTTGCCTTAAATACAAAACTGTCAATATACCTTTGAAAGTTAGGATCAATAGGTAACCTACAGTAGGAAGTCTTGTCGCCCAGTTGTCCCAAAACTTTAGTATCATAATCTACAGAATCCCATATCACCACTGCACTACCCTTATCAGCTTTAACAATTACTGTTTGTTCATTTGTGGCTAATTTATCAAGAGCTATTTTTTCATTCTTAGTTAAATTATAACCAAAAGGGCCACGGTGGTGAAGTGGTTAGTGTTGTCGCCTTACAGCAAGAGGTTCTCCCGTTCTATTCTCGGCTGGAGCACCTTCTGTATGGAGTCTGCATGTCCTCCCCGTGGTTGAGTGACATTAAAGGCATGCAGGTAGGTGCGAACATGAATGGATGTGCCTTCCTTGAAGGTTGGGCGTTGGGCTGTCAACTCAGCACCGTAAAAATCTACTGCCAATCATTAGCGGACCGGAGTTCCGCTGTGGTGACCCCTAACTGGGAAAAGCCGAAAGACATTACTTTAGTTAAATTATAACCAAAATTCTTAAAAATCAAATCTTTACTTACATGTAGCTCATGAATCACCTGTTTCACAAACATATTCACAGCTGGGTGGTATGGTGGTTGAAAAGTAGATTGTGTTTGGCACAGTGGCCAGAAGCCTACCATACACCTATGAACCTATGAACTGTGTTAAGGGGTTCAAACCATTCTAGTGAAGTTTAACTGCTAATGTGTAGGATTTAGCTCTGTATTTTATTTGTAGAAAGGCTTTTAATAAATTTGCAAATATAATTTACCTTGTTCAGGCCTAGGTTATCATTTAGTGTGTGGAGCTAGTTTGCTCATTAATCTTATAACACATAAGAGTTAGAAACTGAATGCATATACAAAAAGCAGCTGGCTAATAAGAAGAATCTATTAAATATGTTTCAGTGTCGCTTTTCTTTGTCCTGTTCATTTGTAGCTGCCCAGCCCACTGCTCTTCCTAAGCAGGAACTAAGAAGTAGAAGATCTTTAACTAGTGATGTCACTTCCTCTCTTACAGATACTCACCAATTGCAGTGATTCTTTAATGCAACATAACTTATCTGATTACCTAGCTAATAGGAAATTTGTCTACTCCTTCCTCTGTACCTGACATATTTCTTATGCAGAATTCATACCTTTCAGCTGCCAGATTTTTGTTTCATATTTCTTGTCTGTTCCTCATAATATTTGTGGTTTTCTGGTAAATCATTGAGGATTAAAGTCACTAAATAATGACTTTCATTTGAGTTTCAGACTTCATATCCTTCTAAAAGTACACAGTAATGCAAAATCCTATTATTCAAGTAGCCTTTTAAGTTTCTAAGAACAATAATTAAAATGTGTCCCTGATTTGGGCCTTTGCACCACCCCTATTACTTTTAGCTTTGTCTATATTTCTTGTGCTTAGAGGTTGTGAGGTATGATGCAGAGTATACTTGGAGTCATCTTTACTCACAAGCATGTTGTTCCATGTCTTACTGAAAAATGCCTTTAGAAAAATACCCAGGTTAAGAAAGGACTAGGCAGTCATCAGACCTGCTGTTCCTCAGTATTATGTCATCTCTCTCTCTCTCTCTCACTTTTCTTGCTCTGCTCTAGAGTATGATGTTTGTCCCAGTCAAAGAGAAAACATTGTTAATTTGCAAAGCAAAGCCAAAAACAGATAAACTCTCAGAGCTGTCAGAAGAAAGCCTTGACCTGCTTTGCCTTGCAAATTCAACTAAAAAAACTCAGTTGTCCATCTCTTCGCACATTTAATTAAACAGTTAATGTATCCCAAAACCTCACAGATAAAACATAATGTTGGCTTTTTTCCTAAACCAACATTTTACAACTCATTAAAATATTTTAAGTAATATAGCATTGCAATAAGGTGAGAGACAAGTATGAAGAACAATTATGCTAATTTGCAAAGCAAAACAAATATCAGACTGACTTATGTAGCATTCTGTTGTAGGCCAGCAGTTGTCTGAAGAAATATTTGAACTGGTGTCCCTTTTTAATTTAGCATAAAATGTGTCACTTAGTTTAATTATTTAGCATGTTTTAAGTTGTTAAGGAACCAGAGAATGTATAGATAATGTATACAGATAAAAGGAGGTCATGTGAACTCAACAAAGGATTGATCAGAGGTTAGGACTGGGTTATAGATCCCAGATACGTAAGCAGAAATGTTAATACCACAGTTAAGAAAATTTTACCTATGTCATGTAGTAATGAATTTTCTAGTCAGTATGTGTTGGATTTAATAAGTGGGTAATTCACAGAGATGAAATATGTAGATTATTTTGTATTTAATAAATATTTTTTAATTAAATGTAAGTGATAACCTGTAGTACCATAATAGAGATACCAACAAGTTACACTTATTCTAGTAAAAAAGCACCAGCACCAGTGCCCAAAATGTAAGTTGTACAACTAAAGACTAAAAGCTAAGAACCTTAAAATGTGGAAACATATTTCTTTTCTTTCACATGTATAAAAATACACTGGAATGAAGAAAAAGAAATGCACAGTATGTAATACCATTTGCATTGCTATATACAGTGCTGAAATCTAGAAATAAAGTGCACCAAGTATAAGATTCATGGGGCATAGTCCGTTGTGGCCTCCAACAGGTATACAACAATTACATATGCCTTAATTTAAAGTGTTAGACATCTGCCTTTTATTTGTCTGTCTCTCAAACTCTTGGGATATGACATTATATTCTAGCTACACCCTGTCACCACAGATATATTCCCTCTTTTCTCCTTTCTTACTTCAAATATTGCTTGCTGCTTTTCACCTCTTTTGTAATCTCTTCACAGGATATAAATTAGAGGAAAATTGATATATTTACAGGATAGGACAGTATCCCTCTGTTATACAATGATGTCATTTTGACCACTCCACAGGAAATGTTGTTTCTCATCGCATTGCAAAGACCTAACTTCCACACCTGAGTAGAGCTTATTGTGTAGTTCATCTCTGCAGTAATGGTTCCCAAAACTTAAACAAAATAAGCCCAAGCCCTATCACCTCTTTATCTTACACAAATCACAACTTATCATCCACACCCTCCTTGCTGCCTTCACCTCTTCATCATTTTTATTTCAGACAGATTATTCCAAAACTGCCACTCCCATTACACATGGGTGTGTCTGTGTGTGTGTGTGTGTGTGTGTGTGTGTGTGTGTGTGTGTGTGTGTGTGTATACACATGCATATCTACATGCAAAATAATTCTAGTCAAGCTTTAGTTCATCCTGGGGAGTGAGTGATTATAACTTGGAGCTGTTGTTCAGTAGTTTGCAACTTATCTTGATGATTCAAGCTTGGCTATTTTCCTAAGTCAGTTATTTACATTTACCATATAGCATTAAGGCCAGTTGCCCATTTTTTAATGGGTACCAGTAATGGGAGCCAAACCCCATTACTGCTGGTTCAGTATCACATAAAATATACACAGCATTACTGCAGAAGGTAAAGCCTTAGCTTGAATGACCACAAGATAGCTGACCATTTTTGCTTGGATCTTGACTTAAGACACTTAGTAGACATTTATCTCTTATATGCTGAATCTGCAAGAATGCGTGATGTTCCTATCCCTGTTGTTACCAAAATATGTGTAGCAGTACTACCTTATCTGCTGGACCTTTCAGTGACTAACTGAAGACAACTTAGGCATATCACAGGCCTCAAATTCACAATTACTCAACACGTTTCTTACCGTTATGCTTCTGCATGTGGAAGAGCATATCTGGTACCCAAGACAGCAGAAAAACAAAAGGTACAATTACATGTGGCTTCTGTAACATTGTGTACCTCCTTGAGGCACTGGGTACTACAGATTAAAAAAACACTGACGTAAAACACATGCAATTTAATAAACAGTTAAGCACCTTCTGAATTTCACCAAGACTTCTTCAGAACTAAATTCCATATTGCCGTCTCACCACTTACAAACTATAAAAATCTCATTGCATGACTTAACAAATCACGATTCCAAAAAAACAAACAAACAAAAAAAAAAACAAATCATAAATAATTATAACATATAATAACTTTCAGTACACTACATAAAAATATGAAACTTTACACTATAATGACAAATATTGTTTTTTATAAAAATGCAAACAATATTTCTTTAATTCATGCCTTAAAATAAAGTGTACACTTAATGTTATATACCACACTTACCTATACACATTGACTTCCAACACAGATGTGATATTAATATGTTCATTTAAACTTGGTGGAACATCAACATTTTAAATAAATTACTAACTCAACTCCTTTCTTTTTAATGCATTGTCTAAACCTATAGCTCTTATTTCAAAGACCACATGGTTGAGTCCAAAAAACAAAAAAAAAACTTTTTAAAGTCAGAACAATGCATTGAATGTTTGTGTGATGGGATGCTACTTCGGGGGGTAGGCGTGCAGTCAAGGAGACTCAATCCTCATCACTGACTCTGGTGAGGGACGGTCACTAAGAGCAAAGATGGAGTGGCACATTATTTTCAGATGCAGCTCCCTGTATCGACCACAATTTCCCTTAAGAGCACACAGGGGACACGCTCCAGATCTGGGTCTGGACTCTCTTTCTCTCCAGACCCACACAAAACTCCACATTGACCAGTTTGGAGCTCTGTGTCCCTGCTCCCAGTAGCTGACACACACACACTTGGATATTTGAGTTTCACAAACATACATACACATTCGATCAGTTACAACAGTACAACCTAATATACATGCATACATTATTTCTGTCCAGCAGGACCTACGGTTGATACATTTTTAACACAAGTAACTTTACAAATATATTTTTAACTCAAGCATCTATACAAATCAGTGTGATAGTCAAATAACGCAAAATTCTTTACAAACTCCAGCTAGCTATGCTGGCATATGTACCCATGTACTGCCCTACTCTCCCTGGCAGAGGTGGCACTACCTCATAACATCACATCTCTCCCTTCCTTTGAAAACTCAAGCTAGTTTTTAAAGTGACCCTGGAAAAACATTGCTTGAGAGAAGTGGGTCTGCCTACGAACACATTAACCTATACCCTGTCATGAGAGTCCATCTTCATTGGCATTGCTGACCCCACTATGGTGCCACACTGTCATGTCATATGCTTGCAACTCTAGGCTCCACCGTAATAACTTGGCATTTTGTTTGCTGGCTCAATGTAGCCATGTTAAGGGATTGTGGTCTGTACCCACAGTGAATTTCTTTCCTTACTGATAAAGCAGAAGTTTCTGCAGTGCCCAAACTATGGCTAGACATTCTTTTTCTACTGCTGCATAACATTCCTCCCTGGGTTGGAGTCACTGGCTGACATATACAACTGGCTGCTCTTCTCCCTCTGAGGAAACCTGGCTGAGTACAGCCCCCATCCCATGGTTCTAAGCATTCACCTGCACAACAATTTCTTTGGTGTAGTCTGGACTGGCTAACAAAGGGGGTCTTCCCAAAGCCCCTTTAAGTTTTTGGAATGCCTTCTGGGTCCACACTACCTTATCTGGCCTATTTTTCCTCATCAGGTCTGTGAGGGGAGTAGTTATTGTACTATAATTGGGAACAAACTTTCTACAGTACCACGCTGTCCCCAAGAATGCTCTCACCTGGCCTTTTGGTAACAGGGGCAGGTAATGCCTGAGCAGCTTCCACTTTGGCTGGCTGTGGACTGATTTTACCACTCCTCACCCTATGTCCCAAGTAGGAGACTTCTGCCATACTCACCTGACACTTACTGGGCTTACTGGTAAACCCTGCCCTTTGCAGTCTACCCAGGACCTCCCTGACATGCTGAAGGTATTCTGGCCAGGAATGGCTGGAGATAGCAATATCATCCAGGTAAGCAAGGACATAATCCCCTGCTTCTGCTAGGATACAATCTACCAGCCTCTGTAAGGTTGCTGGAGCATTTTTCATCCCAAAGGGCATTTTCTTGAACTCGTATAATCCGAAAGGAGTCAAAAAAGCTGACCTCTCTCACCTGTGGGAGTCAAGGGCACCTGCCAGTAGACCTTGATCAGATCAGTAGTGGTCAGTACTTATCCCCACCCAGCTCTTCTCAGGCTTCATCTGTCCTAGGTTTGGGGTAAGCATCTAATTCTGTGTGACTATTAAATGTTATGTAGTCCACACAGAACCAGGTGCTGTCATCCTTCTTTGGTACCCGCACCCCTGGGGAGGCCCAGGGACTGCTGAACTCCTGGATTACCCCTATTTCCAACATTTCGTGTATCTCCTCCTTCAGAGTCTGTTTGACTCTCTCAGGCACCCTATAAGGGGCCTGCTTAATAGTCCTTTGGGGTCCTGTATCCACACGGTGCTGCACCAGGTGGTTGCACCCAGGTTTCCTAGTGAACAGGCCCTGTAACGCTGCTCAGAGTTCTTGAACATGGGTAGAAGATAGCCTCTGGGACATTGCCACCCCTTCCACTGAAGTGTCCATCTGAGCCTTACTGAGGAGATCAGTCACCAGATCCCTGTCAGACTCCTCCTGCCACCCACTGCAAATGGTCAGTACAAAGGCCTCCCTGTCATGGTAAGGCTTCATCATGTTAACATGGTACAATTTGTGTTCATGCCTCCTGCCTGGCAGGTTTACCATATAACTAACATCACTGACCTTCCTTACCACTTTCAAGGGTCGCTCCCAAGCTGCCTGCAGCTTTTTGTGTCTGACAGGAATAAGAACCATAACCTGCTGTCCCTCACCGTACACTCGAGTTCAAGCATTCTTGTCATACCAGAACTTTTACTGCTGTTGATATCCTGCCAGGTTCTCCTGGGCCAAGCCCATCAGCTCTCTAAGCCTTGTCCTAAAGTTTTGGACATATATCACAACAGACTCTTTGGGGAGTCACACTCACCCTCCCATTCATCACAGATCAAATCTAAAGGCCACCTCACCCTATGCCCACACAGCAACTCAAAGGGTGAAAAACCTGTGGATTCCTGAAGTTTCACCTCTCCACAAAATATTCATCTGGGGGTAGTTTCTAGGTGCTTCACCCCACAGTGCTTCCACAGACAAGCCAGCAGCTCTGACATGAAACTGGCACCTCTGCCAGTCAGTATTTTTCTCAGGAAACCTACCCTGCTGAAAATCTCTAACAGAGCATTTGCCACCTTCTCTGCCTCAATAAGGGACAGAACCACCACCTCAGGGTATCTACTAGCATAATCTACTAACACCAGGATATATTTCTTCCCTGTGGAACTTAGGGTACTCAGAAGCCCCACAATATCCATAGCTACCCTTTGAAATGGCTCCTCAATCACAGGCAAAGGCATCAAAGGAGTTTTAACATTGTCTCCTGCCTTGATTACCTTTTGGCACTGCTCACAAGTCCTGCAGTATCCTGTTACATCCGTTGGAATCCCATGCCAATAAAAGTTCTGCATAATATGTCTCTTGGAACTCTTTATGCCCATATGACCTAGAAAAAGAATGCCATGGGCTATGGCTAGAAGTGCTAGATGGGAGGCTGTGGGCACTACCAACTGCTGTATTACCTTTAGCCCTCTCTCAAGGGTCCACTCTCTATACAGTAACCCTTTGTTCCAGTATGCAGTCTCCCCTTTTCCTTGAGAATCAGGTGCCTCATTAGCTACCTCCCTCAAGCCTCATAATGTAGGGTCCGAAAGTTGAGCCTATCTCAATTCTACCTTTGTGGCCCTTCCCAGCTCCCTTTTCACTAGAAGCCCAGTCTCTTACTGACAGTGATGTCTCACTGTCAGCCTGGGTACCACCACTCACTGCTACCCTTGCAGTCACCCTGTCCACGGGAACATCAGTACCTACCAGCATCTGTGGCTTGCTTTCAGACTCACTGCTACAGGGTAGCTCCCTCCCTGAAATAGCTACATCACCACCCCCAGCTTCAGGTGTGGGGTCTATCTGGATTCCCCCAGGCTACCTGACCCACATGCCTGACTCCAAGCCTGACTGCATGTAACTGCATGTATACAAGGTACTGCAGTATCAAAATCACTTCCTATCAAGTCATCTGGTGGGATATCCTCAAATACACCTACATGCTTGCTTCCTTTTCCACCTTCCCAGTAAATATGAACCATGGCCAAAGGTATTTGGAATGGGGTTCCTCCTAAAGCTATGACTGGTGTGGACTACCCTAGCAAGTAATGCTCCTCTTTAACCACTGCAGGCTTCACAATGGTTATGTCAGAGGCTATGTGTCTCTTAGCAGTGGCCTGTCTTCCATCCATTAAAATAGGATACAAACTCTGGTGATAATTTGGTACCCCTGTTTTCTCTGACAACATACCACTGGCATGCTGTTATTTCCACTTGCTGGCTCCTTCACCTTTTGTTTCCCACCTTGCCTCAGTGGACATTTGTATGCTACGTGGCCCCTCTGGTTACATTTAAAACATCTACCCTTGGTCCTGGCAGTGTACCTGAAGTAGTGGCTTCCCCTGTTACTGGTGTACTTCATTGGGGTGGTTTAGGCTGCCCACCATGGGTTCCCGTATAACCATGCACAGCGCTGGGTATCCCCTTCTTGTGCAGTGATGCCCTGCTTGCTAAGTAGAGATCCCCTTTTCTCCCCAGCTCATCTGCAGTGATAAACTCCCAGTCTACCGACCAGATTCTCATGTCCTCAGGCAAAGTGCTAAGGGCTTGTTCCCTCATCAAAAGGTATGCCAGCCCTTCAAAAGTAATGACCTGACACCCACTCACCCACCTATGAAAATAAGTGCTTAACTCAGCAATATATTCACATGCACTGTTATCTGCCTTGCATCTATGCTCACAAAACTTTTTTTCTGTAAGCTTCAGGTGTTAACTTAAAACATTCCAGTAAACATTCTTTTACTTTATCATAATTTAAACAATCAGTATCAGGCAATTTAGAAATAGCAGTTACAGCTTTACCATGGAGTAAGGGGGTCAGGAATGTTTTGTTTTTCCCAAATGGGATGACTATGCATTTTTTGGCATTTAGCTTGAGACCATAACTTTGACACCAGGTGTCCGTCTCAATAAGGCCCTTTTTGGAGCATGTCTGTGTCAGCTGGAGAGTCAGTTATGGCTCCCAGTTTGCAGTCATCGGTGAACTTGGTTAGCCATAGTCCTCCAGTGTTTGCCTGTACTTCTGAGAAGTATATGCCGAACAGTAGGAGTCCCAGGACCGAGCCTTGTGGGACACCACTTGTGACTGGTTAAGAGTCGGACCTGGAGCCCGCTATTCTTACCGTGTGAGTTCTGTCTGTAAGCTAGTTGGCAACCCATCTATGATGTAGGGGATTATCTTCAGGCTGGTGAGTTTTTCCTATAATTCCCGAGTGGGGAATGGTGTCAAAAACCTTGGCGAGGTCAAGGTAGGCTGTGTGAACTACCTTCCCCTCATCTATGGCCTTGGTGACTGTCTCGAAGAAGTCAACCAGGTTTAGCAGGCATGCTCTGCCCTTAACAAGGACAAACTGGGTTGGGTCAAGTGTTTGGAGGTCCCAATGTCTTTGTTAATGAGTTCCCTGATGATGCTTTGCAGACCAGGCTAGTCAGGCTTATGGGGCTATAGTTGCCTGGGTCAGTTGTGGCCCCTCCTTTGTGGAGCGGAATAATTGTTGCTGTGCACCATTCTCTGGGCACATAGACTGTGGAGAGGCTGAGGTTGAACAGTGTGTTTAGGTGGGGAGTTAGTTCGTTCTGTAGTTCGTACAAGACACAGCCTGGGACACCATCTGGCCCCATTGACGCTGTGCTTTTGGCTTATGAAAGGGCTGTTTTCACCTGTGTGTCTGTGATTTCCGGGACACTACACTTTTCCAGTATTGTTGTGGGCCCTTTTGGGGGTGAGGGGGGGTGAAGTTTGCACTGAATCTATCTGCCAGGATGTTGGCAATATCAATGGGTTAAGTATAGTTTGTGCTATTTTGCACTAGCTCAGAGCATATCTGCGAGTTGCCACTTAGATTCTTGACATAGCTAAAGAAGGCTTTGTGGTAATCTTTCGAATCCTTAGCTATTTTTCTTTCGAAGTTAGCCTTCGAGGATTTTATGAGTGACCTTAGTTCTTACTGATACTGATCAGGGATGTCTTTCCTTCTTGGGATTTGCTTTTTTTCTGAACTAGTTTCCTCCTTCTATTGTATAGCCTGTTTATGGCAGGGGTCCACCAGACTGATTTCCTTCTCTTAGTGGAGTGAGTCTTGGTTTTGCTAGGGATGGCACGATCCATGCATCCTTGTAGGAGCTCATAGAGTGCATTTGTAAGGTTCCTGCATCTTGGACACTGTTATCCTATAGCATGGGGGCTGTGAAACTTACTACCTTTGTCTTAAGTAAGGTGAAGTTTGCTATAGAAAAGTTTTTTACTGTGGTTTCCTTGGTTGGAGGTGGTGTGGACATCTAGAGTGATTAGCTTATGGTCTGATCTAACCAGTGATGGGTTGACCTCTGGTGTGGAACACCTGTCGTCCATGTTGGTGATGACCAGGTCCAATATGTTTTCACCTCTGGTAGGGGAGTTTACCAGCTGATCCAGGGCATTTGAGTTGATAAATTCCAGGAAGCGCTGGACCTGGGAGTTTGTACTTGAGTAGTTTTCCCAGTTAACGGTAGGGTAATTGAAATCACCCAATATCAGGGTGCTCGGTAGGACCTTCATGTTTTCCAGTGTCTCCAGAAAGGCGGAGTTGTGGTCCTGGGTCATGGAGGGTAATCTGTAGCAGGCCACAATTTGCATTGCAGATTTGCCTGATGTTAGTTGCACATGGATGATCTCAGAGGTATCATGCTGCGGCATTAACCTGGAGGTATAGATATCCTTGATGAATATGGATACACCCCCTCCTTTTGTGTTTCGGTCAAGGGAGCCCGCAGGATTTTTTGCAGGGGGGGTGCAAACCCAAGCCCCGCCCACACTGTCCCACCCCCTATGCTGCCCCGCCCACTCACCCCCCCCGCCCACGCAGCCATTCCAGTGTCCCATTACTTGGCTATTTCTCCCCATTTTATAAAAATTGTTCAAATCTGTGTGCATACTTGTTTTATGCTTTACTTCTACAATGACTACAGTTATACAGACTTGTCCAATAAAAATAAAAACTACCAAGGTTACTATCTACATATATTTGAGCCTGATAGATGTAATAATATAACCTCCTCAGGGTTAGCACGCTGGATTCTTTTACAGTAGTAAATCCTTTTTCACACAGCAATTTCTGTCCAACTGGCCTAACCTCATAGAAAACGTTGGATTCAATTAAAACAACCTCTAAAGCAATAATAGAAAGTGCTTGATAACGCCAGCATAAGGCAAGCCAATACTTACTCTACTACCTATTGCCTGCCTTCGGTCAGTGTGGGGTGGGTGTAACCCCGCTCCGCTCGCCCTCGCTACACTCGGGCTCGCTTCACGCCCCGCCCTGCCCCCATATCCCACCCACCCCCAGCACTCCTACTTTTTTACCTATCTACCACGCCCCCTCCATTATCTCTAACCAATCAAATCACTCTGCTTTTTCTTCCCACCCCACTCCCAGTACTACTACCTACTTTCTCATTATATAGCCACCTACCAGCACCTAATAATTATGCAGTCACCCCGACCCCTGATCTCAAAACAAACCCTAAAAATTGTACCTCTTGCCCTGTCAGTCTTTATTATATTATATCTGCTAACTAAATATGAGGACCAGTCATACCCAGGATCTTATTATCCTAGGTACCAAACCAGTACTCCCTCAACCCCACTCATTACTACTCACTCTATTCACTACCAAATCATTAAACCACTGTACCCCAATCACCACTTCTCCTATAAACCAAAAACAAACCACCCCAAATCCAAATATGCTGAAAAACTGATATTCAAACTTATGAAACTACTTGAATACCCAAGAAAAAATATTACTATAGATGGAGATATCCACCCAAACCCGGGCCCCCCACCAATTGCAAATTCTTATAACCCATCTCTATTTCCTAGATCTCCCAACTCCCTCCTAATCTGCCACCTAAATATTAGGAGCCTAAACAATAAAATTCACAATCTACATGCTCTCTTAGCAACCTACCTCCCCGACATTATGTGCCTGACAGAAACCTGGCTTAAACCAGTGACCAATGATAATGAAATCATTCCAGCTGGCTTCAACATATTTAGGACTGACCGCACCAAAAAAAAAGGGGGTGGTATTGCCCTCCTCTTTAAAAGTCATCTTAACATTACTTGGAACCCCACCCAACCACCTCGGATCTCTAATGCAGAATTAATTGCCCTAAAATTACAACTGAATAAGGATAAAAGCATAAACCTAATTGTCGTCTATATCCCCCCTGGAAATAACACCCACACACTCGAGAATATTTTAAACTGACTTGAGAATAACTATCCCCAAGAAACCATAATTTTGGGTGACGTCAATATTGACTGGAATCAATGTTTCTCAGAAACAAACCCCACCCACATAAATCTCCATGGTTTCTCACAGATTATAACCTCCCCCACCAGAATTGGTAACACCAAACAAAAAGAAAGTATCCTAGACTGGATACTCACTAATAAGCAACCCCACGTGTACATGCCTGGGACCCTTCCAAATGACCTTAGTGATCATCTCATCACCTACCTATGGAAAAGCAAAACAGGGAGCTTCAAATCACCCACGTACAGGTCAGTCAGGAATACCAAATACTTTGACCTTGCTAAATTCCAACTAGAGCTGCAGTCCTGTAACTGGTCACCTCTTAAATACCTCCCCCTAGAAGAAGCCGTTACAAATTTTAACTCCACGTTTTAAAAATACTAGACACTCATGCCCCCAAACGACTAATCAAAGCCAAAAACCAAATAGCACCCTGGCTAACAAAAGACTCTACAACCAAAATCAAACTTAGGAACAAAACCTGGGACAAATGGCATGCCACCAAAGCATCCCTAGACCGCATCAAGTACCAACAACTAAGAAATGAGACAAAAAAATCTATTTTACTAGACAAAAAAAACTACTATTATCAACTACAACATAAAAACCAAAATAATCCCCAAAAGTTCTGGGCGGGTCTCAATAATCTCCTCCATCCAGGCAAGTCTTCCACTCCTACTCCAGAGAACCTGTGTGATAAGAACCCAGAAGAAGTTGCCACAACCTTTAACACTTTCTTCATCAATGTCATCAAATCCCTAGCTGACCAACAGCCTGCCACAAATCCCCCTATAATAGGTTCCATCCTAAAAAATAAGCCCTCCTTTAATCTTCAACCAGTTCCCACTTCCTTCATTTGATCCTTGCTAAAGAAATTAAAATGAACCACCCTCGCCACAGACCTACTTCCAGCCGAATACTTACAAAAAGCTGCAGAGGTTATAGCCTACCCCATCTCTATCTTAATTAACGTGCATAACAGAATCCACTATCCCCTCTATATGGAAAATATCCCATGTAATCCCTCTCCACAAAGGTGGCTCATCCACTGACCTGTCAAATTATAGACCTATTGCCATATTGTCACCACTTGCCAAAATCATGAAAAAATGTGTACACAAACAATTTGTACACTACCTTATTGAGAGCAATCTGTTAACCAGTTCACAACATGGTTTCAGGCCCAAGCATAGTACTACTACCGCCCTCCTCTCTTTCACAGACACTATCAATCAAAACAGGAATGACAAAAAAATATCATCTGCACTCTTTCTGGATCTATCAAAGGCCTTCGACATGGTCAACCACCAACTACTACTCAACACCCTAAAAACTCTCTACCTAGCTAACAAAACTCTGGATTGGTTCTATGCCTATCTCTCTGATAGGAACCAAGCTGTACTCTGGAATAATAAACTCTCCACCCTCTTACCTAATTCCATAGGGGTTCCCCAAGGCTCCATTCTAGGACCACTTCTCTTTTCTATTTTTATTAATGATCTCCACAAAATTATCCCTGAGACCTCCTGTATCCAATATGCCGACGACTCGACACTCATTTGCTCGGACAAGTCACCAGTTGATCTACTAACTAAAACCCAAAACTGTTTCACCGCAGTATAAGAATGGTTGTTGGGTCGCCATTTGATCCTCAATCCAAAGAAAACCAAGCTGCTACTCTTCCATCCTACCCATAAACCTACCCACTTCCCCTTTACTGTACAATCCAAGAACGGGACTATTATCTCCCCTGACAACAACACCAAACTACTAGGTGTTACCATCGATAACAAACTTAGATTTGATTTGCATATCAATCAAACTATTAAAATAGTCAATAAAAAACTGGGGTCCTTATATAGAATAAAGTCCTTTCTGACTCCCATGGCAAAAGTGGCCATTGCCCGATCACATCTTCTCTCCACCCTCTTATATGCCTCCCCCATACTCACTAACCTTAAAAAATCAGACCTAAACAAACTCACTTGTTGTTATAATCACATTGCTAGATTTGCTTCAGGCACCCTATAAAACCCATCACTGTATTAACCTACTTAACCTTGGTTGGATTGAACTACCAAACCTACTCAAGCATAACCAACTAACAGTAGCATTTAAAATTCTCAATCAACCAGACAATATTCCTGCATTGAGTAAGTTAATAACCCCGCACACAAATCTAAACAGTCTGCGCTCATCAAACATGTTACTTGTACAAACAATCAAATCCTGTAATCTAGGTGGTGACTCTCTGTTTGCCAATGCCATTGGCAAAATTTGGAACTCCCTTCCTCCCCAAATTACTAATGCTACCTCCCAAGACAAATTCAAGAAAGGTCTACTCTACCACTTTAAAACCCATTGGCTCTGCCAATGCTCTAAACCAGACTAATCCCTCACTTCCTCAGTCTCCATAGCAACATAGGGGTACCTTAGGTAATAAAGTATGTTCATCTATGAGCCTATCACGAATTAACTGGTATCTAAATGTGAATGTATTTTTTCTTGATATGTATTAATTATCAAATGTTGTGATATGTTGTTTATCTAATATTAATGTAACTTACTATCTATGTGGAGCTTTTCTCCCCGGGCCTCCGCTGAAAATGGACATGTATCCAGTCGGACTATCCCGGTCAACAAATGTAAAATAAAAATAAAATAAAAATAAATAAATAAATAAATATCTGGATTTCATTTACAACTTTTATTTCAAATTTTATAGCACAAACACTGACAGACATTTACTAAACCTAAACAAAGCAATAGTCTTACAATGAAAACAGACTTAGCATTAAAACTTCTCTACCTTTGAAACACACATTCACTGAAACAGCATCGAAACCCACATTTCACGAACATGCATCTTGCCAGTGGCAGGGTAAGTTTACCTTTGGCCCATTTCCAAATCATAGGCTCCTTGCACACATTTTTAGAAACATGCAAGAGTTCTTCGATTCACCTTCCTGACTATTATACTACACAATAATTGAATTATATCCCTTGTATAACACGGCACCATTTGTTAGAGTGTGTTTTAAATTTATAGTTCTGAGCATCTTTCCTTTAAGCAATGAAACAAATCATATGAACCAATAATGACAGCCTGCCCAATTCAGAACATTTCAACCATAAAGGAACACTCAAACGTCTGTCATAAAATCCACCAATATCAATCAGTATGCAGAATCTCTGTAGAAGTAAAAGTCATCTGAATAATTCCACATTAAAGAGATCTGAAACCAATGAAGAGGTTGTTGCTAGAAAAAAACTTTATATTTCAGTGTTTCATTTACAAATTCAGTGCCTGTTGCCCTTGAAGAATAAATTGCATGTGCTACATTAAAATAAATGGTAAGTTGATATATTTCAATAGGGAATGGGTGGCAGGCTGAAAAGCAGGTTCATAGTTATTAGGTGTCTCATCCAAAGGAGGACTTACAAAGAACTGCAGTACCATACCCCCTTAAAATACAAATGTACATGCTGTATGAATAGAACCTACCGCCCTATGCATCAAGATGCATGCATGCTACCTGCTGTGCTAACACTGCTTTAAAATTCTGTACCACAATAATGATACCATTTGCTAAACAAAACAGTTGCACATAAATTCCATCTGTTAGAGCTACCTAGGGCATTTCTCTCTGTCACACACACACCTCAACTTTAGTGCAAGAAATACATAAATAGATTGATTTTTTTCAAAGTTACAACTGTAAACTCTGACCATGGTGTGCATTTGTTTTTGACAGAAAGGTATAAGGGAACTCATGGCTATGTATATAGTTGAATCTCTCTGTACTGAAGTGCTCCCTACCACGATGCTGCTTAACTAGTGTGTTTTCATTCAGAAACTTACAGTTTTATACTGAATTTTTATAGCTACATGAATTAGAAAATAACCAATTTCCTTTTCAGAGCCTAAGCTAAAAAGTTCACTCCTTACAAGCACTGCTTCCCCTGGAAAACACACACACACACACACATATATATATATATATATATATATATATATATATATATACACACACACATATATATATATATATATATATATATATATATATACACACATATATACACATCAGAGACCTAGTTCAAGACAGATGACAGCACTCAGGATTTCAATACCTGCCACAAGTTCAAAGGTGATGGTGTCTACATATTCTTAAACAACATTTCATCTCTAGACTTGCTATGTGAGATAATGACGTGGAATTCCTCTGCATCCAGCTTAGCATTAACAAAACTCCTTACTGTGTCATACCTAACTATAGGTCCCCTCTATGTACCCCCATCAGTCCATATCTCCTACCCAACTAATATGGTGTCCCTATGCATTAAGCCAACACCATTATTCTAGGAGACTTCAATCACATTTTCTTCCAAAACTGCCATTTTGAGGAAGGATTATTAGGGGAGAACAACATTTTGAGCCAAAATTGGGGACAATGGAGTGGTTTGGATATTCCTAATTCTACAAAGCGATTTACAGCATACCTCTCAACCTCTTAATGCAAGAAATCTGGACAAGGCTAAATATATTGGGTGAACATACAAACACTACTAAAAATTGCTCTTGTATAAACTTGACAGTTTATAGAATAACAGGTCTTGCATTAGCATGCATTTTTCTGAAGGTTATGACGTCTGAAACTCAAATTTCTGTCATTTAGTGACTTCATTGTATGAGGAACAAACCAAAAATAAGAAGCAAATATCTATTCATTCTGCAAAGATATGGACAACTGAGAGGTATAGTTCAACCAGGGCTGTCTGAGTTTGCTCCAGTATCACATAGTCCCAACACATCAGTGAACCAAACACATAAATACACAGAAACATACTCAGAGGCTCTAAATAAAAATCTACCTAAGCAACAGAGACCTCCAAAGCAGACATCCAAGCAAATGCTACCTCAAAACAAAACATGCACAACACATAGCCCACAAAGTCAGTGTGCCAAGCAGCCACAGCCCTTAAGGCTGAATAACACACCTGATACTCTTGTAATAGGTGACTCTATTGTCAGACACACTGACGTCTCGCTCACCAGGCTGAATAAAGAGAAGGTCACGGTGAGCTGCCTGTCGGGTGCTAGGATCCGCCACATAACGCAAGCACTCAGGTCACTCTAAAGCAAATACAAATATGACTCAGTCATTGTACATGCTGGTGTGAATGACCTGAGACGTACCTCCCTAGACTACATGAAAAGAGACATAGAGGAGCTCTATGATCATGTAGCCCAGGCTGGTATGACCCTGACTTGAGCAGCATCTTACCCTCACCTAGAATGATGCCACAGTACAAAGACAAAATGATCGATTTTAACAATTGACTAAAATGTTGGTGTCATTCAAAGGGGATCCAGTGTCTGTCAGCCTGGGATGACATGCTCGAAAAGCCATGTTGCTTCGCTAGGGATGGCTTGCACCTGTCACCACTGGGCTTTCGGATATTGGCAAAGGCTCTTGCCACCCCCATAGTGCCTTTTTTAGGCAAGGCTCAAAAGTCAAACCCACCCCCATAGACAGCACAAGGAACAAGAAACTAAGGGTAATTATGCTAAATGTCAGAAGTCTTAACCTCAAGATGCACGAACTCGAAGCTCTCCTCAGTATGGAGAACATCGATATCTGTGCAGTGACAGAAACCTGGTTCAAGACTCTAGAGAGCACCCCAGCACTACCAGGCTATACCTCATATCATGCTTTTCGTCCCCAAAACCCGGACCGAACCACAAAAGGAGGGGGAGTTTCCATATTTATCAAGGATATCCACACCTCCAGGTTAGTGGCATTGCACGAAGTATCTGAGACCATCCGTGTGCAACTAACAGTAGGCAAGACTGCTTTTCAGTTTATAGCATCCTACAGACCACCCTCTCAAAGTCAGGCATCCCACTCGGCTTTCCTGAAAACATTGGAGAACATGAAGATCTCTCCAAACACCATTATATTGGGTGACTTCAACTACCCAAACATTGATTGGGAGCACTACTCAAACCCCAGCACCTTCGCCCAAAGGTTCCTGGAAATTATACACTCAAATGCTATGGAACAACTAGTCACCACTCCCC
>NC_056732.1:1069048743-1069238743 GCF_019279795.1 Protopterus annectens
TTATGACATTATATAAGAAAAGTAAGTATTTTTTTTCTTAAATAATGTCATTGTATAATAGCAATAACCGACTCCGTGGTTGTGGTATATTGAAGATTTACCCACAGTTGCCTTTATTTAATCACTTGGGCTTCGCCCTCCCAATCCCTCAGAGCCACATGTTCCAGGGATCTAAACCTGATCATCACAATGAGCAAAACATGCAGGAGGGATAGGTTCTTAACTCAGAGAATCCCCATACTCTGGAATAGACTGCCCATACATGTTAAGCTGAGTGCCTCTTTGGACCTCTTCAAAAGGAACCTTGACGATTGGATGGGAGATAGGAAATTCACTTCGGGGATCACGTCAGTCACCCTGCTAGACAGGGGACCAGAGAAGTAAATATTCTGGGAAGAAATAGACAGGGAATTGTTATGGCTAGGCTTGTATAGGCCTTAGGGCCAATAGCCTAGCACCAGCCTTGAGTAACTCTTCAATATACCACACCACATCGTCGGTTATTGCTTAAATGACTTTTGGTAGTTGTGTGTGTGTGTGTGTGTGTGTGTGTGTGTGTGTGTGTGTGTGTGTGTGTGTGTGTGTGTGTGTGTGTGTGTGTGTGTGTGTGTGTGTGTGTGTGTGTGTGTGTGTGTGTGTGTGTGTGTGTGTGTGTGTGTGTGTGTGTGTGTGTGTGTCTGTGCTGTGTGCATCTCTCAACTAGGCATTACCAGATGGGTAGCAAACTGGCTCACTGATAGAACACACATAGTCAAAATAGGGGAAGCCACCTCAAGCAGTAGACCTGTAGCAAGTGGCATACCGCTGGGGTTTGGTCTTGGGGCCTCTATTATTTGGGAAATACTTTTCTGAGGTGCAGGCCAAAACTAGTGGGCTATGGCTGACCAAGTTTGCAGATGACTGCAAGCTGGGTGTTGTCATCAGTTTCCCTAGTGATGTGGACATCCTCCAAGAGAGTCTCACTCCGACAAATGACTGGTGCCAGAAACATGGCCTCAAGCTGAATACCCTGCATCATCATCCCCTTTGGAGAGAGTGATGTCCCCACAAATTATCACATTAATAACAATGTCCTAAGCACGCAATCGGTCGTGAGGGATTTGGTCACCCAGAATGATAGCAACCTGACTTTTGACCACCATGTTGCGTCCATTGTATGGAAAGCCTTCTACATGGCCCACCTCATAAGTAAGGTATATTATCCAGGGACAAGGAGGTCATAGCATCCCTGTATTCTTCCTTTATAAGGCCCATTTTTGAGTAAAATGCCCCTTTCAGCATGTACCTTGCAAAGCACATGCAGCAGCTGGAGATACCAGAGAGGTTCCTCACCAAGAGAATCTATGGCCTCAAACATCTACCATACACAGATAGGCTAAAAGCCCTATCCCTCTACTCAGTTTCATACAGACTCCTCAGAGGTGACCTCTGTCTGGAATACAAGGTGATCACAGACCCCACATTGATGGGACTGATGCATATCCGCAATTCAAGCTCCACTTGAGTAACCCGCATGCTCAGCCTTAACCTGGTCTGTGACATCAACAAGACTTGTTGGCAGGAGAGATTTGTTTCCCAAAGACTCCCCCCTTCTATGGAATAGACTGCCTTTCCACATCAAGCAGAGTACCTCTTTACCCCTTTTTAAGTGCAACTTGCATAACTGGATGGGAAACAGAAAATATACCTCTGGGATTCCATCCATGTCCCTGCTGGACAGGGGCATCAGGTGCTGATTTGTCTAAACATGGGCTAAACTCTTGGCTAGGCTTATAAGGTCCCCAAGAACAATAGCCTAGTAACCTCCTATGATCTTATGAACATCCCCTCCTACTCAACCTACACATCTCCTTCCAAAATCATGGACCACACCACCATCACCAAAATGATCAAAGCCCAGCCTACCTACCTCAAATTCAGTCAAACAGTTTAAATTTATTACCTTAAATACTTATAGCATATTTAATAGAATTTCAGAACTCTATGCCTGGATTTCCCACAATAAGCCAGATATTCTTGCCATAACTGAAACATGACTAATACTCCATATACTTTACTCTGAAAATGTATTCCCTGGTTAGAACATCGTCAGGGCTGACAGAATTTAAAAAAGGTGGTAAAATGGCTTTACTATACCCTGACTATCTTAAAACCCTACCTTATTATAAATCTGTTCCCAAATTCCATAATGTTGAACTCCTCATCTCCCACCTTAAAGTAAATAACCAGGAACAGCTATATTATAGTACTCTATATTCCCCCTGGCAATAATGTTACATCCCTGGAAAACATCCTAAACTGGATCTCACATACAATTTCTAATGAAAAGATAATTCTAGGTGACATTAATTTCGATTGGCAGATTATCTCCACAAAATGCCCATAAACTAGCAGCAGTCTGTTTGGCTTGACTCAACTCTTCTCATCTCCCACACATTATAACTATTTCCAAAAACTGTGGCTCAATTCTCAACTAGATATTGCTGTCTGATTCCATAAAATATGTCGCCAGTGGTACCCTCTGTGATGCCTGTGCCCTGGCCCAGCAATCAAGGAGCCTCAATCCTCACCACTAACACCAGAGAGGGCATCTCATATGAGAGGAAAGGATAACAAATACACACAGTAAAGTGCAATTTCCCTTAAGAACACACAGAGATCACAGTCAGTCTGGGGCTGGTCGCTCTCTTGCTCCCCAGGTCCCCAATAAGACTCCCTACTGGCACAGCTATAGGGTCCAGATCTCAGCCTAGCAATCTAAAATCTCCAGCACCCTCACTGTCCAACCAGTGATTCATGTCCCTGCCCAAGTAGCTCACACACACACACACACACACACGCACACACACACACACATACACACACACACACACACACACACACACACACACACACACACACACACACACACACGCAAACACACACACAAACACACTTTGAGATAAGAGGTTATACAACCACACAGACACTTCTGGTGAAGGCTGGCACAGGTTCTCCAGCTGTGCCCCTTTTACCCAGACTATATGATAGTACCGGCTGCTACCACCCAGCTAATATTATCAGCTACGCAAAGGTCCTTAAAATGGTGTCCAATTATTACTGTGCAATATTATTATCCAATTAGTAAATGTGACTAAACAGTCTTAAGGCTTATTAGAGTGATCTGGTACAGGATCCTTATATACATGCATTGTACTCTTAGAGCTTAACTTCACTCTATACAAAACAGCCACAGTTAAAAGGTTTTAAAATATTTAATAATAAATAATTAAAACCACCAGACAATACTTTCTACTACACAGTGCTAGTCAAAAGTTCAGAGATCATACAGAAATACTTA
Organism: Protopterus annectens; assembly: GCF_019279795.1. Lineage (NCBI taxonomy): Eukaryota > Metazoa > Chordata > Ceratodontiformes > Protopteridae > Protopterus > Protopterus annectens. Next base: position 1,069,052,084 of record NC_056732.1, read on the forward strand.
AAATAAATCAGTAGTACAGTTCTGACATCACAGAAAAACACTTAGTCTAAGCTTTCTAATTCCTAGCTATTGCTACAAGAAAACACACTTCTAAAATAACTTACTTACATAGAGCAACAGGCAGTGTTGTGAGTTGGATAATCAGACAAAAATGCTTAATAATTGCCATTTCTCACTGTTTAAATTGAAACTGCAGTTCTGCTAAAACATTACATAATTTCACATTTTCCTGGTGTTCCCAGGCTGACAGAAACTGCATTTACATTCTTTCGCACTTGACATTCCACATGTAAATTCTGGTCATTAACTTTAGCCTTAAGACAATAGTCAGGAAACCTTCATCTAGCCAGACTGGAGCCAACTTATAAACATCAAAGGCACTCATGAAATAATTTTAATTTCAAAGGGCCAACAAGAAATGCTTGACTTAGCTTTCTTTACAGCAGAGGGCAATGTTGCTACATTGTTTTAAGTTCAACATTTCACAGTATTTACAAATGATAGAATTAGGTACCAAATTCTATTTGACTAGGCTGACAGCCTTCATCCATCTCAACCAGTCTTCACACCCTCTCTGAATCCATCAGTGACCACCTCTCTATATTTGCAAACAGCCTCAGTACCCATCATGTCAAACATCACTTAGAACTTTCCTGTAACCTCACTAATTTTAACTCTGATGCATTTACCAGACTCCTAGGCTCTTTTAACTGGTCTAACCGGAAAAAATATTCTACTCGCTGAATTTGTACACAAATTTAACACACTTTTCCTGAAAACCCTCAGTGGAACTCTGGTACCCTAATGATTGGCAGTAGATTTTTTTACGAAACACTGAGGTACCAGCTCAACGTCCAACCTTCAACAAAGGCACGCCCATTTACGCACTCATGTCTTTCGAACGCTACTCAACCGCAGGGAGGACATGCAGACTCCACACAGAAGGCACTCCCAAGCCAAGCTGAGAATCGAACGGGAGAACCTCTTGTTGTGAGGTAATAATGCTACCATGGTGTCTACAACTAATAAAACAAAATGAGTAAAGAATAACCCTACTCCTTGGTTATCCACTCACAGCAGATACCTAATGCATGAAAGAGTCAGGGCTTGGAAAATGGTTAAAATACAGATCTGTCCAAAACATACAACACTTTAAAGAATTATGTAACTGTACTAAAAGACAGATCAATGTAGACACGGATCTACTACAGTAACTCCTTACTAAGTCAGTGTTTCAACAGTAAAAAATTCTGGTCTTCTTTTCATAATATACTCCATCCTCGATCAATCACCACTTCTAATCCTGCCCCAAATAACACTCCCTCTGAAGTAGCTGCTCAGTTTAACACACATTTTATAGGTAGTATTAAAGCCCTCACTAATGGTTTTCCACCAGCCTTGACATCCCCTTACATCAGACAGCATATACCTCATGTTTTACGTTAAAACCAATACAGACCTCCTACATCAAATCACAACTCCTTAAACTGAAACTCTGTTATCCTTCATCAGATAATCTCCCAGCAGAATGCCTCAGACTAGCTGCCATTTCCATAGCCTGTCCTGTGTCTGACCTAATTGATAGATCCAGCAAGGAATCATAGTCTTTCTCTGTGGAAAAAAATCACCATCCCTTTTCATAAAGGAGGAACCTCATCTGATATAACCAGTTTCAGACATATTGCCGTATTATTGTCTTTGTCAAAACTTTAGGAGAATTGTATTCACAAATGACTACTTCAATATATCCTTCAGGAAAAGCTCCTGACCCCCCCCCCTCCACAACATGATTTTATACCCAACAATAGCACTACCATGGCTTTATTAACCTTCACAGATACAATTAACAAACTAAAAGACAACGGCAAACTAATTTCCTCTGTATTAACTGAGCTGTCTAAAACATTTGAGCTAGTCTCCCCAAAAACTCCTTTAACAACTTTCTTCCCTAGGTCTATCACAGTCCACACTATGATGGTTTAATAACTACTTAACTGATTGATACTACTTTATTAAATGGTTCTTCACCTTTTCTCCCTTCCTTCCTGTCACAGGACTCCATTCTCGGCCCACTACCCTTTAATATATTCACAATCTACATAAATCCTCTCAGCGAGCTTTCCTCATACAATATGCGGATGATTCACAGGACTCCATTCTCGGCCCATTACTCTTTAATATATTCACTAACAATCTACACAAATCCTCTCAGCGAGCTTTCCTCATACAATATGCTGATGATTTACAGGACTCCATTCTCGACCCACTACTCTTTAATATATTCACTAACAATCTACAGAAATCCTCTCAGCGAGCTTCCCTCATACAATATGTTGATGATTCACAGGACTCCATTCTCGGCCCACTACTCTTAATATATTCACTAACAATCTACAGAAATCCTCTCAGCGAGCTTCCCTCATACAATATGTTGATGATTCACAGGACTCCATTCTCGGCCCACTACTCTTAATATATTCACTAACAATCTACATAAATCCTCTCAGCGGGCTTTCCTCATACAATATGCTGATGATTCACAGGACTCCATTCTCGGCCCACTACTGTTTAATACATTACTAACAATCTACATAAATCCTCTCAGCGAGCTTTCCTCATACAATATGCTGATGATTCACAGGACTGTATTCTCGGCCCACTACTCTTTAATATATTCACTAACAATCTACACAAATCCTCTCAGCGAGCTTTCCTCATACAATATGCTGTTGATTCACAGGACTGCATTCTCGGCCCACTACTCTTAATATATCCACTAACAATCTACATAAATCCTCTCAGCGAGCTTTCCTCATACAATATGCTGATGATTCACAGGACTCCATTCTCGGCCCACTACTCTTAATATATTCACTAACAATCTACATAAATCCTCTCAGCGAGCTTTCCTCATACAATATGCTGATGATTCGCAGGACTCCATTCTCGGCCCACTACTCTTTAATATATTCACTAACAATCTACACAAATCCTCTCAGCGAGCTTTCCTCATACAATATGCTGATGATTCACAGGACTCCATTCTCGACCCACTACTCTTTAATATATTCACTAACAATCTACACAAATCCTCTCAGCGAGCTTTCCTCATACAATATGCTGATGATTCACAGGACTCCATTCTCGGCCCACTACTCTTAATATATTCACTAACAATCTGCATAAATCCTCTCAGCGAGCTTTCCTCATACAATATGCTGATGATTCACAGGACTGCATTCTCGGCCCACTACTCTTTAGTATATTCACTAACAATCTACATAAATCCTCTCAGCGAGCTTTCCTCATACAATATGCTGATGATTCACAGGACTGCATTCTTGGCCCACTACTCTTAATATATTCACTAACAATCTACATAAATCCTCTCAGCGAGCTTTCCTCATACAATATGCTGATGATTCACAGGACTGCATTCTCGGCCCACTACTCTTAATATATTCACTAACAATCTACATAAATCCTCTCAGCGAGCTTTCCTCATACAATATGCTGATGATTCACAGGACTCCATTCTCGGCCCACTACTCTTTAATATATTACTAACAATCTACATAAATCCTCTCAGCGAGCTTTCCTCATACAACATGCTAATGATTCTACCCAACTATGCACTTCAGATGACCTCATACATCTTCAGAGAATTACGTAAAAAGTCTTTACGTCTTTTGAAAGTTCCTTACAGATAATCACCTGCTACTAAATCCCCCCCAAAAATAAATTACTTCTCCCATTTCCATGAAAAAAAAAATGTAATTTCTTCCTTAAATAACACCATGATTGGTTTTACCTCACATACAAAATTACTTAGCTTGACAGTGTATAACAATTATAAATTTGATTTATGTATCCACAACAGCAACAAAAAAAAAAAAAAAAAAAAAAACTGGGTACCCTTCATAGAGTAAAGAAATGCTTTACAAACTCTGCCAAGGTAACTCTATCTACCATTTACCTCTTACCCTCTCTTCTATATGATGCCCCTGTACTGACCAATTAACAAGCCTCTCTTCATTCTAAACTTGAACAAAGCTACAACAAAGTTGCCAGATTTGCTTGTAAAAAACTTTACCAGAACCATCTCTGCTTAGCAATAAAGCACTTTACTGTCTCAGACTTTTTCACCACCTATTTTATACCCAGCTCACCTTAGCCCATAGAATCATCTCCACTTCATTTGCCTGCCCAGCAATTAGCCCCCCATACTCCAAAACTATCTACCAAATCATCGTCTTCAGTTGAATGATAAACATCTGTTTACCATCCATAAGCCACAAAGGGCTACTGGGAGTGGTGTCTATTCCAATAATGTAGCTAGAACTTGGAATAAAATTACTGTATCAATCAGGTCCATCCCACACCTTCATCTTTTCAAACCATTACTAAAAGACTTCCTCTCTGTCTCCTGGCTTTACCCTGCTCCTCATCTGGGACATAACTTCTAACACACTTCACCTTCTTAAACCTCCCTTTACAGCACTTAATAAGTTAAGCTTCTTAACCCTTTATAATACTTCACTTTATTGTAGCACTTTGACTAATATGCCTACTGCTGATTAGTACAACCAAATTACTATTTCATCACTACTTCTCTATGAATGCTTAAGCTTGCTTATCCTCTCTAATGCATCAATCTATTGTCCCCATTATCACGGTTACACAAGTAAAAACCCCACTGTCCAAAGCCAAGAATACAGCTTCCATGGGACCTGATAATATTCCTGGTAGTGTTCTACATGAATTACAAAGTGAGCTGGCACCACACCTGAGCACCCTGTTCAATCACAGCCTCATCTCAGGCTTTATTCCTACTGAATGGTGCATTGCTATGGTCATCCCACTCCACAAAGAGGGAGCGACGACAGACTCTGGGAACTACCACCCCATTAGCCTGATGAGTCTAATTTGTAAGGCTATGGAGTGCATTATCATGGACCTTATAAATAGAGAAAATAGGGAATCTCCAAACTCTGGACCCCATGCAGTTTGGGTTTGTGAAAGGCAGATCATGCCTGCTCAACATGATAGACTTCTTTGAGTCTGTCAACAGAGCTATGGATGAGGGCAAAGTAATACACACAGCCTACCTAGACCTTGCCAAGGCCTTTCACACCATCCCTCACTCTGGAATCATAGACAGGCTCACTAAACTAGGCATAAACCCCTATGTCATTAGATGGGTTGCCAAATGGCTCACTGATAAAACCCACACTGTGAAAGTAGCAGACTCCAAATCTGACTACCGACCAATTACAAGTGGTGTCCCACAGGGATCAGTCCTGGGTCCTCTCCTATTTGGCATCTACTTCTCTGAAGTTCAAGCCAACACAAAGGGACTCTGGTTGACCAAGTTCACAGAGGATTGCAAACTGGGAGCCATTACTGATTCTCCAACTGATGTGGACATCCTACAAAAGGGCCTCACTGAGACCAATGACTGGTGCCAGAACCAATGGCCTTAAGCTCAATGCCAAAAAGTGCATTGTCATTCCCTTTGGGAAACACTCGGTGCCCATGAACTCCCACATAGGCGGTAGTCCACTAAACATTGATGGTGTGATAAGAGACCTGGGGACACAGGTTGACAGCAACCTTTCCTTTGATAACCACATTGCCAGCGTAGTCAGAAAGTCCTTCTATGTGACACATCTCATTACAAAAGGTTTCTCATCCAGGAAGAAAAAGGTTATAATCCCTCTCTACTCATCCCTCATTAGGCCTATTATAGAATACAATGCCCCACTTGGTATGTACCTCATCAGACACCTACAACAACTGGAAATGCCACAAAAATACCTCACTAACAGGATTTTGGGCCTTAGACACATGCCCTATATGGACAGACTCAAAAAACTCCGGCTATACTCTGTCTCATATCACCTACATATAGGCGATCTCTGCTTGACCTACAACTACTGACCCAGAGCTGTTAGATATGCTACACCTAAAGAAATCCTAATCCCTCCATGCCACATGCTCAAGGGACCTAAACCTCATCACCACAATAAAAAGACCATAGTGGAGGGACAGATTCCTAACCCAGAGGCTTCCCATAGTCTGGAACAAACTCCCCATTCATGTCAAGCAGAGCACTTCACTGGCCCTCTTTAAAAGAAATCTTGATGAATGGATGGGCAATAGGAAGTTCACCCCAGGGTTCACTTCAATGGCCTTGCTTGATGGGGGTACTGGGAACTAACTTCGGGCGGCATGATGCCAGGGAATCTTCTTGGGCTAGGCTTATATAGGCTGCAGAGCCATTAGCCTAGTACACACCCAAACCTATGAATGTCTACCTGTCTTATACACCACACTTCTATCTGCAAATTCTCAATACAATACTTCTATATTGTTTATGAATATCTATACAAATTTTATTATACTATTATGCTATTTATTCACTGAAACTGCGTTATAAAATTTGTTATTATAAATATTGATTGCACTAAATTTTTACCTTGGAGCTTTTCTCCCTGGGCCACTATTGAAAAAGGGCACCTTTGCCCAGTTGGACTTTCCCAGTAAACAAATGTGAATGAATAATAAATAAAATAAATGGTTAGAAGGTTGGCAAGCATTCTAAGACTGTAATATATTAATATAGATGACATTAAAGTTTAGGCAAAATCCTACATTGGTTAGTTTGTACATTTAGCTCTGGTAAGTGCCAGGTACAGAGGAGTGAACTTACTTAAGGAGACTAAACAATAGAATAATATTTGTTTAGTCTTTTCACTAACAGGATTCACTGACCACTAAATATTCAAGACATCATGCTGCCTGTATCTGCAGAGGTCACAAGATGGCAGAAGAGAACCATCCTCATAATTTGAAATGCACCTTTAGTCAATAACTAGAAAGCTGATTTTGTGAGTTTTTGTTTTATTTCATAATCAGTACTTCTTAAACATCTGGCATGCAATAGTGTAACAATGATTGCAGCAACAAAATTAAGCCTTATCATTTTAAGAAACAGCTCCAGCAGTGTTTTTTTTTTTTTTACTTGGAGTCCTTCTGGGTTAGATAACTAAAGGTGGGGTGTTTGAATACTTACATTTAACTTACAGAAGCAAATAAAATATGTTCCACAATAATTTCTAATTAAATGCCGTGTGAGCAAGCAAAAAACATTCTGCGATCTCTGTTAAGATTCTGTAATCAGGGCCATCATCATCATCATCAACATCACCCCTTTTTTCCCTTTTTCCACATGGGGTTGGAGTTTCACATCAACTGTCACAATTTCTGTCAGTTCAGTGCTACTCTCCTATGTTCTTCAACAGTCATGCCAGATGTTGAAGGTCTTCTCTCAAGCAATCCCTCCATCTCTTTCCTGGACACCCTCATTTCCTTATAACTTCTTGTTTGTCCCAAATCTTTTTCAAGAGCTTGTCTTCTGCTTTCCTGCACCTGTACCCGAACCACTGTAATCTGTTCTCTTTGACCTTCTCTACACTTGGAACTAGTTTGGCTTCTGACGTGATGTCCTTGTTTTTTCATCTGTCCAACAGTGACTGACCTAGCATCCATCTCAGGTACTTCATCTCTGTCAGCTCTAGCTTCCTTAACTGCTCTGCCTTCACTGCCCAGGTTTCTGTACCATACAGTAGTACTGGTCGCACCACTGTTTTGTACACCTTACTTTTCATCTTCTTTGTCATTCCTCTGTCATACACTACACCTGATAGTCTATGACAGTTGCCTGCAGCCCCTCTGATTCTAGCTTTGACCTACTCATTCAAAGTTCTCTTCTCTTCAACCACTCCTCCAAGATACCTGAAGCTATTAACATATTCCACTATGTTCCTTGCTATCTCAGTTCTCATCTTCTTCTGATTTCCCCCATTTGCTTCTATTACAGCTGTCTTATATATACTTAGTCCCATCCCATGTGCCTTCAGTTTTGCATTCCATTCCCCTTGCTTGTAATGCTGCATTGTCTACATTCAGCAGGTTTGTTGATCTATCCCCTCTGACCTATTTGCTGATATAGTCTATCACCAAGTATGAGCAGCAATGGGCAGAGAGCTGAGCCCTGATGCACATCCACACCCACTGGGAGCCCACTGGGAGCTCCTCTGTGAGTTCAAACACTCTTCACACTTGTGTCATTGGGTCCTTTTGAACATAGCCTGCACTAATTCTACCAATGTTTCCAGGACTTCGAACTATCACATGACTGCCCATGGGACCTTGTCAAACGCTTTATCCAAGTCTAATCATGCCTAGTGGGACTCTTTCCTCATCCTGATTTGATTCCAAACTGCTCATCTACCATCTTACTTTCTACTACTCTGCAAATTCATTTCAATCACTCTCTTCAGCAATTTTATACAGTGTGACATACCTCTACACTTCCCACAGTTGTGATTTTCCCTTTGTTTTGGTACATTTGCACTATAATACTTATTCTCCAGTCGTGGGATACACTTTTCTCTCCATACTGCTATGAATAACCTCAGAAGCCATTTCTCCCCATCTGCTGTGACTTCATCAGAGTCTGTATCATATCTGCTGTGACCTCATCAGAGTCTGTATCATACCTGCTGTGACTTCATCAGAGTCCGTATCATATCTGCTGTGACCTCATCAGAGTCTATATCATATCTGCTGTGACCTCATCAGAGTCTGTATCATACCTGCTGTGACTTCATCAGAATCTGTATCATATCTGCTGTGACCTCATCAGAGTCCTATGCTCAGGATCATAGCAGTTGTAATTATCAGGTGATCTTGTAACACTGGGTATAACAGTATAAATGGAATTTTTGATATTAGAGTTTTATTTAAGACATGACAATGAAACAGTAAAAAAATCATGATGGAGATTTATTTAACATACATCACAGTGAAGACAAAATAAAGCAAGAAGATTCAACAAATATTAATTTAAAATGAGAATTTCCTAAGTTTAAACTAAGCATAATGCCTGCTTTTATACAAACTGAAATATCATTCTGAAGTATGTGAACCTGACATCCTTACAGGGCTTTTGCATAACAGCCAACATTTTTGTTTTAATTTCTAAAGATACAACACTTTGTGTTATTTTACAATGTAACTTGAGAATGGATATCGGGTGTATTGATGAATAAGTTCCTTAAATGCAGCAGCAGACAAGCCTCCTGTAAATGTAATATTTACTGGATACAAACAAACAGGCTGGAGTTATTATAAGAGCAGATGTGGTCTCAGAGCCTTGAGCATTAAAGAGACATGGCAGGGATTAGCATTCTAGTAGTGTTAACTGTGATTACATAAAATAAAAAGGCACAATAACCTTCAGAGTGATACTGGGCAGCCCTGAACATAAACACAGTCACTCCTACATATCTAATAAGTAACAGACCATGAACATAAGCATGAGTCCATCATATAACCAGAAAGTAACATCCCTCAAACATAAGCATGAGTCAATCTCACATACCTAGAAGGTAACTAGTGGTCTCATGGAGCAGTGAAGGATGAACCAAAAAGAGGCAAATAGATGCAAGGATTTATCCTGGACTTTCGGGACACTCACAAGTAGAGCAGCATTACTCAGTTGTTGAAGCCACCCTTCTACAGGTGGCCCTGCTGTGTTTCAGGGCAGACTCAGGTGATTATGAGGATGTCTTGCACTTAAATTTTCCTTCCACAGCTCCATGGCATAGAGGAAATGAGCCATAATTATGACTTAGCTGATTGATTATTAGCCCAAATACTGGAAGAACTGGCTGAGATAAGGAGATATGATGAGACTATGACTGTTTGCCTCTCTCTGGAGGAGGGATGGCGTAGCATGCTCAGGGGATGCATTTTGTGTCACATGTCTCTGGTGGAAACTAGACACCATAGAGAAGGTGTCTGCTTTCAGGACAGACTAGATTTTAAGGGTACATTACCCTTAATGACAGGGGCCATCCCCTAGACCATGAATTGTGTGCCCATCCCAGGAAGAGGTTTCTAGCATCACTAGGAAGATTAGAGTGTAATACATAAATGCATTATTAAGGCTTAAACCTTATTCCTCTCCAAACTTCAGAGCAGCATAAACCCCCTAGAAAAACTACTAACTTCCTTCTAAGCAGGGAGCCCACCTGTTGAATGGTCACATTGGGGTGTCAACATTAGTAAGTATGGAGAACTGAAGGGAAACAGAAAATATAGGTAGCAGCAGGCAAAGTACATGAAGTCAACAGCAGCTGAGGGAAAAAAATATTACCCCTTCAAATCAGGTAATCCCAATCCGGTTTATTCTATTGGAAGACTCGCCATATCCCTCTTGACTCTTGCCATCTTCCCCTCCCAGATAAAATCCTTCAGCTCTTTATTGATTGCTGTCTTTGGGAATTTATCTTGCTTCCTCAGGTTTGTAAATGGATTCCTGCTGGGGCCGTATTTTTGAGATAAAAAAGGCATACTTTTCTCTATAATGGATTTTTCACTTCAAGCTCCTTTTCCTTGTTTTTTTATCCTGGCTTTTGAAGTGCCAGGTATAAAGGTTGTGAAGTATTTGCTAACAGTGCAAAATGGAAGATGTGATGGATTTATAAGTTTCGCAGACCTTCAGACTGGCCTTCGACCTCCCATAAAGAGAATAACCACAGTTTGAGCAGTTAAGAAGTACTATTTTGAGCTGGCTAGCTAAACAGGGGTCTCAGTTTTATTCCTATTTTTTAGGGAGATTTGATAATTCTCAAGGATCGGTGAATTTTTAAAAGCTATTGACTATGAATGTAAAATCTTTCAGAAGTTTGCTGATGACTGTATGCCAGTCACAGACAAATTAGATTTGGCAATCTCAGGAAAATGGAGATTTTTGAAGAATTCAAATTTAGGTTAGGACTTGAGTGTAACTGGACTGAAAACATTCAGTTGATAGTTGGTCCTACTGATGCTCTTATTAGAGATGATCTAATTGCTAGAAGTGATGTAGTTAAGTTTCTGGGCTTATTTGTTAGAGAGCAGGAAGATTATCTTGTAGTAGGAAAATATGAGCATTTATTGCTGTTGATTCAAACTCTTTTGCAGGAGAGGTCTAGCCTGGCCCACTCTCTTATGAGTAAGATTAATTTGATTTAGATGAGGATCCTCCCAGATGTTCAGTATCTTATCAGGCATCTACCTTTGTTTAGTATAGATAAGAAGTGGTTTGATACAATATAACATGTATGTGAGAAGTTTATGTGTGAAGGTAGGGGAAGGACGATTGCAAAGGACGAGGTAAGATTGTTTGGGAAGTGGTGAGCTTGGAGGGGATGCCAGACCTCTATCTGTACACTGTAGCTTTCTCTGCATGAAGTATTTCATTACAAAATCAATTTCCCTTTGATGCAGAGCATTTGAAGTGGCAGATAAGGTATAGCCCGCTAGTTTGGTGTGAATGTTTATGGGTCACAAAGGGATGTCTTGGATCTATTTTAGGGATGTTGAAGATAGGTTTATGGAGTAATTACCTGATTAAAGTTCAAGGTCAGAATGTTTATTGGAGAAGCTGGAATCATCAAGGTATAAAGGTTGTGAAGTATTTGCTGTCAGTGCAAAATGGGAGATGTGATGGATTTATAAGTTTTGCAGACCTTCAGACTGGCCTTCAACCTCCCATAAGGAGAATAACCACAGTTTGAGCAGTTAAGAAGTACTATTCTGAGCTGACTAGCTAAAGAGGGGTCCCAGTTTTATTCCTATTTTTAGGGAGATTTGATAATTCTCAATTGTATTGTGATTTCAGGTGATGGTAAAGCTTTATGTAGTACACTTTTGTTAGGTTCAATAAATATAAATATGTTAGTGAAATAAAGAAATTTAGATTAAAGTGGAAGGGCAAAAAAGATGCTGTGTTTTCTAGATCATTCTGGGTTGGCTATCATAAAAGAATAGCTAGATGGGGTGACTTTCAATTATTTTAGGAAACGTACATGAGATATTCACAGGTGGTACAGAACCCCTTTCCAGAGTTCTCAGTTAAATGGATTGCAGTTAAATGTTGCTGATATAGTGCCTCCCGTGTTGATAATCTCCCCTCATTTCTTGGCCTGTATGTTAGAGACAGCACAAATCCTGGATACATGAGATTTTGTATTCATGTGGTGTCATAGGAAAAGAATATGGGTGGGTAGAAGATGAGAAATGAATGCTTTTATTCATGGCAGGGTGGGTGTGAAGCTTGAAAGCCAAAGTATAGAAGGATGACCCTATTTGGAATCCATGGCCTATTTCTTTGAATCATATAAGAACCTAAAATTGTCTCCTAAGCATACAATGTGACAGGGCAGCTAAAGATAGGATAAACGACTCCTGGACAAAAGTATGTATTTTTTTACCTTATAGTTTCTTGATTGTATAAGATGACATTCTGATTGACACCTCTTCAAAGTACGGGTTTATAACAGGGAGGTGACTCCGAATTTTATGGTATTTCTCAATTTATGGATTCTTGCCTGCTACTTTTAATAGGGTGTACAATTATATGGTTAATTAGTTGAGAGACTTGTTAATTTCATTATACAGCTTATGTGTTTTTTCTTTTATGGATGTTGTTATTCATCAACTTTTTTGCTGTTTAGCAGTGTATATCACATTTCTTGCCATTTGTGATGGTAAATTAAATAAAACAATATCTTCTTATATCCTGGCTCTGTAAAGAAAACCCGGATATCCTTGGCTGAGACCTGGATATTGATTTTCTTCTTAAAATGTGAATAATTACAGTACCTTCAGAAATAACAGACATGATGAGATTATGAACAGGAGTTCTAATCTTTGTTAATTATACAATATGAGCTTTAGTCACTTTTATGAGCAAAAAGGAAGGCAAGTCTCTGCCTAACCAAATTACTCAGACTTTTATTGATAGAGCTTCCAGAATGTTTCTTGGGGCACTTTACAGCGTTCTCCTCTTTTGGTTTGCTTCCAGTGCTAAAAAGAAGTTATGTACTCACCATATACATTTCCATGTTTGTTGTCCTTTATGTCACCTTCTTTCTTGCTGTTTGGGTTAGGAGCCGATCCTCGGCTCCGACTCGGCCGTATACTATAGCTCGAGAGCTCTTACTGGCTTGAGACTAGTCCCTGTCCCAGCATTCCTAGCGGTAGTTACCCAGATCTCATTTGTGATAACCCAACACTAGGCCATACAAATAGACAAGAGATGTACTCTACTTTACATATCCGATGTAACATACATATAAAGGTGTGACCCCTCCACAATAGTAAAAGTAGTAAACTGAGACTAACCATAAGGTATGGTTTAAAGGAAACCCAGCCAGTATAACCAATAAAACAAGGGATTCCTCTCGATCCTCCGGGAAGGGGGAAGGAGGGTGAGATGCAAGAAGGAAGGTAAGATCAAGGACAACAAACATGGAATGTTATGGTGAGTACATGTTATGTTGTCCATATCTCACCTTTATTCTTGCTGTTTGGGATTTTTGGGTGGCTCACTGGAAAAAAACTCTTCAGAACCATGGAACTAAAGAATGCCCTGCTCTGGGAGGCCACATCTACTTTGTAATGAGTGATAAAGGAATGAAGTTTATCACATGTAGCTGCTGCATAGATCGAATCCAAAGGCAATCTGGCTTGAAAGGCAATAGAGGTAGATAAGGCCCTTGTTGATTGCCCTTTAATTTTTCCTGGAAGTTTTTGTTTACACAACTCATAGACATGTTTTATAGTGTCTGAAAGCCACTTTGATAAAGTCACCTTTGAGACTGCACAACCTCTTTTATTGTCCGCAAAGGATATGAACAATTGGTCAGATTTTCTAAAGTCCTTGGTCCTGTGTAAATAGAAACGTAACTGTTTATGAACATCCAATTGATGAAGCTTATATTCTGCCTTGTTGCCATGATTGGGGAAGAATCCAGGAAGCTCTATGGATTGATTCAAATTGTAGTCAGAACATACCTTGGGTAAGAAAGAGGGGTTGGTTCTGAGAGAAACCCGATCTTTATGGAAAATCAAGTACGGGGGATGAATAGATAAGACCTGTAATCCTGAAACCCTTTTAGCTGAGGTAATTGCAACCAGAAAAAGGGTCTTCCAAGTCAGAAATTTGAGCAGACAAGAACCAGATAGTTCAAAGGGAGAAAGAATCAGAGCATCTAAAACTAAATTTAGATTCCAGCAGGGGAGAGGTTATCTTATTAGAGGTCTTAATAGGGTAGTACCTCTTAGGAATGCCTTGCATAACCTATGGGACATGATATTGGAACCCATTTCTCCCATATGGAAATTAGAAATGGCAGCTAACTGAATTCAGATAGTAGCTGCAGCTGCTCTTTGGTCAAAGGTTTCAGCAAGACATTCAAGAATCTTTGAAATGGAAGCTGTAAAGGGATCAACCTGATTTTTGCCTGCCCAACAAGAGAACCCCTTTCATTTACTAGCATAAAGTCTCCTAGTAGTGGGCTTATGGGAGGAAATCAAAATGTGTTGAACTGCTGGAGAAACATCGGGAAGCCTGGCTAAGACCGGAAGTGGAGAAACCAAGCTGTGAGCTTGAGAGTTTGAATAGAAGGATGGAGAGCCCCTGACTGATGCCTCAAAAGATCAGGCAGTGGGTGCAGGATCTAAGGCTCCCCTTGCAGGTGAGGACAAAGGAATGGGAACCATATATGATGAGGCCAGGAAGGGGCAATGAGGATTAACTTGCAACATAATGTCTGTGATTTCTGAAGAACCTTGGGAATCAGGGGAAAAGGTGGAAAGGTGTATAGCAGTCCCGGGAGTCAGTTGTGAACAAGTGCATCCCTGGGTGACTGTCCCGTGTCCGCTGTCACGCTGGATTTTCCTGGGATCTGCATTGCAACCAGAAAGCATTGGGAAGACATCGCCCATTGCCAAACTCATAGAGCCTCTCGATACAAGGGGTAAGACCTGGTTCCACCCTGTTTGTTGATGTACCATACTACCGACATATTGTCTGTCTGAATTGCTATAGTCCTTGTAGGTAGAAAGTCCTGAAGTGCTTGCAATACCAGGAGCACTGCTCTCATCTCCAGGACATTGATGTGCAAGTGGTACTAGTGTTCCTGCCACATCCCTTGAACAGTCTGTCCCAGATAATGCCCCCCACCCTATCTGGGAAGCATCCATGGTCACTGTGGCTACAGGTTGGGGGGGTAGAAACGGCCTGCCTATTGTCACCATAGGAAAGTGAAGCCACCATTCCAGATCCCTTTTGCAGGATTCCGTAATCAGAATCTGATGTGACATGGGTAAATCCTAGAATGACCATTGTGTTAATAGAAGCTACTGTAGAATTCTCATGTAGAAGTGTGCCATAGGGACCACAGTGATTGCCACCGCCATAGAACCCAGGACCTTTAAGGACAAATCTTGCTTGAACTCTCTTTTGTGTGAACAGCATGACAACTTGGTGACAGATCGTTAATACTCTTTCTTGAGGCAGCTTTGCTATCATGGCCTTGTGTCTAAATCTGCCCCTGTAAAGGTAATATATTGACAAGGAAACAAGGCAGATTTTTTGTAGTTTATGGTGATCCCAAGTTGAGAACAAGAGCAGATTGTGGATTCCCTTGCCCTGATTAGTTGATGCTCGATGGTGGCAGTAAGGAGCCAGTCATCTAGATATGGAAACACCTGGAATCCTTGACACCTCAGGTGAGCCGCAACTACTGCCATGCATTTTGTGAACGCCCTGGGGGTTGTGGTGAGGCCAAAGGGCAGAGCTCTGAACTGATAGTGACTGGCTCCCAGCCAGAAGCATAGATATCTCCTTGATCTTCTGTCCATTTTTATATGGTAGCATGTATCCTGGAGATCGATAGAGCACATCCAATTGTCCTGTCCCAAAAAGGGAAACATGGACTGCTGTGTTACCATCCAGAACTTTGTTTTCTTGACTGACTTGTTCAGCCTGTTGAGACCCAAAATGGGTCTCCAGTCCCCTGTTTTCTTTGGAACTAAAAAGAACCTTGAGTAAGTTCCAGATCCGATTTGCTCTGCGGGGACTTCCTGGATGACTCTTTTTCTTAGCAACCTTTGAACCTCTAGGTTTGCTTGATCCCAAAGACTGGATGGAACATCTGGGATGGAGTATCGTCTTTTTGACAGGGGAAGTTGGGAGAAGGGGCTATTGTAACTTTCAGATATTATGGATAGTACCCATGTATCTTCTGTGATTGTCTGCCAGGCTTTTGGGTACAAGGATAATCTCCCTCTGACTGTCTCCAGAGTTGGACAGTCAAGCCTCCATTCAGGAGTGCTGGAAGGGCCCACCAGAGAAGGTATCTCTGTCACCCTGATTCTATGGACCCCCCCCTGCCACGAGGTCAGCATCTTCCATTGTTATTTCCCCCTCTGCCCCTGGGGGAAAAATCTCCACATGTGTCAGGCAAAGCTCCCTGGGATTTCCAGAACTACATTTTCCCGCACTTCTGGCCTTTTGGATAGGGCCTAGATGGAGCAGAAAAATCTACTCCCATGGCAGACAGAGTTTGCCATCCTGTTCACACCTGGTAAGAGTCTCTTTTACCTGTGGCCCAAAAAGGGATGAGCCATCAAAGGGGGCACTGGTAAAGGAAGACTTGAAGGGCTCCACAAAATGGCAAAGGCGCATCCAGGATTGTCTGTGTAAGGCTACCCCTGTGCCTGCCACGCTGCTCCCCCATTGGCTGTATAAGAAATGAGCCGCATTGAGGAGTTAACCACTGAAGTCAAGGTTGCAAGCTGAGAAGCCGGCTTGTCTGAGGCTGCCGCAGCTGTAGGATCCTGTAAGGTACCTCCTAACTCCTTGAGGAGATCCATTTGAAGCCTTGTAAAGTGCGACTAATAGTTCAGCAACCTGAGTGTAAAGGTCGCTGAAGAAAATATAGGCTTCCCATATCTGTCCATTGTATGAGACTCTTTATTCGGTGGATGGACAGATGAAGAAGTTTCTGCTAGTTCCTTCATGGTGGCTGCTGCCACCACCGTAGCATCAATGGGAACACCTGTCTTCAGGGGCTGTAATGAATTTATTGGGCCTCCACGGAGCTGGTTCCATTGTGTCTGGAGAGCTCCAAGCCTACCAACTCACTACATTTATTTATTTATTTTATATTTGTTGACCGGGCTAGTCTAGCGGGATACATATCCATTTTCAGCAGAGGCCCGGGAAGAAAAGCTCCACGCACAAATACATTAAGGCATTAAAAACTTAGTCAAAATGACTAGGTTAGATTATACAGCATAACATGTAAAGAAAGTAAATTTTGTGAATACTGTACAGAGACATTAGAGTAGATTTTGGAGATAAACATGTCTTAATTTAATAGAGGGGTTACAAATACAATCAGACAACAGTTAAACATAGTAATTAAGCATCAACATTCATTTGAGAGAAAAAATAAAAACCAGTAAGTAAGAGAAAGAAAAATAGAGACTAGGAAGGACAATAATGCAGGTAAGAAGGGGTTAGTAGTTGATAGTCAATGACTCTCAAGGTGGGGTATTTGTTATAAAGCATGAGAGGAGGGGAGGAGAGGAGAAAAAGTGAAGAGTATTTTTCAATCAGGCTTTGAGCAGGGACAAAGCCATTGTCTTTTTAGGTAATGTCTGAGGTGTTTCTTAAAGAGTTGTGTAGATGAGAGAGAAGTGAGTGTATTTGGAATACGTATACATACAATAGTAGGTCAAAAGGAGGAGATACCCACGAGGTGGAGGGTCGGGAACCAAATGCATCTGGGTACACTGACTCATCTTCAAAAGGGGAAAGGGACTTCTAGTCACTCCTCTGTCTAAGGATTTCTAAGATGTCTGAAAAAGAGACATCTTCAAAGGGGGTCCATGGTGACCCTTCTGAGTCATCCAAGTCTATGTCTGATGTCAAGGACTCAGGGGAGCCCACATGCTTCCTCTTGTAAGTCCTATTCTGAGTTAACTCCTCTGAGGGATGCTCAGGGCAGGTTTTGGATGAGGTGGGATTGCCCAATGGGTGGCTTGGAGCATGGGTTACCTATTCTTGGGGCAGAGGGGAGGTTTGGAGGTGGACACCAGCACTGAAGGCAAAGGAGCTAATGGAGCTGAGGGTGGAGCTGTCTCAGCAGACAGCACACTCCTCATCACCTTGAAGGCATCACAGTCCCGACCTGAAAGAATCTCCAGCTCTGAAGAAGCAGGAGACTTCCTCTGAACCAAGGGCGACAGCTCTGAGGCTGATGTAGGAGCCAAGCTGAACTGTGCCAAAGCACCAAGAGGGAGAGTAGGGTCGGACAAAGGTCCAATGCTGCTCACCCCCTTGGAGCTGATGAGGAAGCGTCAGCTCCCAGATCCCTCAATAGAAGGGGGTATCAAAGAGATCAGAGCAGTAGTCAGAACTGAAAGATCAGAGGAGGTTACTGAAACCGACAGTTCCAGCACTACGACTTCCATACATCTGGCTCCAAACTCAGAGGAGTCAAAGGAGGAATCGAGACAGCTTTTGTTTGGACTGTTGGCACCATTTCCATCTAGGTTGGGCCTGAAAGTATTTTGGCTAATGCTGGTGTCCTAAGAATTCTCTTTACCACCCTCTCCACATCATCATCCAAGAGGCTCCTGGATGACTGAGAGGAATGGGTTGAAGACTGGTGATTGCCCACCACAGATTGTAATAACTGAGACTACGAAGTAGACCACATTGGTTCCAAGGCAGGAGACCTGGGACGCTTATGGGACCTTACTGGCTCTGAAAACACAGATGGAGCTGTAGGTGTCAGAACCAAAAATTAGGTCCGACTTAGCTTGTGGCTTGCCCTTGTCCTTAGATGGGTCTGGGAGCTGAAGAGGATGAAGGCTTGACTTTGTCCATTTTTTTTGCTGGTTGAGTCCCCTCCATAGTAATATCAAAGGGGCTCTTCAGTAAAACCTCTCAATATTAACTTGTTTCTTCTCTCCTGCAGGACTCCTGAACTACAAGCATGGCAGATAGAGCATGAATCCTGCAGGCGAACAGGTCCTAAACAATATACGCAACTCATGTGCCCGTCTGTAAGGGACATCTTTTGGCAGCAAAAGTCACACTTTTTGAAACTTGAAGGTTTCAAATCCTTGGCAGTATCCTTGGACATAATAGAGAACAGCACTATGTCTAAGGCTATAGAGAACTAATAAGAAAACTATGTAATAACAGACAAAGAATAACTTTTTTTTTTTTGAACAGACAGGAAAATCAGAAAAGGGGGGGGCCTCTAAGTTAAATGGCAAACTCCCCACCTATGGAGAGCCTCTAACTTAAATGGCAACTTCTTAAAAGTTAAAGAAAAAAAGAAGAAGAACCCTCTAATTTAAACAGGTTTGGAAGAGGGGAAAGGCCAGAGAGAAAAGTGGGTAATCCTCACAAAAGCAAGTCACTCAGATGGGATAGGGATAGGTAGAAATATGAAGGACAACTTCAGTTAACAAAATAGATAAGCTAAACTAGAAAATTTTGTTCAAAAATATAAGAGAAAAAACACAGCCTGAGCCAGAATCGGCAATCTCGATGCTGCAAGCGGAAAACACAATCTGGGTAACTACCAGTAGACATGCTGGGATAGGGGCTAGCCTCAAGCCAGTAAAAGCTCTTGATCTATAGTATATGGCCGAGTCAAAGCTGAGGATCATCTCCGAACTCAAACAGCAAGAATGAAGGCAAGATATGAACAACTTAACATCTACTATTCTCTATCCTCCTTGTCCACAAGAGAACTTTTTTGCTAGGTTATTGCATTATGAGCTAGGAAGATCCCTCACATTTTATACTCAGTGTACTATGATTCATAACTAACCACAACTGGTTAACACCCACTTAAGGCCTAGTAAAATGAGTAGAAATAACTATATTCTGGCTAATCTACTAGCCAGTAAATTCCAAATCTAAAATGAAATCAAGTTTAAAATTTAAAAATTTAAAATCTTTAACACTGCAGTGCCAAGACATAGAATGATGACCCTGCTTGAAATGCTATGAAGATTGATTTGAATAATATAAAAACCTACAATCACCTCCTAAGCATACAGTGTGATACTGCACCTAATGATAGGATCGATAACTCCTGGACAAAAGTGCATAATTTTTTATCATATAGTTACTTGATTGTATGTAGATTGACACCTCTTTGTGCTAAGGGTTTATAATGGGGGATGATGGGGGTGTTGCACTGCTGAGTGTGTTATCCTTTGGATAAGATATTAAACTGAGGTCCCAACCACCTGAGTTGGTACTAGCTCAAGTGGATGTAAAACATCCCATGGTGTCCACTGGAAAGGGTATGGGAAGTTCCCTGATCATCATCATCAGCCCCCTTTTTCCCATATTTTTTTCTACACGGGGTTTGGGTATCATGTTAACTGTCACAATCTCTCTCTTGATTCAATGCCACACTCCTCCCTTCTTTGACACTCATACGTGATTGTCACAGATCTTCTCTTACACAATCCATTCTCCTCTTTGCTTGATGTCCTCATTTCTTCTTACATTCTTCCTCTCTGTCCCAAATCTTCTTCACCAGATTGGCTTCTGCTTTTCTGCATGTGTCCAAACCACTGTAATCTGCTCTGTTTGATCTTTTCTGCAATTGGAGCTACTTTGGCTTCTGCTCTTATGTCCTCATTTCTTCAACTGTCCCACAGTGTGCATTCTACCACCCTTCTCAGGCACATCATTTCCATGACTTCTAGCTTCCTCATCTGCTCTGCCTTTACTGCCCAGGTCTCTGTACCATACAGTAGTACTGGTCACACCACTGTCTTGTACACCTTACTTTTCAGCTTCTTTAGCATTTGACTGCCATAGACTACACCTGAGACCCTATGCCAGTTGGTGGCAGCCCCTCTGATTCTAGCTTTGACCTCTTCCTTCAGACTTCCCTTCTCCTCAACCACCCCTCCCAGATACTTGAAGCAATTAATCTGTTCCACCATCTTCCCTTCTATCTCACTTCTCATCTTCTTCTGATTTCCCATTTGCTGCCTTTCCACTGTCTTATCTATGCTTAGTTTCATCCCATGTGTGTTCAGTTTTGCATTCCATTTCCATATCCTTTGCTGAAGTTCTTGCTCACAGTCTACCTGTAATCCCACATCATCTGCATAAAGCAACTTTTTGATCTGTCCCCTCCAACATGTTTGCTAATATAGTCCAGCACCAGTATGAAAGCAGTGGGTTCAGAGCTGAACCCTGATGCACACCCACTTGCACTGGGAGTCCCTCTGTGAGACCAAACACTGTTCATACTTGAGTCATTGGTCCTTGTACATAACCTGCACTAATTCTACCAATGTTTCTCTGACTTTTATCCACTGCACTACTGCCCAAATCAGCTTTCTTGGACCTTGTCATATGCTTTCTCCAAGTCTAGGAATGCCCAGTTAGATTCTTTCCTCACCTCTAGTTTCTTGTCAGCTATCTGCCAAACTACAAACATCGGGTAAGTTATGCTGCATCCTGATCTGAATCCGAACTGCTCATCTCCCATCTTACATTCTACTACTTTGCATATCCATTTAACAATCACCCTCTCCAGAACTTTCATGCAATTTAACAGGAGATTGATGCCTGTGTACTGCCCACAGCTGTGAATGTCCCCCTTTGTTCTTGTACACTGGCACTAGTAGGCTTATTTTTCAGTCATCTGGGATACGCCTTTCTCTCCATGCTGCTATGAATACCCCCAGGAGCCATTTCTTGCCTATCTCATCCAGCGTATTTATCATACCTGCTGTGACCTCATCTGAGCCTGCTGCTTTCCCTGACTTCATCTTCTTTAGTGCTGTTCTTATTTCTGATAGGGTGGTCTCCTCTTCTTCTCCCATCATAGGCTGTGTCTGGGGCAGAACAGCTTCTGTGGGGTTCTCTTCATTCCAAAGCTGCTGGTAATACTCCTTCCATCTGTCTTTGATGCCCTGTGGACTGGTGGGCAGGTTGTTTGTGGGCATCAATTATGAATGGTGTCTTCTGTCTTTGCCTTGCAAACTGATATAGTTTCTTTCTGCCACTTACTGAGTCACTTTCCAGAGGCTGGGAGAGTGTCTCCAATGCCCTGTTCTTTGCTATTGCAACTCCTTTCATAGCTTTTTTGTTAGCCAACTAGTATTCCTTCCTAGCCTGGTCAGTATTTTCTATCTCACTTTTTTCTAGACTCTGATGACTTCCTGGACTTCTGCACACCACCCCCAGCTTTCCTTATGTCCATATCTGGCTTGGCCACATATCAGTACTGCTATTTCCATATCTGGCTAAGCCACATATCTGTTCTGCAGTCATTATGCATGCTGTTTTGAGGAACTGCCATTGTTCTTCAACTCCACCTATTTTCTCCTCTTCTTTGGGAGCAAGACCCCTGAGTAATTCCTTGAAATGTTGTACTTTCTCTCCAGTCGACATCCAGGTCTTCAATATGGTATCTATTGACCATAGAGGCTTGTGACAAACAGTGGTTTATGCTATGGGCCATTTCACTGGGGATGGCTTTGCAATCATTGATTGTACATGTGGCCCTATGCAGTTCTCATATACTGATCTGTCTGTCCCGATATGTGCATTCATCTGCCATTATCAGCACTAATTCATGTTGTCCTGCTGCCCTGCTTTACCTAGAAGGTCTTGCAACTGCTGTGTGAACACACTCTTTTCCTCGCTATCACAACCCTGCTGTGGGTCATAAACTGAGGTTATGAATACTGCAGTATCATTACACAGGAGTTTGACTGCCATGAGTCTGTCACTAATTCTGATGACTTAACTCATTGTCACAGCCCTGCTGTGGGTCATGGGCTGAGGTTATGAACACTGCAGTACCATTACACTAGAGTCTGCTTGCCATGAGTCTGTCACTAATACTGATGATATCCCTCACTGTCACAACCCTGCTCTGGGTCATAGGCTGAGGTTATGAACACTGCAGTATCATTAAACTGGAGAATGATTGCCATGAGTCTGTCACTAATACTGATGACATCCCTCACTGTCACAGCCCTGCGTTGGGTCATAGGCTGAGGTTATGAATACTGCAGTATCATTACACTGGAGTGTGATTACAATGAGTCTGTCACTAATACTGATGACATCCCTCACTGTCTAAACCCTGCTGTGGGTCATAGGCTGAAGGTATGAATACTGAAGTATCATTACAATGGAGTCTGATTGCCATGAGTCTGTCGCTAATACTGATGACATCCCTCACTGTCACAGCCCTGCTATGGACATAGGCTGAGGATATGAATACTGCATGATCATTACAATGGTGTCTGATTGCAATGAGATTGTCACTAATACTGATGACATCCCTCACTGTCACAACCCTGCTGTGGGTCACAAGCTGAGGTTATGAATACTGCAGTATCATTACACTGAAGTCTGATTGCCATGAGTCTGTCACTAATACTGATGACATCCCTCACTGTCTCAACCCTGCTGTGGGTCATAGGCTGAGGTTATGAATACTGCAGTATCATTACACTGGAGTCTGATTGCCATGCGTCTGTCACTAATACTGATGACATCCATCACTGTCACAGCCCTGCTGTAGGTCATAGGCTGAGATTATGAAGGCTGCACTTTCATTACACTGGAGTCTGAATGCCATGAGTCTTTCACTAAGTTTGATGACATCCCTCACTGTCACAGCCCTGCTGAGGGTCATAGACTGAGGTTATAAATAGAGCAGTATCATTACACTGGAGTCTGATTGCCATGAGTCTGTCACTAATACTGATGATATCCCTCACTAGCACATCCCTGCTGTGGGTCATAGGCTGAGGTTATGAATACTGCAGTATCATTACACAGGAGTCTGATTGCCACGAGTCTGTCACTAAGACTGATGACATCCCTCACTGTCACAACCCTATTGTCGGTCATAGGCGGAAGTTATGAATACTGCAGTATCATTACTCTGGAGTTTGATTGTCACGAGTGTCATTAATAATGATGACATCCCTCTCTGTCACAGCCCTGCTGTGGGTCATAGGCTGACGTTATGAATACTGCAGTATCATTAAACTGGGGTCTGATTACCACGAGTGTGTCACTAATACTTATGACATCTCTCACTGTCACAAAACTGCTGTGGGTAATAGGCTGAGGTTATGAAAACTGCAGTATCATTACACTTCAGTTTGATTGCCATGAGTCTGTCACTGATACTGATGACATCCGTCACTGTCACAGCCCTGCTGTGGGTCATAGGTTGAGGTTTTGAATATGGCAGTATCTTTAAACCAGAGTCTGATTGCTATGAGTTTGTCACTAACACTGATGAAATCCCTCATTTTCACAGCCCTGCTGCGTGTCATAGGCTGAGGTTATGAATACAGCAGTATCATTACAAATGGAGCCCGATTGCCATGAGTCTGTCACTCATACAGATGACATCCCACACTGTCACAACCCTGCTGTGGGTCATAGGCTGAGTTTTTGAATACTGCAGTATCCTTACACTGGAGTCTAACTGCCTTGAGGCTGTCACTAATACTGATGACATCCCTCATTGTCACTGCCCTTCTGTGGGTCATAGGCTGAGGTTATGAATACTGCAGTATTCTTACACTGGAGTCTAATTGCCATGAGGCTGTCACTAATACTGATGACATCCCTCACTGTCACAGCCCTTCTGTGGGTCATAGGCTGAGGTTATGAAAACTGCACTATCATTACACCGGAGTCTGATTGCCATGAGTCTGTCACTAATATTGATGACATCCCTCACAGTCACAGCCTTGCTGTTGATAATAGGCTGTAGTTATGAATACTACAGTATCATTACACTGGAGTCTGATTGCTACGAGTGTGTCACTGATACAGATGACATCCCTCACTACCACAACCCTGCTGTGGGTCATAGGCTGAGGTTATGAATACTGCACTATTATTACACTGGAGTCTGATTGTCATGAGTCTGTCACTAATACTGATGACATCACTCACTATTACAACCCTGTTGTGGCTCATAGGCTGAGGTTATCAACACTGCAGTATCAATACACTGGAGTATGATTGTCATGAGTCTATCACTAATACTGATGACATAGTACAGTTGTGTACCTACCATAAATGTAGATGTTCGAGTGTATTCACTGTTGCAGTCATTACACTTGGGTTATCCTGCTGGCAGGCTACCCGCAGTCGGTCTGAATTCCAAAGTCTTGGTCCGGCATCAGTTGCTGTCACCTTCTCCCTGACGTCAGTGCGCCAGGGGAATAAGAGATGCAGCCAATGCCATTTCCTTCAGTTTTTCTTGCCCCAGATGTCAGGTGCCCTCAAAAGGGTAGGCTAAAATGATGCCAATAAACATGCATGCACTAAAGTAATCATTTCCTTCCTCTACAAGCAAATACACCACATAGGTTGTATAGAATAGAGAAGTACAGATAAGCCCAGCAAAGATAGGGGGATGGTGGGAGGGTAACCTGGACTGCAACAATGAATACACTCGAACATCTACATTTATGGTAGGTACACAACTGTACTATGCTCATCATGTTTCACTGTTGCAGTCATTACACTTGGGTTGAATCCCAAAGATGAGGATGGGTGGCTGGGGCTAAATAGGATTAGGAGAGGCTATGAGGCCCTGCAGAACTGCAGTGGCAAAGCCTGCTCTGGATTTAGAGTAGAGAGGTAAGTGGTAGTGCTTTGTAAAAGTGTGCACTGAACTCCAAGTTGCAGCCTCTAAGATGTCTTTGGTTGGTACTCCTCTTAGGAAGGCTGCTGAAGTGGTTGCTGCTCTGGTTGAATGTGGCCTAATGCCCTTAGGCACTGATTTGCCATGTAGTGAATAGCAGAAATGAATGCATTGGCCTATCCATTTTGAAATAGTCTGCTTTGAGATAACCTTTCCTTGTGATCCTGTAGCATATGCCACTAGAAGTTGTTCAGTCTTTCTGAAAGCTTTAGTTCTGTCCAAATAGAAACGTAGCTGTCTGTGTACGTCCAAAGAATGCAGAAGTCTCTCACCCTTGTTCTGTGGGTTTGGATAAAAGGTAGGCAAATGAATGGTTTGGTTAAGGGCCACACTGGACACTACCTTAGGCATAAATGTCGGGTTTGTCCTCAGAGGTACCCTGTCTGGATGGAAAATGATAAAATGTTCCACAGCCATGAGTGCCTGTAACTCTGAGACTCATCTGGCAGAGGTTATTGCTAGGAGCAGAGCTGTTTTCCAGGATAAGAATTTTATATCAGCTGCTGAGGCTGGCTCAAAAGGAGGCAGTGTGGGTTTTTCCAAGACATAATTGAGGTCCCATGCAGGTATTGGTGCTCTCCTTGGAGGTCTTATGTTTTTAGCCCCTCTGAGGTACTGCCTTATTAATGGATGAGAAAAAATAGGTGGTTCCGTATTGTAATAGGCTGAAATGGCAGAGGAATGGATCTTAATTGATGAAAAGGATAGGCCTTTGTCCAGCATCTCAGTTAAGTATTGTAAAATCTGAGGAATATTTGGTGCAAACGTGTCAATTCCTTGTGCCTGGTTCCAAGCACAGAATCTCTTCCATTTTTCTGCTTAATATTTTCTGGTACTGGGCTTCCTGGCCTCCTAAATAACATCCATCACAGCTTTAGAGAGAGTATTGTTCTGAATGGCTACATTATCTGCCATGCTGCCAGATTTAAGGTCCTGAGTTGGCTGTGTAGGATCGGATTGTTTTGTTGGGTCAGTAAGTGATGAATTTTTGGTAATGTCCAGGCTGGACCTTGAGACAAGTTGTTTAGGATTGGGTACCAGTGCTGGTGTGGCCAGTCTGGGGCAATCAGAAAAATTTTTGGCTTCTCTTGTCTGACCTTTAGGAGTACCTTGGGGAGGAGAGGCAGTGGAGGAAAGGCATATACTGTTAGGGTTTTCCAGCTGAAGGATAAGGCATCCACTTTCCATGCTTGCTTGTGATAAGTCCTTGTGCAGAATCTCTGTAGTTGGCATTGTGAGGGGAGGCAAATAGATCTATGTCTGGGCATCCCCATTTTCTTGTTATCATGCCGAAGACTTGTGGATCCAGTTTCCACTCGTGGGGATCCATGAGGTTTCTGCTTAGTTCATCTGCCAGAGTATTTATCTTTCCTGGCAGGAATTCTGCTTGCAGGTGAACTTGTTAAGTCAATGCTGTGTCCCACAAAGTCATGGCTTGTCTGCAGAGGGGGTAAGAATGTGTGCCTCCCTGCTTGTTTATGTACCACATGACTGTAGTATTGTCCGTCTTTATCAGCAGTTGTCCTGGATGAAGTAGATCCTTGAAAGCTGTCAGGGCATTCTGAACAGCTAGCATCTCTTTTTGATTCATATGAAGCTGCATTTGGCTTGCAGGCCATGTGCCCTGAATACATTTTCCTGCCATGTGGGCCCCCCAGGCACAATCTGATGCATCTGTTGTTAGTGTCTGCCTGGCTGTGGGTAAAGTGAATGGCTGTTCCTTGTTGTGGTGACAGACCTGTGCCCACCACTGAAACTCCTGTTGCAGGCAGGGAATGAGGGTAATTAATGTTTCCAGGCTGTGGCAATGTTGAGTCCAAACACTTTCTAGATACCATTGTAGTTTTCTCATATGCAGTCTTGCATATGGAATTAGCAGAATGCAGGATGCCATGAAGCCCAAAGCTTGCAGAATTTTTCTTGCAGATAACTGGGTCTTTGTTGCCAACATTTTGAAGTAAGAAGTCAGTTGCCTTTGTTTGTCTGGCATGAGATAAGCCATCTGGACAGTTGTATTTAAGCTTGCACCCAGGAATATTATCTCTTGAGAGGGTACTAGTTTTGATTTCTTTTCATTTACTGTGTACCCTAGGCAAATTAGTCATCTTTTTACAAACGCCAGATGCTTTAGTAGAATGTCCTTGTTCTCTGCTTGAATAAGGCAGTCATCCAAGTAAGGATATATTTGAATTCCTCTTTGTCTGCAAAAAGCAATTACTGGTACCAGGCATTTTGTGAAGACCCTGGGTGCAGTAGATAAGCCAAAGGGTAGTGCAGAGAATTGGTAGTGCATTGAGCCAGCTATGAATCTTGGGTATCTTCTGCAAGATTGTCTGATTGGGACATGCAGGTATGCCTCTTTTAGGTCCAAAGTTACAAGCCAAGCCTTCTTGCCCAGCATGAGCAGAAGCTGCTGCAGAGTCAACATTTTGAATTTTGGAACGTCCAGAAATGTGTTTAGAATAGACAGGTCCAGTATTGGTTGGTCTCCAGGCTTTGTCCTTTCTGGGTACCAAGAAAAGTCTTGATTAAAATCCTCGTCCCTGCTCTTGCTGTGGTACTTGCTGAATGGCCCTCATGTCCATGAGGGATGAAACTTGCTTTTGTGCCTCTGCCCATTGATTGTGTGGCAGGTCTGGCATACCTTTTGCCCTTGGCAGGGTGTAAAAGTGGAACCTGTAGCCCTGAGACACTATATTCAAGACCCATTTGTCCTGGGTGATCATGTGCCAGTTTTGTAAGAAAAGTGCTAGTTTTCCCACTAAGGGGGCTGCCAAAAGATAAGTGCTTGGTGCTGGCAGAGGAAAGTCATTGGGACTGTTTCTTGTATGGCTGTGATTTGTCTTCTCTGCTTTTGGAGGTAGAAGTACCCCATTGTTTAGCTTGTATGAGCCTTGTGGCTGGGATCTGCCTCTGGGGCATCTGTATCTGCCTCTTTGTGGCCTGTCTGACACTGGAAAGGACCACTTCTTTGTAGGCCAGTTCCTGCTAAATCTGGGTACCTGTACCTGTAAGAAATCCTTAACTGTCTGCATAGATTTCGCTTTGTCCTCCATTTTCTTCAACACCTCTTCAGCTTTAACACCAAACAAAGTATCATGCTGTAATGGAGCATCTAATAATTTTGCTTTAACATGATCAGGCAGATTCTGTTCCTTAAACCAAGCATGCCTCCTAATGACAGAACCCGTAACAGCGGCCCTGCAAGAGGCCTCCAGAGAATCAAAACCACATTGCAAAGTATGCTTTCCCACTTGTTCAGATGCATGCAATAAATCCTGCATTTCCTTGTTTTCTGTAAATTCAGAATTTGTCAACATTTTCTGTTTAAGCAGTGACATTAAGTATTGATGATGTTTAAGCATATGAAACTGACACTTTACAGCCCTTACAGCCAAGGTAGCAGAAGTGTAAACCTTTTCCCCCATCTGCCCAGTGCCCTTGAATCCCTATCAGAGGGGATAGGGTTTTTTGCAGTGGAAGCCTTGACCCCTTTGGGACCCTGAAATATAGTTTCTGGGTCAGCAGCAGGGTTTTTATAAAGAAATTTATGTGAATCTGGAACCCTGTAGTATCTGTCTAGCTTAACAGGTGCAGGGGGTAAGGAGTCAGGAGACAGGCCGGACTCTGAAAATACATAATCTACAATGTCTAAAACAGGGGGAATAGAAAGAGGCCTGTGCTGAGGTAGTAAAAGGAAGTCTCTGAGCCTTTTCTTAGATTCCGAGTACTCTTGGCTCTCCCAGTGAAAGTGCTCCCTCATGGTATGCAGGGTTTCCCCAAAAGAATAATCCTCAGGAGGAGAGGCTGAAGGGATATATTCTTCAGCATCAGAATCCTCATAGGGAGGAAGAGAGTGTTCCTGATCTGAAGAGGAATCAGATGAAATGGAAACCTGATCTGAAGATTCATATTCTGTCTCTTGCCTAGGCCTCATATCAGGAGGGGGATGGGAACCCCTGATCAAAGTAATTAGGTCTTCAGCCATCTTGAGCATCTTTTTTTTAGGCATGGAGGCCTGTCCATGGGATTGCTGCACTTGTTTCTTTGTCTTTAGTGGTGCTTTAGTCTTTGCCTTTGAAGCTGAAGTCGGTTTTACATATAACTGTGTAGGCCTGAAAACACCCTCAGAAGCCGATGCCTGCTCAGCGGTTCCGGACTCATCTGAGGGAATATTTTCCGAGTATCCAGTACCTTGAGTTTCCAGCAGCCTAGTCGGCTCCACGTGGGAGTCAGAAGTGGCCTGCGGCTCTGAGGTAGCGGGGGTCAGGGGCTGCGAAAGCGCCCCACTGAGAACCGGCGAACTAGCGACTGGCTTAGAAGAAGCCTCGTTGTCAGTTTTGGATCTCGGATGCCTGTCCTTTTCCTTTTCCTTGCATTTCTTTTGAATTGCGGTAGTCGGATTGCTATCCGACGACATCGTGTAATTAAATCTTCGGTCAAAGTAATGAAATGCAAAATCGTACCGACGCTTAATAGTGCGTTGGTTAAATCTAGCACAAAACCTGCAATTAACAACATCGTGATCAGGGCCTAGGCAAGGAATACAATAAGAATGTAAGTCCTTATGAGGTATTTGCTTCCCACAAGAAATACAGTTATTAACTTTTTTCTGGAACGCTAATTCCACCTAATATGCGGCTTCTCAGCGCTTCTGTGGATTACTAGTGATATCTGCATTGCTTACTGTACTTATTTCCTTGTTTCACTTGAAAGAAAGTTACTGTTTGTCGTTTTTGCATTTAAGTTACCTGTAACACATTGCACTTAAGTTACTTGGCACTTGCTCACTAAAGCAATTATATAAGTCAGCACTAAAAATTAAAAGCACTACACCCTCACTCCCCACTGGCCCTTGTCTCTAATTATAAATGAATTCCCAATATTATTCTAGCATGTCCAAAGGTCAGTTGTCAATCTCCTCTCCGGTCCAGCTGGTGAATCTGGGAATCTTGAGGCAATGTTACAACTGCCTCATGTACACAGACAACCCTCTCCTCCTCCCAACAAATTCCAACACATGTGAGAGATGCGACCATATAGCCAAACTGGAGGCTAAGCTCTCTCAACTCAGTACTGGCATAACTAGTCAGGAGGACAAGGAAACCACACTCACTACAATTCCAGTCTCACATAGACCTACCATGACAGCAAACCAAACACATAATCACACAAAAACATACTCGGAGGCTCTAAATAAAGATCTGCCTAAGCAGCAGAGACCTCCAAAGCAGACACCCAAGCAACCGCTACCCCAAAACAAAACACATGCAACACATATCTCACAAAGCCAGTGTGCCGAACAGTCACAGTCCTTAAGACTAAACAACACACCTGATACACTTGTAATAGGTGACTCTATCATCAGGCACACTGACGTCCCGCTCACCAGGCTGAGCAAGGAGAGGGTCACGGTGAGCAGCCTGTCGGGAGCTAGGATCCGCCACATAACACAAGCACTCAGGTCACTCCAAGGCAAGTACAAATATGAGTCAGTCATTGTCCATGCTGCTGTGAATGATCTGAGATGTACCTCCCTGGACTACAGAAAAGAGACATAGAGGAGCTCTCTGAGCATGTAGCCCAGGCCGGTATGACCCTGACCTTGAGTAGCATCTTACCCTTACCAAGAATGATGCCACAATATGAAGACAAGATGATCAATTTCAACAATTGGCTTAAGTACTGGTGTCATTCAAAGGGGATCCAATGCCTGTCAGCTTGGGATGATATGCTCGACAAGCCACGATGCTTCACTAGGGATGGCTTGCACCTGTCACCCCTGAGCTTTCGGATATTGGCAAAGGCTCTTGCTACCCCCATAGTGCCTTTTTTAGGCAAGGCTCAAAAGACAAACCCACCTCCATAGGTATCACAAGGGATAAGAAACTAAGAGTAATGCTACTCAACGCCAGAAGTCTAAACCTCAAGATGCACGTACTCGAAACTCTCCTTAGCATGGAGAACATCGATATCTGTGCAATTACAGAAACCTGGTTCAGGGCTCCCGAGAGCACTCTAGCACTACCAGGTTATACCTCATACCATGATTTTCGGCCCCAAAACTTGGACCAAACCACAAAAGGAGGGGGAGTATCGATATTCATCAAAGATACCCACATCTCCAGGATGGTGGCAAAGCACGAAGCATCAGAGACTATCCATGTGCAACTAACAGTGGGTAAAACTGCCTTCCAGTTTATAGCCTGCTACAGACCACCCTCCCAAACCCAGGAACCCCACTCGGCCTTCCTGAGAACACTGGAAAATATGAAGGTCTCTCCAAACACCATTATATTGGGCGACTTCAACTACCCAAACATAAACTGGGAGCATTACTCTAGCTCCAACACCCTAGCCCAAAGGTTCCTAGAATTTATAAACTCAAATGCTATGGAACAACTTGTTACCACTCCCACAAGAGGGGAAAACATACTGGTCCTGATCATCACCAACATGGGGACTCTATGCTCCAGATCAGAAGTGTATCCCTCACTGGTAAGATCAGACCATAAACTAATCTCACTGGATATTCACATCCCGACCCCACCCCCTGCCCAGAAAACCACAGTGAAAAACTTCTCTAAAGCAAATTTCACACTCCTCAAAACCGAGGTGGAATCCTTCAAAGCCCCTGGGCCTGTGGAAAATATGGCCCAGATCGCAGAATCCTTTATAAACCCATTCTATGAACACCTTCAGGAATGCATGGCTCATGCGATCCCAAATAAAACCAAGACCCAATCCTCCAAAGGCAGACGTCCTGTCTGGTGGACCCCAGCCATAAATAAACTATACAATAGAAGGAGGAAGCTACTAAATGATAGAGCAAAATCCCAAAAAGGGAAGGCATCACTGATCAGCATTAGCAAAAAACTACGGGCACTCATAAAATTGTCTAAGGCCAGCTTTGAGAGAAAAATTGCACAGGACACTAAGGATAATCACAAGGCTTTCTTAAGTTATGTTAGGAACCTGGGTGGTAATTCCCAGATATGCTCACAATTAGTCCAAAATGACAAAAAATACACCAAACCCACAGACATTGCCAACATCCTAGCTGATAGGTTCAGTGCAAACTTCTCCCTCCCCTCCCCACCAAAAGGGCAAATATGTATCCCAGCAGAGTGCTGCCCCCCTGACATCTCAGATGCTCAGGTAAGAGCCGCCCTCTCCAAAGCAAAAAACACAGCATCCATGGGACCAGACGGTGTCCCGGGCTGCGTCCTACATGAACTCCAAGAAGAGCTAAACCCAAACATAAAACTACTGTTCAATCTCAGCCTTACTACAGGATATGTGCCCAAAGAGTGGCGTACAGCAACAGTGGTCCCTCTCCATAAAGGTGGTGCCTCAACAGATCCTGGAAACTATCGCCCCATAAGCCTGACTAGCTTGGTCTGCAAAGCTATGGAAAGGATCATCATGGACCTCATAAATAAAGATATTGGGGACCTACAGACACTGGATCCTACCCAGTTTGGCTTTGTTAAGGGCAGATCCTGCCTCTTAAACCTGGTTGATTTCTTTGAAACAGTCATCAAGGCCATTGACGAGGGGAAGGTGGTCCACACAGCCTACCTGGACCTCGCAAAAGCCTTTGATACAATACCCCACTCGGGCATTATAGATAAGCTCACCAGCTTAAATATAAACCCCTATGTCACTAGATGGATTGCAAACTGGCTCAAGGACAGAACCCACATGGTTAGAATTGCTAGAGCCATGTCAGACTCCAAACCAGTTACAAGTGGTGTCCCACAAGACTCAGTCCTGGGACCTCTCTTGTTCGGTATATATTTCTCGGAGGTACAGGCCAACACAGAAGGACTGTGGCTGACCAAGTTCACAGATGACTGCAAACTGGGCCCCATAATCGACTCTCCAGCTGACACAAGCATCCTCCAAAAGGGCCTCATAGAAACAGACAACTGGTGCCAGAGCCATGGCCTCAAGCTAAATGCCAAAAAGTGTATGGTCATCCCTTTGGCAAAACAAAGTGCCACAAATTACCACATAGGTGGTAATCCATTAAGTACAGAAGAAGTAATTAGGGACCTGGGGACCCAAGTTGATAGCAATCTCTCATTTAAAAACCACGTGGCCAAAGTGGTTAGAAAAACATTTTATATAGCCCACCTAATCATGAAGGGATTCACATCTAGATCAGGGGAGGTCATCGTGCCTCTTTACTCATCCCTCATCAGGCCCATAATTGAGTAAAATGCCCCTTTTGGGATGTACCTTACCAGACACCTGCAGCAACTGGAAAGACCCCAAAAGTACCTCACCAAGAGGAACAAAAGGCTCAAACAGATGCCATATGCTGCCCGGTTAAAGAAACTCCAGCTCTACTCAGTGGCATACCGCCTGTTCAGAGGCGATCTGTGCCGGACGTATAAAGCCATGTCCAACCCGGAATTAATGGACATGCTGCACCTCAGAAAATCTAAATCCCATCGAGCTACGCGCTCGAGAGACTTGAACCTCAGCACTGAAATAAATAGGACATGCTGGAGGGACAGATTCATAACGCAGAGGCTCTCTTCACTCTGGAATAAAATCCCAGTCCAGGTTAGGCAGAGTCCCTCATTGACTCTCTTCAAGAGGAATCTTGATGAGTGGATGGGAGATCATAGGTTTACCCCGGGTATCACTTCTGTGTCACTGTTAGACAGAGGCACAGTATACTAACCTCGAAAAAGGGCATAGCAAAATAAATTTAAAATGGGTGGCGAAAGCCAAACACATTCTGGCTAGGCTTATAAATGCCCTAGGGCAGATAGCCTAGTATGAACCTATGAACCTATGACATCAGTCTGGAGCAAGAAAAAAGTTTCCCCAATGGGGTACTTAGCTTTAAATGAAGACTTTGGATCTGAAATTCGAACACGAAAATCTCAGGAGTTGGCCAACCGGCACTTGTGAACTGCTTTTGCTACGGGCACCGCGCGGCAAGAAAGACTGAAGAAAATGGTGTCGGCTGCATCTTTTATACCACTGACACACTGACATCAGGGAGGAGCCGAAAGCAACCAACGCCGGACAAAGACGTTGGAATTCAGGCCGACTGCGGGTAGCCTGCCAGCAGGATAACTCAAGTGTAATGACTGCAACAGTGAAACACGATGAACATCCCTTACTATCACAGCCCTGTTGTTGGTCATAGGCTGAGGATATGAACACTACAGTATCATTACACTGGGGTCTGATTGCCACGAGTCTGTCACTAATACTGATGACATCCATCACTGTCACAGCCCTGCTGTAGGTCAAAGGCTGAGGTTATGAATACTGCACTTTCATTAAACTGGAGTCTGATTGCCATGAGTCTGTCACTAATTCTGATGACATCCCTCACTGTCACAGCCCTGCTGTGGGTCATAGGCTAAGGTTATGTATACTGCAGTATTATTAAACTCGAGTTTGATTGCCCTGAGTCTTTCACTAATTCTGATGACATCCCTCACTGTCACCGCCCTGCTGAGGGTCATAGACTGAGGTTGTAAATAGAGCAGTATCATTACACTGGAGTCTGAATGCCATGAGTCTGTCACTAATACTGATGACACCCTCGCTGTCGCAACCCTGCTGTGGATCATAGGCTGAGGTTATTAATACTGCAGTATCATTATAATGGAGTCTGATTGCCATGAGTCTGTCACTAATACTGATGATATCCCTCACTAGCACATCCCTGCTGTGGGTCATAGGCTGAGGTTATGAATACTGCAGTATCAGTACACTGGAGTCTGATTGCCATGAGTCTGTCACTAATACTGATGACATCCCTCACTATCAGAGCCATGCTGTGGGTCATAGGCTCAGATTATGAATACTGCAGTATCATTACACTGGAGTCTGATTACCATGAGTCTTTCACTAATACTGATTAGATCCCTCACTTTCACAACCCTGCTGTGGGTCTTAATCTGAGGTTATCAATACTGCAGTATCACTACAATGGAGTCTGATTGCCACGAGTCTGTCACTAAGACTGATGACATCCCTCACTGTCCAACCCTGCTGTGGGTCATAGGCTGAAGTTATGAATACTACAGTATCATCACACTGGAGTCTGATTGCCATGAGTCTGTCACAGATGCTGATGAAATCTCTCACTGTCACAGCCCTGCTGTGGGCCATAGGCTGAGGTTATAAATACTGCGTTATCTTTACAGTAGAGTCTGATTGCCACAAGTCTGTCACTAACACTGATGACATCGCTCACTGTCACAACCCTCCTGTGTGTCATAGGTTGAGGTTAACAGCAGTAACATTACAATTGAGTCTGATTGCCAAGAGTCTGAGACTAATACTGATGACTTCCCTCACTGTCATAGCCCTGCTGTGGGTCATAGGCTGATGATATGAATACTACAGTATCATTACACTGGAGTTTGATTGCCAAGAGTCTGTTAGTAATTCTGATGACATCTTTCACTGTCACAACTCTGCTGTGGGTCACAGGCTGAGGATGTTCTTCGTGTTTCACTGTTGCAGTCATTACATTTGGGTAATCTGCTGGCAGGTTGCCCTCAGTCAGCCTGAATTCCAAAGTCTTGGGTCCTGTGTCGGTTGCTGTCTCCTCTTCCATGACGTCAGGTCCTCAGGGGTATAAAACAAGCAGCCGACACCATTTTCTTTAGTCTTTCTTGCCATGCAGTGCCCGAAGCAGAAGCATTTCGCAAGTTCCGGTCAGCCGACTCCAGAAGTATTCGAGTTTGAGTTTCAGAACCAAAGTCTTCACTAAAGCTAAGTACCCCGTTGGGAAAACTTTTTTCTTGCTCCATTACGATGTCAGGAAAAGTTAATAATTGTATTACTTGTGGGAAGCAAATACCTTTGTAAGGATTTCCATTTATACTGTATTCCTTGCCTAGGCACTGATCACAAAGTGCCTGGCTGTCGGCTTTGTGCTAGATTTAACCAATGCACTATTAAGTGTCGGTATATTTTTGCCTCAAAGTATTTTCAAAACAGTTTTAACTACCCAGAAATGTCGTCGGATAGCAATCCGACTACTGAAGTACATAAAAAGTGCAAAGAAAAGGACAGAGAGAGACAGTCGAGGTCCAAAACCGATGACGAAGCTTCTCCGAAGCCAGTCGCCGATTCACCGGTACTCAGTGAGGTGCTTTCGCAGCCCCTGTTACCTGTTACTTTCGAGTCGCAGGCCCCTACCGACACGCATGTGGAGTCCAGCATGCTGCAAGATACATTGGACCCACGAATGTATCTCCCTCGGATGGGTCCGGAGCCGCTGAGCAGGAACCGGCTTCTGTGGGTGTATTCAGGCCTCAACATTTTTACATCAAACCGATGACAGCTGCAAGACCAAAGACAAAAGCAACTTCTAAAACTAAAAAAAGATGCATGAGCCATGTTCACAGGCTGCTATGCCTGAAAAACAGATTATCAAAATGACTGAAGACCTTATTACCTTGATCAGGGGTTCCCATCCCCCTCCTGATAAGAGGCCTAGGCAAGACACTGATAATGAATCTTCAGATCAGGTTTCTATTTCTTCTGATTTCTCTTCTGATCAGGAATTATCTATACCTCCCTATGAGGATTCTGATGCAGAGAAGTCTATACCATCTGCATCACCTCCTGAGGATTATTAATTTAGAGAAACTTTGCATACTTTGAGGGAGCATTTTCATTGGGAGAGTCAAGATTTCTCAGAATCAAAAAGAGGTTCAGGGATATCCTTCTCCTCCCTCAGCACAAGCCTTTAGCCATACCCCCTGTTTTAGACATTGTGGATGATGTGTTCTCGGAGTCAACCTCTGGCTCCCAGCAAGCCTGACAGATATTACAGGGTCCCTGACTCACACAAATTTTTATTTAGAAAACCTGCTGCTGATCCTGAAACTAATTCACAGGGTCCAAAGGGAGTTAAAGCCTCAACAGCAAAAAATCCTACCCCCTCTGACAGAGACTCAATGGCACTGGATAGATGGGGAAAAAAGGTTTATCTGTACCCTTGGCAGTTAGGGCCTTAAACTGCCAGTTTCATATGCTCAAGTATCAACAACATGTTATAGGATTGCTAAAACAGAAAATGATGTTGATTTCTGAATGTGCAGAAAATAAAGAATTGCAGGAATTATTGCATGCAGCTGAACAGGTTGGAAAGCATACTTTGCAATGTGGTTTTGATTCCTTAGAGGCCTTCTGCAGGGCCGCAGTTACTGGATCTGTGATTAGGAGGCATGCCTGGCTAAAGGAACAAAATTTACCTGATCATGTTAAAGCTAAATTACTAGCTTCACCTTTACAGCATGATACTCTGTTTGGTATTAAGGCAGAAGAGGTTTTAAAGAAAATGGAAGACAAAGCTAAGTCTATGCAAACTGTAAAAGACTTCTTAAAAGTGCAGCCACCAAGATTCAGTAGACACTGGCCTACAAAAAATTGGTCCTTTCCTGTGTCAGACAGAGCTCAAAGGGGCAAATCCAGATGTCCAAAGGGTTCCAGATACCAGGCGCAAGATTCATACAGGTCAAAGCAATGGGGGGCTTCTACCTCCAAAGCTGGAGGAGATAAAGCGTAAACCTACAGAAAACAGTCCCAATGACTTCCCTCTGCCTTCACCAAGCACTTATCTTTTGGCAGCACCCCTAGGGGGAAAATTAGCACTTTTTGCTCAAAATTGGCAGTTAATAACCCAAGACAAGTGGGTGCTAAACATAGTATCACACGGAAACAGATTCCATTTCCGTACTCTGCCAATGGCAAACAGATGGCCAGATCTGCCAAAAAAGCAATGGGCAGAGGCACAAAAACAGGTTACGTCCCTCATGGATATGGGGGCCATTCGGTCAGTACTATAACAGGAAAAAAGATAAGGTTTTTACTCAAGACTGTTCTTAGTACCTAGAAAGGATAAAGCCTGGCAGCCAGTACTGAATTTATCGATTTTGAACACATACCTGGACATCCCAAAATTCAAAATGCTGACTTTGCAGCAGCTTCTGCCCATGCTGGGCAAAAATGCTTGGCTGGTGACATTAGACCTAAAAGAGGCATGCCTGCATGTCCCAATAAGACAATCGTGCAGAAGATACCTCAGATTCAAGGCTGGCTCAATGCATTACTAATTCTCTGCACTGCCCTTTGACTTATCTACTGAGCCCAGGGTCTTTACAAAGTGCCTGGCACCAGTGATTGCATTTTACAGACAAAGAAGTATACAAATATATCCTTACTTGGATGACTGTCTCATTCAAGCAGAGAACAAGGACATTCTTCTTCAATGCCTGGCATTTGTGAAAAGGCTTCTAACATGCCTAGGGTACACAATAAACAAAAAGAAATCACAACTGGTACCCTCTCAAAAGATAACATTCCTGGGTGCAAGCTTGATTACAACTGCCCAGATGGCTTACCTCACGCCAGACAAACAAAGGCAACTGACTACTTACGTCAAACTGATGGCAACAAAAACCCAGTTATCTGCAAGACAAATTCTGCAGGCTTTGAGCTTCATGGCACCCTGCATTCTACTGATTCCATATGCAAAACTGCATATGAGGAAAGTTCAATGGTACCTAAAAATTTTATGGAGTCATCATTGTCACAGTCTGGAAACAATGATTCCTCTCATTCCCTGCCTACAACCGGAGTTTCTATGGTGGGCAAAGACATGTCACCAAAACACGGGACGGCCCTTCACTCTACCCCCTGCCAGCCAAACCTTAACAACAGATGCATCCGATTATGCTTGTAGGGGCCCAAATGGTGGGAAGATGCATTCAGGGCATATGGATCGCAAAACAAATGAATCTACATATCAACCAGAAAGAGATGCTAGCTGTTCAAAATGCCCTGACAGCCTTCAAGGACTTGTTTCATCCAGGACAACTACTGATAAAGATGGACAACACCACAGTCATGTGGTACATAAACAAACAGGAGGGCATGCACTCATACCCCCTTTGCAGATTAGCTATGGCACTGTGGGACACAGTTTTGACTTACCAAATACATCTTCAGGCTCAAAACAAAATACCCTGGCAGACGACTTAAGCAGAAACCTTATGGATCCACATGAGTGGAAACTAGATCCACAAGTCTTCAGCATGATAACAAAGAAATGGGGGAGCCCAAACATAGATCTATTTGCCTCTCCTCAAAATTACCAACTGAAAAGATTCTGCACAAGGACTTATCTCAGACAAGCATGGAAAGTGGACGCCCTATCCTTCAGTTGGAAAAACCTAACAGTTTACGCCTTTCCTCCTCTACCTCTTCTTCCCAAGGTCCTCCTAAAAGTCAGACAAGAAAAGCCAAAGATGATACTAATTGCCCCAAACTGGCCCTGCCAATACTGATACCCAATCATAAGGAACTTGTCTCAATACCCAGTTTGGACCTTCCCTCAAAGACCTCAAATCTTGTCCCAGCAAAACAATCAGATCCTGCACACTCAACTCCAGAGACTGAACAAGGCAGTATGGCTGATTATACAGTTATACAAACAACACCTCTCAGTAAAGCTGTGATGGATGTCATTTTGGAAGCCAGAAGGCCTAGTACTAGAAAATCTTGTGCTGATAAATGGAAGAGATTCTGTGCTTGGAATCAAGTACGAGGAACTGATTCAGCAGAACCAAATATTCCTCAGATATTACAATACTTGACTGAGATACTTGACAAAGGCCTATCTTTCTCATCAATTAAAATCCATGCCTCTGCCATTTTGCCTCATTACAATACTTAGCCACCAATCTTTTCTCATCCTTTACTAAAGCAGTATCTTAGAGGAGTCAAAAATTTAAGGCCTCCTAGAAGATCACCAATACCTGCATGGGACCTCAATTGTGTTGGAAAAGCTCGCCCTGCCTCCATTTGAACCAGCTGCTACTGCTGATATAAAGTTCTTATCATGGAAAACAGCTCTGCTACTAGCAATTACTTCAGCAAGAAGAGTCTCAAAGCTACAGGCCCTCATGGCTGTGGAGCCTTTTATCATATTTTACCCAGAAAGGGTGTCTCTGAGGACAAATCCAACATTTATGCCTAAGATAGTTTCCAGTGTGGCTCTTAACCAAACTATTCATCTGCCAACCTTTTATCCAAATCCACAGAACAAGGGGGAGAGGATTCTGCATTCACTGGACTTGCACAGACAGCTAAGATTCTCCTTGAGCAGGACTTGAGCAGGACTAAAGCTCAATGAAAAACTGAGCAATTGCTAGTGACATATGCTGCAGGATCTGAAGGAAAGGCTATTTCAAAGCAGACTATTTCAAAGTGGATAAGCTACTGTATTTGTTTCTGCTACTTATACCATGGTAAACCTGTGCCCAAGGGCATTAGGTCTCATTCCACCAGAGCTGCAGCTACTTCAACAGCCTTTTTCAGAAGAGTACCAACCAAAGACATTCTAGAAGCTGCTACTTGGAGTTCTGTCCACACCTTTAGAAAGCATCATCATTTGCCTCTCTAAGTCCACAGCAGGCTTTGCCACTGCAGTACTGCAGGGCCTTATAGCCACACCTAATGCTGTTTAGCTCCTGCCTCCCAACCATACATTTGGGATTCTACCCAAATGTAATGACTGCAACAGTGAAACACGAAGAACATAGTACAGTCATGTACACTTACCATAAATGTAGATGCTTGAGTGTATTCACTGTTGCAGTCCAGGTTACCCGCCCACCATCCCCCCTTTCAATCTGGAGTTTATCTTTCTTTCTCTATCTTCTGCAACCTATGGGGTGTATTTGCTTGTAGATGAAGGTAAAGTTTATATTGATGCATGTATATATACTAGTTATACATACATATTTTTGCTACCTTTATGGGGAATCTGACATCAGGGGCAAGAAAAACCAAAGAAAATGGCATTGGATGCTTGTTTTATACCCCTGACGACCTGACGTCATGGAAGAGGAGACAGCAACCAATGCAAGACCCAAGACTTTGGAATTCAGGCTGACTGAGGGCAACCTGCCAGCAGATTACCCAAATGTAATGACTGCAACAGTGAATACACTTGAACATCTACATTTAGGGTAAGTGTACACAACTGTACATTATGAATACTGCAGTATCATTACACTGGAGTCTAATTGCCATGAGTCTGTCACTAATACTGATGATATCTCTCACTCTCACAGCCCTGGTGTGGGTCATAGGCTGAGGTTATGAATACTGCAGTATCATTACTATGTAGTCTGATTACGATGAGTCTGTCAGTAATTCTGACGACATCCCTCACTGTCAACAGCCTGCTGTCGGTCATATGCTGAGGTTAAAAATACTTCAGTATCATTACACTGGAGTCTGATGTCCATGAGTCTGTCACTAATACTGATGACATCCCTCACTCTCACAGCCCTGCTGTGGGTAATAGGCTGAGGTTATGAAAACTGCAGTATCATTACATTTCAGTTTAATTGCCATGAGCCTGTCACTGATACTGATGACATCCCTCACTATCACAACCCTGCTGTGGGTCATAGGCTGAGGTTATGAATACTACACTATTATTACACTGGAGTCTGATTGCCATGAGTCTGTCACTAATACTGATGACATCCCTCACTATTACAACCCTGCTGTGGCTCATAGGCTGAGGTTATCAACACTGCAGTATCAATACATTGGGTATGATTGTCATGAGTCTATCACTAATACTGATGATATCTCTTACTATCACAGCCCTGTTGTGGGTCATTGGCTGAGGTTATGAACACTACAGTATCATTACACTGGAGTCTGATTGCCATGAGCCTGTCACTAATACAGATGGCATCTCTCACTGTCACAGCCCTGCTGTGAGTCAGAGGCTGAGGGTATGAGTACTGCAGTATCATTACACTGGAGTATGAATGCCACAAGTCTGTCACTAATACTGATGACATCCCTCACTGTGTCAACCCTGCTGTGGGTCATAGGCTGATGTTATGAATACTGCAGCAGCATTACATTGGAGTTTGATTGCCACGAGTCTGTCACTAATACTGATGACATCCCTCACTGTTACAGTCCTGCTGTGGGTCTTAGACTGAGGTTATCAATACTGCAGTATCACTACAATGGAGTCTGATTGCCATGAGTCTTTCACTAATTCTGATGACATCCCTCACTGTCACAACCTTCCTGTGGGTCATAGGCTGAGGTTATGAATTCTGCAGTATCATTACAATGGAGTCCTATTGCCATGAGTCTGTTACTAATACTGATGACATCCCTCACTATCACAACCCTGCTGTAGATCAAACGCTGAGGTTATGAATACTACAGCATCATTACACTGGAGTCTGATTTTCGTGAGTCTGTTACTAATACTGATGACATCCCTCACTATCACAACCCTGCTGTAGATCAAATGCTGAGGTTATGAATACTACAGTATCATTACACTGGAGTCTGATTTTCGTGAGTCTGTTACTAATACTGATGACATCCCTCACTGTCACAACCCTGCTGTGGGTCATAGGCTGGGTTTATGAGTCCTGCAGAATCCTTACACTTCAGTCTGATTGCCATGAGGTTGTCAATGATACTGATGATTTATCTCACTATCACAGCCCTGCAGTGGCTCATAGACTGAGGTGACGAACACTGCATTATCATTACACTGGAGTCTGATTGCCATGAGTCTGTCACTAATGCTGATGATATCCCTCACTGTCACAACCCTGCAGTGGGTCACAGGCTGAAGTTATGAATGCTGCATTATCATTACACTGGAGTCTAACT
The DNA here is from genome assembly GCF_019279795.1 of Protopterus annectens. Taxonomy (NCBI): domain Eukaryota; kingdom Metazoa; phylum Chordata; order Ceratodontiformes; family Protopteridae; genus Protopterus; species Protopterus annectens. Next base: position 1,069,095,454 of record NC_056732.1, read on the forward strand.
GCCATGAGTCTCACTAATACTGATGACCTCCATGACTTTCACAGCCCTGCTGCGGGTAATAGGCTGAGGTTATGAATACTGCAGTATCATCACACTGGAGTCTGATTGCCATGAGTCTGTCACTAATACTGATGACATACCTCACTGTCACAACCTTGCTGTGGGTCCTAGGCTGAGGTTATGAATACTATAATATCATTACAATGGAATCTGATTCCCACGTGTGTGTCACTAATACTGATGACATCCCTCACTATTCCAAAAAGAGTATGGCAACCGTGGTAGGAAAATTCGTTTAGTAACTTAACTGAAGCGCTTTTCGTCCGCTTACATGTACGAACTTCATCAGATAAAACACAAAGTGCACTGTTACTTTTTAAATAGGCTGCTACATTGACCAGCTGACAAATCGAAACTTCGAAATTTTAAAACAACATACCCTACTAAGAATATATATATATATATATTATTAAAAACGTTCTATTAAAATAAAATACAATTATACAAAGTAATAAGAAACAGAAGTTATTTTAAAATTACGATTAATAACTTCACATTTATAAACTCTTTAACATTAACATTTTTGAAAAACAAACTGATACATATTTATATAAGCCATTCTTATCCAAGCAGCAATGACCATTTTAAATATTAGATACATACTGTGAAATAAACTACCAAATCTGTTATCTGTTAAACAATAAGGTAACCCATTATGCCCTCCACTAATTCTTATCAAAACCTATCTACAAAGACTCTTTAGTTTCAACATAGGCATGATGGAACACATATTATTAAGGCCAGGCAGGTTATATGCATATAATAGAATCTGCCATAACAATTCTAGCCTTTCTAATTCTACTTCTATTGGTCCTCCTCTCATATTTGGCACTAATTGGTCCAAGATCCAAAATTTGAATATATAGGTGGAATATTCAGAAACATGCTTAGCTAATGCGTTTTCTTGTTTAAGTTTACTTGTCTTATAAATATGTTCATAAATTCTGTCTCTCAATCTACAAATTATTTTACCCACATAAAAACATGGGCAAAACTGGCATTTAGCTAAATAAACCACCATTCTCGAATTACAGTTAAAATTACCCTTACTTTTCAAATCCAAATTATTAATACTTATCGAGTTACCCACTAAAATATATTTACAGTAAGGCCAAAAGCTGCAATTATGCATGCCCTTCCTATTATGGATATTATTATTATTTTTGTGGATTCCCTCAAATAATTCTTTAAAATTCCTATCTCTCCTTAAAGTAAATTTGGGTACTTCCCCAACTTTTTCTATTATTTCCTTACTTTCTTTTAAAATATTCCAATTTTTATATACAATATTCCTTAAATAATAGAAATCAGTATTAAAAGTGAGTATAAAGCTATGTTCAAATTGTGGGGTATTTTCAACCAAAATTAAGTTAACAGTAGAGTCCATTATTTCACAGTTAGAATTCTCATTTATATTTGTTACTGAATCTTGAATTTTTTTCTCAAAATTATCTTTAACAGTTGGTGTATAGATGCCTCTACATCTTTTCTCCTTAACCTCATTTATAATACTATCTAAGAATGCATTTGGATAGGCTCTTCTAAGGAACATATTTTTTAAATTTCTGCATTCATTAGTAAAATCATCTTCCCTAGAAATCATTTGTGCTGCCCTCACCAATTGACCTTTGACTACTGACTTTTTTGAAAGGTGGGGTGAGCACTTGAATAATACAGGAAGGTATTTGAATATGACGGTTTCCTATAGATCCTTGTTTCATACTTTTTAACAGTATTATTCTTAACCAATAATACATCCAAGAAATAAATTTGTTTCTCTTCAAAGTTGTATGTAAACTCGAGAAAGTCAGTACTTTCATTAAAATAATTGAACAGGTCCTTAGCTTGATCTTCATTCCCTTTAAATAAAATAAATATATCATCTAAATATCGCGTATAGTATATTATTTGCAAATTTATATGTTCTTTATTGAATATAAAGGACCTTTCCCAATAATTCATGACCTAGTTTGCAAATCTTGAGCCGCAGGGTGAACCCATTGCCACTCCGCTCTTCTGATGGAAGAAACTATTCGTGAATGTTATAAAGTTATGTGCCAATACTATATTAAGTAATTCTTCCACAAGAATCAATTCAGATGTAGTTGCACCTTTTTCTTTTAGATTCAAAATAACCCACTCTATACCTAAATCCTGTGGGATAGAGGTATATAGGTTCATCACATGCACTGTTAATAAGTTGTTGTATTCTTCGAAACTAATATTATTTATCTTTTCTAAGAAGGACCAAGAATCTTTACTTATACATGTTTCAGATGACACATACTTCTTAAGCAGCCCATCAACTACTTTTGCACACGCGTAAGTTGCACTATTTCTGCCATCCACAATAGGTCTGAGAGGTGGATCACTCAGATTCTTATGTATTTTAGGCACACCAAATATAACTGGAGCAAGAGGTGCTGGCATAATCAAGTAATTATATAAATCAATATCAATTCTAGGTATAATAAATAAATCATTGATATAAATTTTAATCCTATTATTTGCCTGGTTATATTCATTCAAGGACACGTTATCATATGATTCAGATGTTAACATACCTTCAATTATATTCTCATAATCTACCTGGTCCATAAATACCAGACCTCCACCTTTGTCTGGTTTCATAATACGGACCCTAGTGTCCTTCAAATATTTAATCCAATCGAATTCCTCACTTGAGAGATTGTTCTTACTTCTATTACCCTTCCTCCATTGGTCCATGTGCCTAAAATCAAGTTCACACATTTTTTCAAATGTGTACAAATAATTGTGCAATGGTGGGTTGTAAGTGCTAGCTATTCTAAATTAATTTTTATCCATCATATTCAGATTACCCAACAATACAGCCGAGTTCAATTTTCTAACAAACATTTTCAAGTCCAATATACAATTAGTAACATTCAGTCTTTTTACCGGAATGAAAGTGAAACCCTTTGCCAGCACATTAGCTAGCTGAACAGGGACATAAACTGAGGAGTAATTACGAATAGAAAAATCACCCTCAGTATTCGTAATAATCAGAGGGTTAGTATTGGAAACATAATCCATTGTCTTATTTATTTCCATTTGTTGTGTTTCTTTCTCTGATTTCGTTTGTTCTGTGTCCTCCCCCTCTGAAAACCCTGCTGATTATTATTCCATTGGTTATTGTTAGACCGAGAGTTAGAATTGGACTGATTCTGTAAGCGTTGGCTTCTACGAAGCCCTTCATCATTATTATTTTCGCCAGTCAATGGCAAACTTGTTTGTGGGTTACTATCAATAAACGCCCTGTGCGAAGTATTAGGCATTTCCATATTCCGCTCCTGTATATTACAGTCTTGTTGATTTTGTCCATTTCCAAGTTGTAAATTACTATTTAAATTTGTGTTACCTTCCCCCTACCTTCCTATACCCACCTATTCTCCATTGTTGTGCTGGTGGTGGGCGTGGGTAAGCAGATCCTTGTTGATACTGCAACCAATCACATTGTACCTTTTTACATTTCACTGCCCTTTCCTTATTAATAAAAGAATCAGTAGTCTGGAATATACGTGAATACTCAAATTTATATTGAATAAAATCAGGATGGGATTTAATCTGAGTATCCAAAAGCATATTATTGTCTTTTAATTCTTCTACTACTTGCCCATAATTTTTATTCATTATATCCAGCAGTTCAAGACCCTGTTTATTAAATAGTTTAATTAGGTCCAAGTGAAATTGAGAATCTGGAATTAGACCTGTCAGGTACTGACAGATTCTGAGACCCTTAGGTACTATTTCAAGTCTCGAACATTCATTAAAGTACTCAATTTCTAAACTCAGTTTTTTATGCTTCAATAATACATGGTCAAATGAGTTCAACAGTTCTACCAAGTTAGATTCTTCCCTAGCCGGACTCTCCATTGAATTTGTAGAAAAAGATTGAACCAGGCCCATAGGTGTAGTGAGCCATTCCGTTAAATTCGGGAGTCCAATAAGCCCTGCGTTCAAGATAACATTTCCATCCATGCGAGCTGTATTGTTAGAAGTATATCCATTATTGTCACCAGTATTACTTTGTTTGCGTAAACTCGATCCACCTTGACCATTGGAAATGGATGCCGATGCTGTCGGGGAAAGCACTCGCTGACCATTTGGAATAGTTGTTGTCGGAGAAGAAAATCGTCGACTGGAAACTGTTGTTCCACACTCAGCAAGTGCTTTCCCCGACAACATCGGCATCCATTTCCAATGGTCAAGGTGGATCGAGTTTACGCGAACAAAGTAATACTGGTGACAATAATGGATATACTTCTAACAATACAGCTCACATGGATGGAAATGCTATCTTGAACCCAGGGCTTATTGGACTCCCGAATTTAACGGAATGGCTCACTACACCTATGGGCCTGGTTCAATCTTTTTCTACAAATTCAACGGTGAGTCCGGCTAGGGAAGAATCTAACTTGGTAGAACTGTTGAACTCATTTGGCCATGTATTATTGAAGCATAAAAAACTGAGTTAAGAAATTGAGTACTTTAATGAATATTCGAGACTTGAAATAGTACCTAAGGGTCTCAAAATCTGTCAGTACCCGACAGGTCTAATTCCAGATTCTCAATTTCACTTGGACCTAATTAAACTATTTAATAAACAGGGTCTCGAACTGCTGGATATAATGAATAAAAATTATGGGCAAGTAGCAGAAGAATTAAAAGACAGTATTATGCTTTTGGATACTCAGATTAAATCCCATCCTGATTTTATTCAATATAAATTTGAGTATTCACGTATATTCCAGACTACTGATTCTTTTATTAATAAGGTAAGGGCAGTGAAATGTAAAAAGTTACAACGTGAATGGTTGCAGTATCAACAAGGATCTGCTTACCCACACCCACCAACAGCACAACAGTGGAGAATAGGTGGGTATAGGAAGGCAGGGGAAGGTAACACACATTTAAATAGTAATTTACAACTTGGAAATGGACAAAATCAACAAGACTGTAATATACAGGAGCGGAATATGGAAATGCCTAATACTTCGCACAGGGAGTTTATTGATAGTAACCCACAAACAAGTTTGCCATTGACTGGAGAAAATAATAATGATGAAGGGCTTCGTAGAAGCCAACGCTTTCAGAATCAGTCCAATTCTAACTCTTGGTCTAACAATAACCAATGGAATAATAATCAGCAGGGTTTTCAGAGGGGGAGGACACAGAACAAACGAAATCAGAGAAAGAAACACAACAAATGGAAATAAGACAATGGATAATGTTTCCAATACTAACCCTCTGATTATTACGAATACTGAGGATGATTTTTCTATTTATAATTACTCCTCAGTTTATGTCCCTGTTGAGCTAGCTAATGTGCTGGCAAAGGATCTCACTTTCATTCTGGTAAAAAGATTGAATGTTACTAATTGTATATTGGACTTGAAAATGTTTGTTAGAAAATTGAACTCCGCTGTATTGTTGGGTAATCAGAATATGATGGATAAAAATGAGTTTAGAATAGTTAGCACTTATAACCCACCATTGCACAATTATTTGTACACATTTGAAAAAATGTGTGAACTTGATTTTAGGCACATGGACCAATGGAGGAAGGGTAATAGAAGTAAGAACAATCTCTCAAGTGAGGAATTCGATTGGATTAAATATTTGAAGGACACTAGGGTCCGTATTATGAAACCAGACAAAGGTGGAGGTCTGGTATTTATGGACCAGATAGATTATGAGAATATAATTGAAGGTATGTTAACATCTGAATCATATGATAAAGTGTCCTTGAATGAATATAACCAGGCAAATAATAGGATTAAAATTGATATCAATGATTTATTTATTACACAGAGAATTGATATTGATTTATATAATTACTTGATTATGCCAGCACCTCTTGCTCCAGTTATATTTGGTGTGCCTAAAATACATAAGAATCTGAGTGATCCACCTCTCAGAGCTATTGTGGATGGCAGAAATAGTGCAACTTACGCGTGTGCAAAAGTAGTTGATGGGCTGCTTAAGAAGTATGTGTCATCTGAAACATGTATAAGTAAAGATTCTTGGTCCTTCTTAGAAAAGATAAATAATATTAGTTTTGAAGAATACAACAACTTATTAACAGTGGACGTGAAGTACCTATATACCTCTATCCCACAGGATTTAGGTATAGAGTGGGTTATTTTGAATCTAAAAGAAAAAGGTGCAACTACATCTGAATTGATTCTTGTGGAAGGATTACTTAATATAGCACTGGCACATAACTACATAACATTCAAGAATAGTTTCTTCCATCAGAAGAGCGGAGTGGCAATGGGTTCACCCTGCGGCTCAAGTTTTGCAAACTTGGTCATGAATTATTGGGAAAGGTCCTCTATATTCAATAAAGAACATATAAATTCGCAAATAATATACTATACGTGATATTTAGATGATATATTTATATTATTTAAAGGGAATGAAGATCAAGCTAAGGACCTGGTCAACTATTTTAATGAAAGTACTGACTTTCACGAGTTTACATACAACTTTGAAGAGAAACAAATTTATTTCTTGGATGTATTATTGGTTAAGAATAATACTGTTAAAAAGTATGAAACAAGGATCGATAGGAAACCATCATATTCAAATACTTTCCTGCATTATTCAAACACTCACCCCACCTTTCAAAAAAAATCACTAGTCAAAGGTCAATTGGTGAGGGCAGCACGAATGATTTCTAGGGAAGATGATTTTACTAATGAATGCAGAAATTTAAAAAAATATGTTCCTTAGAAGAGCCTATCCAAATGCATTCTTAGATAGTATTATAAATGAGGTTAAGGAGAAAAGATGTAGTGGCATCCACACACCAATTGTTAAAGATAATTTTGAGGCACAAATTCAAGTTCAATAACAAATATAAATGAGAATTCTAACTGTGAAATAATGGACTCTACTGTTAACTTAATTTTGGTTGAAAAGACCCAACGATTTTAATATAGTTTTATACTCACTTTTAATACTGATTTCTATTATTTAAGGAATATTGTATATAAAAATTGGAATATTTTAAAAGAAAGTAAGGAAATAATAGAAAAAGTTGGGGAAGTACCCAAATTTACTTTAAGGAGAGATAGGAATTTTAAAGAATTATTTGAGGGAATCCACAAAAATAATAATAATATCCATAATAGGAAGGGCATGCATAATTGCGGCTTTTGCCCTTACTGTAAATATATTTTATTGGGTAACTCGATAAGTATTAATAATTTGGATTTGAAAAGTGAGGGTAATTTTGACTGTAATTTGAGAATGGTGGTTTATTTAGCTAAATGCCAGTTTTGCCCATGTTTTTATGTGGGTAAAACAATTCGTAGATTGAGAAACAGAATTTACGAACATATTTATAATATAAGTAAACTTAAACAAGAAAACGCATTAGCTAAGCATGTTTCTGAATATTCCACCTATATATTCACATTTTGGATCTTGGACCAATTAGTGCCAAATATGAGAGAAGGACCAACAGAAGTAGAATTAGAAAGGTTGGAATTGTTATAGCAGATTCGATTATATGCATATAACCTGCCTGGTCTTAATGATATGTGTTCCGTCATGCCTATGCTGAAACTAAAGAGTCTTCGTAGATAGGTTTTGATAAGAATTAGTGGAGGGCATAATGGGTTACCTTATTGTTTAACAGATGACAGATTTGATAGTTTATTTCACAGTATGTATCTAATATTTAAAATGGTCGTTGCTGCTTGGATAAGAATGGCTTATATAAATATCTAACAGTTCATTCTTCAAAAATTTTAATGTTAAAGAGTTTATAAATGTGAAGTTATTAATCGTAATTTTAAAAAAACTTCTGTTTCTTATTACTTTGTATAATTGTATTTTATTTTAATAGAAAGTTTTTAATAATATATATATATATATATATATATATATATATATATATATATATATATATATATATATATATATATATATATTCTTAATAAGTTTCGATATGTCAGCTGGTTAATGTAGCAGCCTATTTAAAAAGTAACAGTGCACTTTGTGTTTTATCTGATGAAGTTCGTAAATGTAAGCGGACGAAAAGTGCTTCAGTTAAGTTAATAAATGAATTTTCCTACCACGTTTGCCATACTCTTTTTGTAATTTTGGAAGTTTTTAAACTGTGTTTGTTTTGTTTGACATCCCTCACTATCACAACCCTGCTGTGGGTCATCGGCTGAGGTTATGAAGCGTCTATATCACGTTATCAAAAGTTTACTTAATTGATTTAATAAAGGACGAACTTTATTGATCGATTAAGTGAAACATTAAATAACGTAAAAATAAATAAATAAATAAAAACTAAATAGAGTAGGCAGGGGGGCAAGCCCCACTGCACACCCCATACCCCCTTACTTAAATATACCGACTCCAAGATCGCACTACTTTGAGGTAAATGGAAATCTCCCATTACTGAGATTTCTGTTTACTTGCTTGATGTTCTTCACTTTCGATATTGTCGAGCCAACAATATCAGACTCGATATTGTCAGCTGACGACAACGTGAAGTAGACCCGGTTATGAATACTGCACTATTATTACACCGGTGTCTGATTGCCACGAGTCTGTCACTAATACGGATGACATCCCTCACTATCACAACCCTGCTGTGTCTCATAAGCTGAGGATATGAATACGACAGTATCATTACACTGGAGTCTGATTGCCATGAGTCTGTCACTAATACTGATCATATCCCTCACTGTCACAGCCCTGGTGTGGGTTATAGGCTGAGGTTATGAATACTGCAGTATCATTACTATGTAGTCTGATTCCGATGAGTCTGTCAGTAATTCTGATGACATCCCTCACTGTCAAAACCCTGCTGTCGGTCAAATGCTGAGGTTAAGAATACTTCAGTATCATTACACTGTAGTCTGATGTCCATGAGTCTGTCACTAATACTGATGACATCCCTCACTCTCACAGCCCTGCTGTGGGTCATAGGCTGAGGTTATGAATACTGCAGTATCATTACACTGGAGTCTGATTGCCATTAGTCTGTCACTCATACTGATGACATCCCTCACTGTCACAACCCTGCTGTGGATCACAGGCTGAGTTTTTGAATACTGCAGTATCCTTACACTGAAGTCTAATTGCCATGAGGCTGTTACTAATACTGATGACATCCCACACTGTCACTGCCCTGCTGTGGATAATAGGCTGAAGTTATGAATACTGCACTATCATTACACTGGAGTCTGATTGCCAAAAGTGTGTCACTGATACTGATGACATCCCTCACTCTCACAACCTTGCTGTGGGTCATATGCTGAGGTTATGAATACTGCACTATTATTACACTGGAGTCTGATTGCCATGAGTCTGTCACTAATACTGATGACATCCCTCGCTATTACAACCCTGCTGTGGCTCTTAGGCTGAGGTTATCAACACTGCAGTATCAATACATTGGAGTATGATGACATCCCTTACTATCTCAGCCCTGTTGTGGGCCATAGGCTGAGGTTATGAACACTACAGTATCATTACACTGGAGTCTAACCGCCATGAGTCTGTCACTAATACAGATGGCATCCCTCACTGTCACAGCCCTGCTGTAAGTCAAAGGCTGAAGTTACGAATACTGCAGCAGCATTACATTGGAGTTTGATTGCCACGAGTCTGTCACTACTACTGATGACATCCGTCACTGTAACAGCCCTGCTGTAGGTCATAGGCTGAGGTTATGAATACTGCACTTTTATTACACTGGTGTCTGACTGCCATGTGTCTGTCACTAATTCTGATGACATACCTCACTGTCACAGCCCTGCTGTGTGCCATAGGCTGAGGTTATGAATACTGCAGTATTATTACACTGGAGTCTAATTGCCATGAGTCTTTCACTAATTCTGATGACTTCCTTCACTGTCACAGCCCCGCTGAGGTTCATAGATTGAGGTTATAAATAGTGCAGTATCATTACAATGGAGTCTGATTGCCATGAGTCTGTCACTAATGCTGTGGAAACCCTCACTGTTGCAACCCTGCTGTGGCTCATAGGCTGAGGTTATGAATACTGCAGTATCATTATACTGGAGTCTGATTGCCATGAGCCTGTCACTAATAATGATGATATCCCTCACTAGCACATCCCTGCTGTGGGTCATAGGCTGAGGTTATGAATACTGCAGTATCATTACACTGGAGTCTGATTGCCATGCGTCTGTCACTAATACTGATTACATCCCTCACTATTAGAACCATGCTGTGGGTCATAGGCTCAGGTTATGAATACTGCAGTATCAGTACACTGGAGTTTGATTACCATGAGTCTTTCACTAATACTGATTAGATCCCTCACTTTCACAACCCTGCTGTGGGTCGTAGGCTCAGGTTATCAATACTGCAGTATCACTACAATGGAGTCTGACTGCCACGAGTCTGTCACTAAGACTAATGACATCCCTCACTGTCACAACCCTGTTGTCGGTCATAGGCTGAAGTTATGAATACTGCAGTATCATTACACTGGAGTCTGATTGTCATGAGTCTGTCATTAATAATGGTGACATCCCTCTCTGTCATAGCCCTGCTGTGTGTCATAGGCTAAGGTTATGAATACTGCAGTATCATTAAACTGGAGCCTGATTACAATTAGTCTGTCACTAATACTAATGACATCCCTCACTGTCACAGCCCTGCTGCGGGTCAAAGGCTGAGGATTTGAATACTGCAGTATCATTACACTGCAGTCTGATTGCCACGAGTCTGTCACTAATACTGATGACATCCCTCACTGTCACAAAACTGCTGTGGGTAAAAGGTTGAGGTTATGAATATTGTACTATCATTACACTGGAGTCTGATTTCCATGAGTCTGTCACTAATACTGATTACATCACTCACTGACACAACCTTTTCCTGTGGGTCAAAGGCTGAGGTTATGAATTCTGCAGTATCATTACAATGGAGTTTTATTGCCATGAGTCTGTTACTAATACTGATGACATCCATCACTGTTGCAACCCTGCTGTGGGTCATAGGCTGAGGTTATGAATACTGCAGTATCATTTCACTAGAGTCTGACTGGCACGAGTCTGCCACTAATACTGTTGAAATCCCTCATTTTCACAGCCCTGCTGCATGTCATAGCCTGAGGTTATGAATATAGCAGTATCCTTACACTGGAGTCCAATTGCCATGAGTCTTTCACTCATACTGATGACATCCCTAACTGTCACAGCCCTTCTGTGGGTCATATGCTGAGGTTATGAATACTGCAGTATCATTACAATGGAGTCCTATTGCCATGAGTCTGTTACTAATACTGATGAAATCCCTCACTGTCAAAACCCTGCTGTAGGTCAAAGGCTGAGGTTATGAATACTACAGTATCATTACAATGGAGTCTGATTGCCGTGAGTCTGTTACTAATACTGATGACATCCCTCACTGTCACAACCCTGCTGTGGGTCATAGGCTGAGTTTATGAGTACTGCAGAATCCTTACACTTGAGTCTGATTGCCATGAAGTTGTCAATGATACTGATGATTTATCTCACTATCATAGCCCTGCTGTGGCTCATAGCCTGAGGTGATGAACACTGCATTATCACTGAACACTGCATTATCATTACACTGGAATCTGATTGCCACGAGTCTGTCACTAATACTGATGACATCCCTCACTGTCTCAATCCTGCTGTGGGTCATAGGCTGAGGTTATGAATACTGCAGCAGCATTACATTGGAGTTTGATTGCCACGAGTCTGTTACTAATACTGATGACATCCTTTACTGTCACTGCCCTGCTGTAGGTCATAGGCTGAGGTTATAAATAGTGCAGTATCATTACACTGGAGTCTGATTGCCATGAGTCTGTCACTAATACTGGTGACACCCCTCACTGTCAAAGCACTGCTGTGGATCATAGGCTGAGTTTATGAATGCTGCAGTATCATTATACTGGAGTCCGATTGCCATGAGTCTGTCACTAATACTGATGACATCCCTCACTATCAGAACCATGCTGTGGATCATAGGTTCAGGTTATGAATACTGCAGTATCATTACACTGGAGTTTGATTACCATGAGTCTTTCACTAATACTGATTAGATCCATCACTTTCACAACCCTGCTGTGGGTCTTAGGCTGAGGTTATCAATACTGCAGTATCACTACAATGGAGTCTGATTGCCACAAGTCTGTCACTAAGACTGATGACATCCTTCACTGTCACAACCCTGTTGTTGGTCATAGGCTGAAGTTATGAATACTGCAGTATCATTACACTGGAGTCTGATTGTCACGAGTCTGTCATTAATAATGATGACATCCCTCTCTGTCACAGCCCTGCTGTGGGTCATAGGCTGAGGTTATGAATACTGCAGTATCATTAAACTGGGGTCTGATTACCACGAGTGTGTCACTAATACTGATGACATCCCTCACTGTCACAAAACTGCTGTGGGTAATAGGCTGAGGTTATGAAAACTGCAGTATCATTACACTTCAGTTTGATTGCCATGAGTCTGTCACTGATAATGATGACATCCGTCACTGTCACAGCCCTGCTGTGGGTCATAGGCTGAGGTTTTGAATATGGCAGTATCTTTAAACCAGAGTCTGATTGCTATGAGTTTGTCACTAACACTGATGAAATCCCTCATTTTCACAGCCCTGCTGCGTGTCATAGGCTGAGGTTATGAATACAGCAGTATCATTACAAATGGAGCCCGATTGCCATGAGTCTGTCACTCATACAGATGACATCCCACACTGTCACAACCCTGCTGTGGGTCATAGGCTGAGGTTATGAATACTGCAGTATCGTTAAACCGGAGTCTGATTAGAATGAGTCTGTCAATAATACTAATGACATCCCTCACTGTCACAGCCCTGCTGCGGTTCAAAGGCTGAGGATATGAATACTGTACTGTCATTACACTGGAGTCTGATTGCCATGAGTCTTGTCATTAGTACTGATTACATCACTCACTGTCACAACCTTCCTGTGGGTCATAGGCTGAGGTTATGAATTCTGCAGTATCATTACAATGGAGTTTTATTGCCATGAGTCTGTTACTAATACTGATGACATCCCTCACTGTCGCAACCCTGCTGTGGGTTATAGGCTGAGTTTATGAATACTGCAAAATCCTTACACTTGAGTCTGATTGTCATGAGGTTGTCAATAATACTGATGATTTATCTCACTATCACAGCCCTGCTGTGGCTCATAGGCTGAGGTGATGAACACTGCATTATCATTACACTGGAGTCTGATTGCCATGAGTCTGTCACTAATGCTGATGACATCCCTCACCGTCACAACCCTGCTGTAGATCAAACGCTGAGGTTATGAATACTACAGTATCATTACACTGGAGTCTGATTTTCGTGAGTCTGTTACTAATACTGATGACATCCCTCACTGTCACAACCCTGCTGTGGGTCATAGGCTGGGTTTATGAGTCCTGCAGAATCCTTACACTTGAGTCTGATTGCCATGAGTTTGTCAATGATACTGATGATTTATTTCACTATCACAGCCCTGCAGTGGCTCATAGGCTGAGGTGACGAACACTGCATTATCATTACACTGGAGTCTGATTGCCATGAGTCTGTCACTAATGCTGATGACATCCCTCACTGTCACAACCCTGCAGTGGGTCATAGGCTGAGGTTATGAATGCTGCAGTATCATTACACTGGAGTCTGATTGCCAAGAGTCTGCCACTAATACTGATGACATCCCTCACTTTCACAGCCCTGCAGCGGATAATAGGCTGAGGTTATGAATGCTGCAGTATCATTACACTGGAGTCTGATTGTCATGAGTCTCTCACTAATACTGATGACATCCCTCACTGTCACAGCCCTGCTGTGGGTCCTAGGCTGAGGTTATGAATACTACAGAATCATTACAATGGAATCTGATTGCACGCATGTGTCACTAATACTGATGACATCCCTCACTATCACAACCCTGCTGTGGGTCATCGGCTGAGGTTATGAAGCGTCTATATCACTTTACCGAAAGTTTATTTAATGGAATCAATAAAGGTCGAACTTTATTGATCGATTAAGTGAAACATTGAATAACGTAAAAAAAAATTAAAAAAAAAAAAACTAAATGGCGTAGGCAGCCCCCCTGCACATCCCATACCCCCTTACTTAAATATACCAACTCTGAGACCGCACTACATTGAGGTAAATGGAAATCTCCCATTACTGAGATCTCCGTTTGCTTGCACGATGTTCTTCACTTTCGATATTGTCGTGCCAACAATATCAGACTCGATATTGTCACCTTACGACAAAGTGAAGTAGACCCTGTTATGAATACTGTACTATTATTACATTGGAAGCTGATTGCCATGAGTCTGTCACTAATACTGATGACATCCCTCACTATCCCAACCCTGCTGTGTCTCATAAGCTGAGGTTATGAATAAGGCAGTATCATTACACTGGAGTCTGATTGCCATGAGTCTGTCAGTAATACTGATGACATCCCTCACCGTCACAGCCCTGCTGTGGGTAATAGGCTGGTGTTATTAATACTGCAGTATCATTCCACTGGATTGTGATTGCCACAAGTCTGTCACTAATACTCATGACATCACTCACTATCCCATCTCTGCTGTGGGTCATAGGCTGAGGTTATGAGTACTGCACTATCATTACAGTGGAGTCTGATTGCCATGAGTCTCTCACTAATACTGATGACATCCCTCACTATCACAGCCCTGCTGTGGGTCATAGGCTGAGGATGTTCTTCGTGTTTCACTGTTGCAGTCATTACATTAGGGTAATCTGCTGGCAGGTTGCCCTCAGTCGGCCTGATTAACAAAGTCTTGAGTTCTGCATCGGTTGCTGTCCCTTCTTCCATGACGTCAGGTCATCAGGGGTATAAAACATGCAGCCGATGCCATTACACTATTTTTTCCTGCCCCAGATGTCAGGTGCTCCCCAAATGGGGAGAAAATAAAATTAAAAACACAAAAAATATACCTCCAACCAAAAGCAAATACACCAAAAGGGCTTGTAAGCATAGTGAAAGAAAGTAGAGGTATAGCCAGAGAAAAATAGGGGGCTGGAGTGACGGTAACTAGGACTGCAACAGTGAACACACTCAAACATCTACATTTATGGTAAGTGTACACAACTGTACTATGTTCTTTGTGTTTCACTGTTGCAGTCATGACATTTGGGTAGATTCCAAAACTATGGTTGGGTGGAGGGAATTATGCAGCATATATATCACAACTCTGCTGTGGGTCATAGGCTGAGGCTATGAATACTGCAGTATCATTACAACGGAGGCTGATTGCCACAAGTCTGTCACTAATACTGATGACATCCCTCACTGTCAAAGCCCTGCTGTGGGTGATAAGCTGAGGTTATAAATACTGCACTATCATTACACTGGAGTCTGATTGCCATGAGTCTGTCACTAATATTAATGACATCCCTCACTGTCACAAACCTGCTGGGGGCATACGCTGAGGTTATGAATACTGCAGTATCATTACACTAGAGTCTGATTGCCATGAGTCTGTCACTAATTCTGATGACATCCCTCACATTCACAACCCTGCTGTTGGTCATAGGCTGAGGTTATGAATACTGCAGTATCATTACAATGGAGTCTGATTGCCATGAGTCTGTCACTAATACTGATGATATCCCTCACTGTCACAATCCTGCTGTGGGTCATAGGTTGAGGTTATGAATACTGCCGTATCATTACACTGGAGTCTGATTGCCACAAGTCTGTCACTAACACTGATGACATCCCTCACTTTCACAACTCTCCTGTAGGTCATAGGCTGAGGTTAAGAGCAGTAACATTACACTCGAGTCTGATTACCAAGAGTCTGAGAGTAATACTGATAACATCCCCTCACTGTCATAGCTCTGCTGTGGGTCATAGACTGAGGATATGAATGCTGCAGTATCATTACACTGGAGTTTGATTGCCAAGAGTCTGTCACTAATTCTGATGACATCTTTCACAGTCACAGCCCTGCTGTGGGTAACAGGCTGAGGTTATGAATACTTCGGTATCATTACACTGGAGTCTGATTGCCATGAGTTTGTCACTAATACTGATGATATCCCTCACTGTCACAGCCCTGCTGTGGGTCATAGGTTGAGGTTATGAATACTACAGTATCATTACTATGTAGTCTGATTGCCATGAGTCTGTCAGTAATTCTGATGACATCCCTCACTGTCAAAACCCTGCTGTGGGTCATATGCTTAGGTTAAGAATACTGCAGTATCATTACACTGGAGTCTGATGTCCATGAGTCTGTCACTAATACTGATGACATCCCTCACTGTTACAGCCCTGCTGTGGGTCATAGGCTGAGGTTTTGAATACTGCAGTATCTTTTCACTGGAGTCTGATCACCACAAGTCTGACACTAATACTGATGACATCCCTCACTGTCAGAACTGTGCTGTGGGTCATCGACTGAGGTTATGAATACTGCAGTATCATTACACTGGAGTCTGATTGGCATGAGTCTGTCACTAATACTGATGAAATCCCTCATTTTCCTGGCCCTGCTGCAGACCGTCGAGGTCCAAAACCGACAACAAAGCTTTTCCTAAGCCAGCCGCCAGTTTGCCGGTACTCAGTGAGGCACTTTTGCAGCCCCTGATACCCGCTACTTTTGATTCACTGGCCTCTACTAAGACCCATTCAGTGTCCGGTATGCCATGAGAAACTTTAAGTATTGAACCCACAGATGTGTCTACCTTAGATGGGTCCGGAGCCGCTGAGCAGGCACTGGCTTCTGAGGGTGTTATCAGGCCTAAAGATTTGTATAGTAAACCAACGCCATCTTCAAAACTAAGGCCAAAATCTACTATATGTCTAAAAAAATGACGCTTGGGCCATGTTTACAGGCCCCAATGCCTAAAAAATGAATGATCAAAATGGCTGAGGATTTAATTACCTTGATCAGGGGTACCCATCCCCCTCCTGCTAAGAGGCCTAGGCAAGGCACTGACTATGAATCTTCAGATCAGGTATCTGTTTCTTCTGATTCCTCTTCTGATCAGGAATTATCTATTCCCACTTATGAGGACTCTGATGCAGAAGATTCCATCACTTCTGCCTCTCCTCCTGGCGATTTTTCTTTTGGAGAAACTTTGCATACCTTAAGGGAACACTTTCAGTGGGAGAGTCAGGATTTCTCAGAATCTAAAAAGAGACAGGCATTTCCTTCTTCTTCCTCAGCATAGGCCTTTGGCTATTCCTCCTGTTCTAGACATTGTTGAATGTTTTCTCAGAATCCAGTATGATTCCTGAATGCCTGCCTCTGGATCTTAGTAAGCCAGACAGATATTACAGGGTTCCTGACTCCCACAAATTCCTCTTCAATAACCCTACTGCTGACCCTGAAAACATTTCTCAGGGTTCCAAAGGAGTTAAGGCTTCTACTGCTAAAATCCTACCCCTTCTGACAGAGATTCCTTGGCGCTGGATAGATAGGGTAAGAAGGTTTACACGTCTGCAACCTTGGCAATCAGGGCTTTAAACTGTCAATTTCATATGCTTAAATATCAACAGCATGTCATGGGCTTACTTAAAACAGAAAATGATGTTGATTTCTGACTGTGTGGAAAATAAAGAGTTGCAGTATTTATTGCATTCAGCTGAACAAATTGGAAAACATACTTTGCAATGTGGTTTTGATTCCTTGGAGGCCTCTTGCAGGGCTTCTGTAACTGGATCTGTGATAAGAAGACATGCTTGGCTTAAGGATAAAAATCTGCCTGACCATGTTAAAGCAAAATTGTTGAATGCTCCTTAACAACAGGACAGTCTATTTGGTAATAAGGCAGAAGAAGTTTTCAAAAAGATGGAAGATAAAGCTAAATCTATGTAAACTGTAAAAGATTTCCTACAAGCGCAGCCACCCAGGTTCAGTAGGTACTAGCCTACTAAGAACTGGTCCATTCCAGTACCCACCAGAGCTGCTCAGGTCAAACCCAGACATTCCAAAGGCTCCAGGTTTCAGTCACAAGGAACTTATAGAACAAAGCAATAGGGTGTCTCCACCTCCAAATCTGGAAGTAACAAGGCAACTTCCTATGGTAAACAGTCTCAATGACTTTCCACTGCAATCATCAAGCACTTATCTTTTGGCCACCCCTTTGGGGGGAAAACTGGCACTTCATGCACGAAACTGGCAACTGATTACCCAGGACAAGTGGGTTTTAAATATAGTATCCCAGGGATACAGATTTCATTTCCACACATTGCCAATCCCATACGGATGGCCAGATCTGCCTCCAAATCAGTGGGCAGAGGCCCAGAAACAAGTTATGTCCCTCATGGATATGGGAACTATTCAACCAGTACCAGAAAAGGAAAAGGGACAAGGTTTTTATTCAAGACTTTTCCTGGTACCCAGAAAAGACAAATTATGGCATCCAATTCTGGACTTATCCATTCTAAATACATTTCTGGACATTCCAAAATTTAAGATGCTGACTCTACAACAGTTACTACCTATGCTAGGCAAGGATGCCTGGTTGGTAATTCTAGACTTAAAAGAGGCTTACCTGCATATCCCAATCAGGGAATCTTGCAGTAGATACCTCCGCTTCAAAGCAGTCTATTTGTATTACTAGTTCTCTGCACTGCCCTTTGGCTTATCTACTGCACCCAGGGTCTTCACAAAGTGCCTGGCACCAGTAATTGCATTTTGCAGGCAAAGAAATATTCAAATCTATCCATACCTGGACAATTGTCTAATTAAGGCAGAAAACAAGGACACTCTTCTAAAACATCTGGCATTTGTAAAAAGACTTCTTACTTGTCTAGGGTACACCATAAACAAAAATAAATCACAACTGGTACCCTCTCAAATAATTACATTCCTGGGTGCAAGCTTGAATGCAACTGCCCAGATGACTTATCTTACACCAGAAAAGCAAATTCAATTGATGACTTACTTCAAACAGACGGCCACAAAAATCCAGCTATCTGCAACACAAATTCTGCAGGCCTTGGGCTTCATGGCCTCCTTCATTCTAATAATTCCGTATGCAAGACTGCATATGAGGAAACTTCAATGGTACCTAAAAAGCTTATGGAGTCAACATTGTCACAGCCTGGAAACAATGATTCCTATCATTCCTTGCCTGCAGCTAGAGTTCTTATGGTGGGCAGAGGCCTGCCACCAAAACAAGGGATTGTCCTTCATTCCACGCCCTGCCGCCCAAACCCTGACTACAGACACATCAGATTATGCTTGAGGGGTGCATTTGACAGTGAGATGCATTCAGTGCCAATGGAGCCCAAATCAAATGCACCTACATATCAACCAGAAAGAGATGCTAGCTGTACAGAATGCTCTGACTGCCTTCAACGAATATCTTCATCCAGGACAACTACTGATAAAGACAAACAACACCACAGTCATGTGGTATATAAACAAGCAGGGGGGTACCAATTCCTACCCCCTTTGCAGACTAGCCATGGCATTGTGGAACACGGCCTTGACTTACCAAATACATCTACAAGCTCAATTCCTGCCAGGAAAGCAAAATACTCTGGCAGACGAACTAAGCAGAAATCTTATGGACCCACATGAATGGAAACTGGATCCACAAATCTTCAGAATGTTGACACGCACAAGGGGGAGTCCAGACATTGATCTTTTTGCCTCACCCCAAAACTATCAGTTGGACAAATTCTGCATGAGAATTCTTCACAAAAAAAGTTTGGAAAGTGGATGCTCTATCAGTCTATGCCTTTCCCCCTCTGCCTCTGCTCTCCAAGGTCTTACTAAAAGTCAGACAGGAAAAAACAAAAATGATTTTGATTGCTCCAGACTGGCCTCGCCAAAACTGGTACTTGCTCCTGCACAATATGTTGCACCTTCCTCCATGGTACCTGCCTCAGACACCTTACCTACTGTCTCAGCAGAGCTATCAAATTCTGCACACTCAGCTCCAAACTCTGAATCTAATTTCACCAGTTACAACTCTCAGCAAACTTGTGATGGATGTCATTTTGGAGGCTAGAAGGCCTAGTACTAGAAAATCTTATGCTGACAAATGGAAAAGATTCTGTGCCTGGAACCAAGCACAAGGAATAAGCACAGCAATGCCCAATATTCCTCAGATTCTGCAATAATTAACTGAGATGCTTCACAAGGGCCTATCTTTTTCTTCCATAAAAATCCATGCCTCTGCCATTTCAGCTCATTACAATGCAGAGCCTCCCCTCTTTTCTCATCCTCTGCTAAAGCAGTACCTCAGTGGGGCCAAAAATTTAAGACCTCCAAGTAGATCACCAAACTCCTGCATGGGACCTCAATTTTGTTCTGGAAAAACTCACTCTACCTCCGTTTGAGTGAGCTGCTACTGCAGACCTAAAATTTCTCTCTTGGAAAACAGCTTTTCTTTTAGCAGTCACTTCAGCTAGAAGGATTTCAGAACTACAAGCTCTTATGGCAGTGGCGCCTTTTATTATTTTTTACCCGAACAGGGTGGCTCTCAGGACCAACCCATCCTTTATGCCTAAAGTGGCATCTAGTGTGGCACTTAATCAGGCCATTCATCTGCCAACTTTCTTCCCAAATCCGCAGAACAAGAGTGAGTGGATTCCACATTCATTGGATGTCCACAGACAACTAAGATTCTACTTAAACAGGATAAAATCTCTAAGAAAATCTGAACAATTACTGGTGGCATTTGCTGCAAGGCCAGAGGGAAAGACTAGTTCAAAGCAGACTATTTCCAAATGGATAAGCCATTATATTCATTTCTGCTACATGCACCATGGTAAACCTGTCCCCAAGGGGATCAGATCTCATTCCACCAGGGCTGCATCTACTTCTACAGCCTTTCTTAGAGGGGGTTCCTACCAGAAACATTCTAGAAGCTGCTACCTGGAACTCAGTTCATAAGCTCACCAAACATTACCATTTACCTCTCTTCTCTAAATCCAGAGCGAGCTTTCCCACTGCTTTCCTGCAGGGCCTTATAGCTGTTCCTAATGCTGTATAAATCCATCCTCCCAACCATAGCTTTGGGATTCTACCCAAATGTAATGACTGCAACAGTGAAACACGAAGAACATAGTACAGTTGTGTACACTTACCATAAATGTAGATGTTCTAGTGTATTCACTGCTGCAGTCCTGGTTACCCTCCCTCCAGCCTCCTGTTTTTTCTCTAACTATACCTCTCATTTCTGTTACTATCTTTAAAAGCCTTTTTGCTGTATTTGCTTTTGTTTGGAGGTATATGTTTTGTGTTTTTCATTCTACAATATAGCTCCCCATTTGGGGGGGCACCTGACATCTGGGGCAAGAAAAACTGATGTAATGGCATCGGCTGCATGTTTTATACCCTTGACAACCTGATGTCATGAAAGAAGGGACAGCAACTGATGGAGGACCCAAGACTTTGTTAATCAAGCCGACTGAGGGCAACCTGCCAGCAGATTACTCAAATGTAATGACTGCAACAGTGAATACACTCGAACATCTACATTTATAGTAAGTGTACACAAATGTACTTTACTAATACTGATGATTTCCCTCACTGTCACAGTACTGCTGTGGGTCATAGGCTGAGGTTATGAATACTGCAGTATCATTACAATGGAGTCTGATAGCCCTGAATCTGTCACTAATGCTGATGACATTCCTCACTGTCACAGCCCTGTTATGGGTCATAGGCTAAGGATATGAATACTGCAGTATCATTGCACTGGAGTCTGACTGCCACCAGTCTGTCACTAATACTAATAACATCCCTCACTGCCACAACCCTGTTGTGGATCATAGGCTGAGGTTATGAATACTGCACTATCATTACACTAGAATCTGACTGCCACGAGTAAGTCACTAATATTAATGACATCCCTCACTGCCACAACCCTGTTGTGGGTCATTGGCTGAGGTTATGAAAACTGCAATAGCATTACATTAGAGTTTGATTGCTATGAGTCTGTCACTAATACTGATAAGATCCCTCACTGTTACAGCCCTACTGTCAGTCATAGGCTGAGGTTATGAATACTGCACTATCATTACACTAGAATCTGACTGCCACAAATAAGTCACTAATATTAATGACATCCCTCACTGTCACAACCCTGCTGTGGGTCATAGGCTGAGGTTATGAATACTGCAGTAACATTACACTGGAGTCTGATTGCCATGTGTCTGTCACTAATACTGATGACATCCCTCAATGTCACAGCCCTGCTGTGGCTCAAATGCTAAGGTTATGAATACTGCAATATCATTACACTGGGGTCTGATTGCCATGAGTCCATCATTAATATTTATGGCATCGCTCACTATCACCCCCCCGGCTGTGGATCATACTGAATACTACACTATCATTACACTGCAGTCTGATTGCCATGAGTCTGTCACTAATACTGATGATTTCACTCACTATCACAATCATACTGCGGGTCATAGGCTGAGGTTATGAATACTGAACTATCATTATACTGGAGTCTGATTGCTATGAAGCCATCACTAATACTGATGACATCCCTCATTATTTCAACACTGCTGTGGGTCATAGGCTGAGGTTATGAATACTGCAGTATCATTACACTGTAGTCTGAATGACATGAGTCTGTCACTAATATTGATGACATCCCTCACTATCACAACACTGCTACAGGTCATAGGCTGAGGTTATGAATACTGCAGTATAATTTCCCTGGAGACTGATTGCCAAGAGTCTGTCACTAATAGTGATGACATCCCCCCCCTATCACAACTCTGCTGGGGGTCATAGCCTAAGGTTATGAATACTGCTGCATTACACTGGAGTCTGATTGCCATGAGTTTGTCACTAATTGTGATGATATCCGTCACTGTCACAGCCCTCTTGTAGGTCATAGGCTGAGGTTATGAATACTGCAGTATTAACACACTGGAGTCTGATCGCCACGAGTCTAGCACTAAAACTAATGATATCCCTCACTCTCATACCCCTGCTCTGGGTCATAGGCTGAGGTTATGAATACTGCAGTATCGTTACACTGGAGTATTATTGCCAAGAGTTTGTGACTAATTCTGAAAACATCCCTCACTGTCAAAGCCCGTCTGTGGGTCATAGGCTAAGGTTATGAATACTGCAGTATTATTACAATGGAGTTTGATTGCCATGAGTCTGTCACTAATACTGATGACATCTCTCACTGTCACAGCCTTGCTGTGGGTCATAGGCAGAGGTTATGAATACTGCAGTATCATTACATTGGAGTCTGATTGCCTAGAGTCTGTCACTAATACTGATGAAATCCCTGACTGTCACAGCCCTACTGTGGGTCATAGGCTGAAGTTATGAATACTGTAGTATCATTACACTGGAGTCTGATTGGCTCAAAAGATGAGGTTATGAATACTGAAGTATCATTAAACTAGAGTCTGCTTCCCAGGAGTCTGTCACTAATACTGATGACATCCCTCATTGTCACCGCCCTGCTTCAGGTCATAGGCTGAGGATATGAATCCTGCAGTATCATTACATTGGAGTCGGATTGCCAGACGTCTGTCACTAATACTGATTACATCTCTCACTGTCACAAGGCTGCTGTGGGTCATAGGTTGAGGTTATGAATACTGCATTATCATTACACTGGAGTCTGATTGCCATGAGTCTGTCACTAATACTGATGACATCCCTCACTGTCACAGCACTGCTGTGGCTCATAGGCTGAGGTTATGAATACTGCAGTATCATTACACTGGAGTCTGGTTCCCATGAGTCTGTCACTAATACTGATGACAACCCTTACTGTCACAGGACTGCTATAGGTCATAGCCTGAGGTTATAAATACTGCAGTATCATTACACTGGAGTCTAATTGCCATGAGTCTGTCACTAATACTGATGACATCCCTCACTATCTTAACCCTGCTGTGGGTCATAGACTGAGGTTATGAATAGCGAACTATCATTACACTCGAGTCTGACTGCCATGAGTCTGTCACTAATCCTGATGACATCGCTCACTATCACATCCCTGCTGTTGGACATATTGAATACTACACTATCATTACACTGGTGCCACAGCCCTGCTGTTGGTCGTAGGCTGAGGTTATGAATACTGCAGTATCATTACGCTGGAGTCTGACTGCCATGAATATGTCATTACACTGGAGTCTGATTGCAACGTGTCTGTCACTAATACTGATGACATCCCTCACTGTAACAACCCTGCGGCGGGTCATAGGCTGAGGTTATGAAAACTGCATGATAATTACAATGGAATCTAATTGCCATGAGTCTGTCACTAATACTGATAACATTCCACACTGTCACAGCCGTGCTGTGGATCCTATGCTGAGGTTATGAATACTGCAGTATCATTACACTGGAGTCTGATTGCCATGAGTCTGTCACTAATACTGACGACATCCCTTACTGTCACCTGCTGTGGGTCATAGGCTGAAATTATAAATACTGCAGTATCATTACACTTGAGTCGGACTGCCAGAAGTCTGTCAATAACACTGATTCCATCCCTCACTGTCACAAGCCTGCTGTGGGTCACAGGTTGAGGTTATGAATACTGTATTATCATTACACTGGAGTCTGATTGCCATGAGTCTGTCACTAATACTGATGACATCCCTCACTGTCACAGACCTGCTGTGGCTCATAGGCTGAGGTTATGAATACTGCAGTATCATTACACTGGAGTCTGGTTCCCATAAGTCTGTCACTAATACTGATGACAACCCTCACTGTCACAGGACTGCTATAGGTCATAGCCTGAGGTTATAAATACTGCAATATCATTACACTGGAGTCTAATTGCCATGGATCTGTCACTAATTCTGGTGACATCCCTCACTGTCAAAGCCCTGCTGTGGGTCATAGGCTGATGTTATGAATACTGCAGTATCATTACACTGGAGTATGATTGCCACGACTCTTGTCACTAATACTGATGACAACCCTCACTGTCACAGCCTTGCTGTGGGTCATAGGCAGAGGTTACGAATACTGCAGTATCATTACATTGGAGTCTGATTGCCTAGAGTCTGTCACTAATACTGATGACATCCCTGACTGTCACAGCCCTGCTGTGGGTCATAGGCTGATGTTATGAATACTGCAGTATCATTACACTGGAGTATGATTGCCACGACTCTTGTCACTAATACTGATGACAACCCTCACTGTCACAGCCTTGCTGTGGGTCATAGGCAGAGGTTACGAATACTGCAGTATCATTACACTGGAGTCTGATTGCCACGAGTCTGTCACTAATACTGATGACATCCCTCACTTAACAACCCTGCGGCAGGTCATAGGCTGAGGTTATGAAAACTGCATGATAATTACAATGGAATCTGATTGCCATGAGTCTGTCCCTAATACTGATTACATCCCTCACTGTCACAACCCTGCTGTAGGTCATAAGCTGAGGTTATGAATACTGCAGTATCATTACACTGGAGTCTGATTGCCTAGAGTCTGTCACTAATACTAATGACATCCCTCACTGTCACAGCTCTGCCGTGGCTCATAGGCTGAGGTTATGAATAGTGAACTATCATTACACTGGAGTCTGATTGCCATGAGTCTGTCACTAATCCTGATGACATTGCTCACCATCACACCCCTGCTGTTTGGGATATTGAATACTACATTATCATTACACTGGTGTCACAGCCCTGCTGTTCGTCATAGGCTGAGGTTATGAATACTGCAGTATCATTACACTGGAGTCTAACTGCCATGAGTCTGTCACTAATCCTGATGACATCGCTCACTATCACATCCCTGCTGTTGGACATATTGAATACTACACTATCATTACACTGGTGTCACAGCCCTGCTGTTCGTCGTAGGCTGAGGTTATGAATACTGCAGTATCATTACACTGGAGTCAGACTGCCATGAATATGTCATTGCACTGGAGTCTGATTGCCACGTGTCTGTCACTAATACTGATGACATCGCTCACTGTAACAACCTTGCGGCGGGTCATAGGCTGAGGTTATGAAAACTGCATGATAATTACAATGGAATCTGATTGCCATGAGTCTGTCCCTAATACTGATTACATCCCTCACTGTCACAACCCTGCTGTAGGTCATAAGCTGAGGTTATGAATACTGCAGTATCATTACACTGGAGTCTGATTGCCATGAGTCTGTCACTAATACTGACGACATCCCTTACTGTCACAACACTTCTGTGGGCCATAGGCTGAAATTATGAACACTGCTGTATCATTACACTGGAGTCTGATTGCCAGAAGTCTGTCACTAACACTGATTACAACCCTCACTGTCACAAGCCTGCTGTGGGTCATAGGTTGAGGTTATGAATATTGCATTATCATTACACTGGAGTCTGATTGCCATGAGTCTGTCACTAATACTGATGACATCCCTCACTGTCACAGCCCTGCTGTGGCTCATAGGCTGAGGTTATGAATACTGCAGTATCATTACACTGGAGTCTGGTTCCCATGATTCTGTCACTAATACTGATGACAACCCTCACTGTCACAGGACTGCTATAGGTCATAGCCTGAGGTTATAAATACTGCAGTATCATTACACTGGAGTCTAATTGCCATGAATCTGTCACTAATACTGATAATATCCCTCACTGTCACAACCCTGCTGTGGGTCATAGGCCGAGATTATGAATACTGCAGTATCATTACACTGGAGTCTGACTGCCTCGAGTCTGTCACTAATACTGATGACATCCCTCACTGTCACAACCCTGCTGTGGGTCATAGGCCAAGGTTATCAATACTGCAGTATCACTACAATGGAGTCTGATTGCGATGAATCTGTCAATAAGACTGATGACATCTTTCACTGTCACAACCGTGTTGTGGGTCATAGGCTGAGGTTAGGAATACTGCCCTATCATTTCACTGGAGTCTGTCTGGCATGAGTCTCTCACCAATACTGATGACATCTTTCACTGTCACAGCCCTGCCATGGGTCATAGGCTGAGGTTATGAATACTGCAGTATCATTACACTGGAGTCTAAGTGCCACGATGACATCCCTCTCTGTCACAGCCTTGCTGTGGGTCACAGGTTGAGGTTATGAATACTGCAGTATCATTACACTGCAGTCTGATTAGAATAAGTCTGTCACTAATACTAATGACATTCCTCACTGTCACAGCCCTGCTGTGGGTCAATGGCTGAGGATATGAGTACTGCAGTATCATTACACTGCAATCTTTTTGCCACGAGTTTGTCACCTATATTGATGATATCCCTCACTGTCACAACCCTGCTGTGGGTAATAGGCTGAGGTTATGAATACTGTACTATCATTACATTGGAGTCTGATTGCCATGAGTCTGCCACTAATACTGATTACTTCACTCACTGTCACAACCTTCCTGTGGGTCATAGGCTGAGGTTATAAATACTGCGGTATCATTACAATGAAGTCTGATTGCCATGAGTCTGTTACAAATACTGATGACATCCCTCACTGTTGCAACCCTGCTGTGGATCATAGGCTGAGGTTATGAATACTTCAGAATCCTTACACTTGAGTCTGATAGCCATGAGGTTGTCAATAATACTGATGATATATCTCACTATCACAGCCCTGTTGTGGCTCATAGGCTTAGGTTATGAACACTGCACTCTCATTACAGTGTGTGTCTGACAGCCATGAGTCTGTCACTAATGCTGATGATATCCTCACTGTCACAACCCTGCAGTGGGTCATAGGATGAGGTTACAAATGCTGCAGTATCATTACACTGTAGTCTGACTGCCACACGTCTGTCACTAATACTGATGACATCCCTCACTTTCACAGCCCTGCTGCGAGATGTTCTTCGGTTTTTACTGTTGCAGTCATTACATTTGGGTAATCTGCAGGCAGGTTGCCCTCAGTCGGCCTGATTAACAAAGTCGTGGGTCCTGCATCGGTTGCTGTCCCTTCTTTCATGACGTCAGGTCATTAGGGGTTTAAAACATGCAGACAACGCCATTAGATCAGTCTTTCTTGCCGCGCGGTGCCCAAAGCAGAAGCAGTTCGCAAGTGCTTGTCAGCCGAATCCTGAAATTTTCATTTTCGAGTTTCAGAACCAAAGTCTTCAACTAAAAGCTAAGTACCCCATTGGGGAAACTTTTTCTTGCTCCTTACCAATGCCAGTAAAAGTTAATAATTGCATTACTTGTGGGAAGCAAATACCCCATAAGGATTTTCATTTGTACTGTATTCCTTGCCTATGCCCTGACCACAATGTGCCTTGCTGTTGGTGTTGTGCTAAATTTAATCAACGCACTATTAAACGTCGGTATATGTTTGCTTCTAAATATTTTGGCTCGAGATTTAACAATCCAGAAATGTCGTTGGTTAGCAATCTGACTGCTGGAATACCTAAAAAACGCAAAGAAAAAGACAGAGACAGACAGCCAAGGTCCAAAACCGATGACGATGCTTCTCCTAAGCCAGTCGCCGGTTCACCGGAACTCAGTGGGGCGCTTTCGCAGCCCCTGATACCTGCTACTTTTGATTCGCTGGCCTCTACTGAGAACCATTCAGAGTCTGGTATGCCATGAGATACTTTAAGTATTGAACCCATGGATATGTCTACCTTAGATGGGTCCGGAGCCACTGAGCAGGCACTGGCTTCTGAGGGTGTTTTCAGGCCTAAAGATTTGTATAGTAAACCAACGCCATCTTCAAAACTAAGGCCAAAATCTACTTCTATGTCTAAAAAACTGACGCTTGGGCCATGTGTACAGGCTCCAATGCCTAATACACAAATGATCAAAATGGCTGAGGATTAAATTACCTTGATGAGGGGTACCCATCCCCCTCCTGCTAAGAGGCTTAGCAAGGCACTGACTATGAATCTTCAGATCAGGTTTCTACTTCTTCTGATTCCTCTTCTGATCAGGATTTATCTATACCCACTTATGAGGACTCTGATGCAGAAGACTCCATCCCTTCTGCTTCTCTCCCTGATGATTCTCTTTTGGAGAAACTTTGCATACCTTAAGGGAACACATCCACTGAGAGAGTCAGGATTTCTCTGAATCTAAAAAGAGACTTGGGGATTTTCTTCTTCTTCCTCAGCATAGGCCTTTTGCTATACCTCCTGTTCAAGACATTGTTGATGATGTTTTTTCAGAATCCAGTATGACTCCTGATTCCCTGCCTCCGGCTCCTAGTAAGCCAGACAGATACTACAGGGTTCCTGACTCCCACAAATTCCTTTTCAAAAACCCTACTGCTGACCCTGAAACAATTTCTCAGGGTCCCAAGGGTGTTATGGCCTCTACTGTTAAAAATCCTACCCCTTCTGACAGAGATTCCAGGTCGCTGGATAGATGGGGTAAGAAGGTTTACACATCTGCAACCTTGGCAATCAGGGCTTTAAACTGTCAATTTCATATGCTTAATTATCAACAGCATGTCATGGGTTTACTTAAACAGAAAATGATGTTGATTTCTGACTGTGTGGAAAATAAAGAGTTGCAGGATTTATTACATTCAGCTGAACAAGATGGAAAACATACTTTGCAATGTGATTTTGATTCCTTAGAGGCCTCTTGCAGGGCTGCTGTAACTGGATCTGTGATAAGAAGGCATGTTTGGCTCAAAGAGCAAAGTCTGCCTGACCATGTTAAAGCAAAACTGTTGGATGCTCCTTTACAACAGGACAGTCTCTTTGGTAATAAGGAAGAAGGTTTGAAAAAGATGGAAGATAAAGCTAAATCTATGCAAACTGTGAAAGATTTCCTACAAGTGCAGCCACCCAGATTTAGTAGGCACTGGCCTACAAAAAACTGCTCCTTTCCAGTAGCCACGAGAGCCACTCAGGTCAAACCCAGACATTCCAAAGGCTCCAGGTTTCAGTCAAGGAACTTTTAGAACCAAGCAATGGGGTGCCTACACCTCCAAATCTGGATGTACCAAGGCACCTTCCTATGGTAAACACTCTCAATGACTTTCCACTGCAATCACCAAGCACTTATCTTTTGGCTGCCTCTTTGGGGGGAAAACTGGCACTTCATGCATGAAACTGGTAACTGATTACCTAGGACAAGTGGGTTTTAAATATAGTATCCCAGGGATACAGATTTTAATTCCACACGTTGCCAATCCCAAATGGATGGCCAGGTCTGCCTCCAAATCAATGGGCAGAGGCCCAGAAACAAGTTATGTCCCTCATGGATATAGGGGCTATTCAACCAGTACCAGAAAAGGAAAAGGATAAGGTTTTTATTCAAGACTTTTCCTGGTACCCAGAAAAGACAAATTATGGCATCCAATTCTGGACTTATCCATTATAAATACATTTCTGGACATTCCAAAATTCAAGATGCTGACTCTACAACAGTTACTACCTATGCTAGGCAAGGATGCCTGGTTGGTAACTCTAGACTTAAAAGAGGCTTACCTGCATATCCCAATCAGGGAATCTTGCAGAAGATACCTTTAATTCAAAGCAGTCTATTTGTATTACTAGTTCTCTGCACTGCCCTTTGACTTATCTACTGCACCCAGGGTTTTCACAAAGTGCCTGGCATCAGTAATTGCATTTTGCAGGCAAATAAATATTAAAATCTATCCATACCTGGACAATTGTCTAATTCAGGCAGAAAACAAGGCCACTCTTCTAAAACATCTGGCATTTGTAAAAAGACTTCTAACTTGTCTAGGGTACATCATAAACGAAAAGAAATCACAACTGGTACCCTCTCAAATAATTACATTCATGGGTGCAAGCTTGAATACAACTGCCCAGATGACTTACCTTACACCAGAAAAGTAAATTCAATTGATGACTTACTTCAAACAGATGGCTACAAAAATCCAGCTATCTGCAAGACAAATTTTGCAGGCCTTGGGCTTCATGGCCTCCTGCATTCTAATAATTCCATATGCAAGACTGTATATGAGGAAACTTCAATGGTACCTAAAAAGCTTATGGAGTTAACATTATCACAGCCTGTAAACAATGATTCCTATCATTCCTTGCATGCAGCTATAGTTCCTATGGTGGGCAGAGGCCTGCCACCAAAACAAGGGACTGTCCTTCATTCCACCCCCTGCCACACAAACCCTGACTACAGACACATCAGATTATGCTTGGGGGGCGCATCTGACAGGGAGATACAGGGAGATGCATTCAGGGCCAATGGAGCCCAAATCAAATACACCTACATATCAACCAGAAAGAGATGCTAGCTGTACAGAATGCTCTGACAGCCTTCAAGGACTATCTTCATCCAGGACAACTA
Source organism: Protopterus annectens (assembly GCF_019279795.1). NCBI lineage: Eukaryota > Metazoa > Chordata > Ceratodontiformes > Protopteridae > Protopterus > Protopterus annectens. The sequence goes on from NC_056732.1 coordinate 1,069,126,757, forward strand.
CTGATAAAGGCAGACAACACCAAAGTCATGTGGTACATAAACAAGCAGGGGGGTACCCATTCCTACCCTCTTTGCAGACATGGCATTGTGGAATGTGGCCTTGACTTATCAAATACATCTACAAGCTCAATTCCTGCCAGGAAAGCAAAATACTCTGGCAGATGAACTCAGCAGAAATCTTATGGACCCACACGAATGTAAACTGGATCCACAAATCTTCAGCATGTTGACACGCACATGGGGGAGCCCAGACATAGATCTTCTTGCCTCACCCCAAAACTATCAGTTGAACAAATTCTGCTCAAGAATTCTTCACAAAAAAGCTTGGAAAGTGGATGCTCTATCCTTCGGCTGGAAAAACCTATCAGTCTATGTCTTTCCCCACCTGCCTCTGCCCTCCAAGGTCTTACTAAAAGTCAGACAGGAAAAAACAAAAATGATTCTGATTGCTCCAGACTGGCCTCGCCAATACTGGTACCTGCTCCTACACAATATGTTGCACCTTCCTCCAAGATACCTGCCTCAGACACCTTACCTACTGTCTCAGCAGAACTATCAAATTCTGCACACTCAGCTCCAAACTTTGAATCTTGCAGTGTGGCTAATCAACTAATTTCACCCTTTACATCTTTCAGCAAACCTGTGATGGATGTCTTTTTGGAGTCTAGAAGGCCTAGTACTAAAAAGATTTATGCTGACAAATGGAAAATATTCTGTGCCTGGAACCAAGCACAAGGAATAAGCACAGCAATGCCCAAAATTCATCAGATTCTGCAATACTTAACTGAGATGTTTCACAAGGGCATATCTTTTTCTTCCATAAAAATCCATGCCATTTCAGCTCATTACAACACAGAGCCTCCCCACTTTTCTCATCCTCTGTTAAAGCAGTATCTCATAGGGGCCAAAAAATTAAGACCTCCCAGGAGAGCACCAACTCCTGCATGGGACCTCAATTTTGTTTTGGAAAAACTCACTCTACCTCCTTTTGAGCCAGCTGCTACTGTTGACCTAAAATTTCTCTCTTGGAAAACAGCTTTTCTTTTAGCAGTCACTTCAGCTAAAAGAATTTCAGAATTACAGGCACTTATGGCAGTGGAGCCTTTCATTATTTTTCATGCGGACAGAGTGTCTCTCAGGACCAAATCCATCCTTCATGCCTAAGGTGGTATCCAGTGTAGCTCTTAATCAAACCATTTACCTACTTTCTTTCCCAGTCCACAGAACAAGGGGGAGCGGATTCTGCATTCATTGGATGTACACAGACAACTAAGATTCTACTTAAACAGGACAAAATCTCTATAAAAATCTGAACAACTATTGGTGGCATTTGCTGTGGGGGCAGAGGGAAAGGCTATTTCAAAGCAGACTATTTCCAAATGGATAAGCCATTGTATTTGTTTCTGCTATATGCATTATGGTAAACCTGTCCCCAAGGGTATCAGATCTCATTCCACCAGGGCTGCATCTATTTTGCAGCCTTTCTCAGAGGGGTTCCTACCAGAGACATTCTAGAAGCTGCTACCTGGAGCTCAGTTCATACGTTCACCAAACATTACCATTTACCTCTCTTCTCTAAATCCAGAGCTGGCTTTGCCACTGCTGTCCAGCAGGGCCTTATAACTGCTCCTAATGCTGTATAAATCCATCCTCCCAACCATAGCTTTGGGATTCTACCCAAATGTAATGACTGCAACAGTGAAACACAAAGAACATAGTACAGTTGTGTACACTTACCATAAATGTAGATGTTTGAGTGTATTCACTGGCTATCACAATGGCTATCACAAACCTTACCACATGAGACTATTGTATTAGGGGACTTTAACATTGACTGGCTAACATGCTCTTGCCAAGCTCCCACTAATCATATCAACCTAGCTTCCTTCTCTCAACTAATCAAAGAACCCACTAGGATAACCAACAATAGTAAAAAAGAAACTCTTCTAGACTGGATTTTACTAAATAAAATTCCTTCCTCCTACCTAGCAGGCACACTTCCTGACTCACTAAGCAACCACCAAGTTACCTTTTTACTTAAACACAACTCCCACCACCCCCAAACCCCTATACTCTAAACAATTTGGAACAAAAAACACTTTAACCTATCAAACTTCTTAAATGACCTAAAACTCTACAACTGGTCCCAACTATATTACCTGCCACTAGATGAAGCCATCAATCATTTTAACTCCACATTTCTAGAAATACTAAATAGGCATGCTCCAGAAAGAACTACCAAAGTTAAGACCAAAGCAGTTCCATGGCTAACTAGGGAAACAAGAGAAAAAATAACAGAAAGGAACACAGCCTGGAAAATCTGGAGATCCAACAAAACTCCAAGTACACAGCAAGCCTACCAAGAGATTAGAAATCTAACCAAAAAACTAGTCAAGCAAGATAAAAAAAATTACTTTATCAATCACCAAAATCAACACATGAACAACCCAAAAAAATTCTGGGCAGGATTAAACAGGTTACTATGCCCTGGAAAAATCACCACTCCACCCCCAACAACCAGGTTAATGAAAGAAAGCATAGCTGAAACATTCAATACTTTCTTTACTGAGACCATTCTTGCCCTATCACGAAAACAAACTTATACCAAAACCACTACTATTGACCCCAAAACTAATAATAACCCAACTTTTAAGCTTCAACCCACCCCAACCTCCTACATGAGAAAATTACTCTCTCAATTAAAACCAACAACACTAGGAGTAGACTCCCTCCCCAACGAATTCTTAAAACTGGCAGCAACTGAAATAGCCATACCAGTCTCTATCGTAATAAACAGATCCATCTCTGAAAGCTCAGTACCCCTGATATGGAAAACTGCCTATATTACACCCCTTCATAAAGGGGGCAATTCTTATGACATATCTAACTACAGGCCAATAGCTATCCTATCTCCACTTGCTAAAATACTGGAGAAATGTATTCACAAACAATTAATTTCCCACCTTATTAAGCAAGATCTTATATCCCAAACCCAACACGGGTTCCGCCCAGGTCATAGCACAACCACTGCCCTGCTAGCATTCACTGATACCATTAACCACAACAGAAATAATGGCAAATTTTCTGCAGCCCTTTTCCTAGACCTATCAAAGGCATTTGACATGGTTAATCATGAAACATTATTCTCCAAACTTTCTGCCTTAGGCCTAGATACATTGGCAATCTCCTGGTTTAAGAACTACCTCAGCAATAGACAACAGGCAGTACTATGGAGCAATAACTTGTCTCCACTCTTCCCTGTGACACTTGGTGTACCTCAGGGATCCATACTGGGCCCCCTACTATTCTTAATTTTTACTAATAATCTCCACTCAGCTGTAAACAGTTCAAACCTCATCCAATACGCTGACGACTCTACTATAATATGCAGTGCCCCTACCCTAGCAGATCTACACAAAAAAACCCAGGAAAATTTTCACTCAGTCGAAACCTGGCTTACTGAGAATGCCTTAATACTTGTTAGAAAAATCTATACATGCTGCTTAGAAAATATATTTACATACATGCTGCCTAGAAAAATATATTTACAATGTGTGCTGCTTAGGAAGATGTGTATTTAAACATTCAAACATATATAAGTTGTGTGATCAAATATATAGAGAAATGTGTGCTTTAGTTAGGAATAAATGTACTTAAATCCATAATAGAGAACAAAGTTTATGTAATGCATTTAATTCTGTCTTACTAGAATAATAGTAGAAATAAACCTGCATATTATTGCTTGAAGCACAAGCTGCAGTGTAATCAGAAATTTGACCTTGGCAGCTTGCAAACGCAGTCTGGCTCATGTCTTTCAAGTAAAGATTATTTTGCAAAGTTAGAAAATAATAAATCTGTTCGCATGTGTGTCCTCTTTCCTGCCTCCACCAGGAGAGTAGCCTTGTCGCACTATCTCTGATAGTGCAGCTGGGAACAAGAAAGACAAAGGGAGGCATTAAGGAAGACATACATCTATTGTATTTGAACTAATCAGAGAACCTTGAATTGGCTACATCCTCAGGAGGTCATCGTGACTGACCAGCTGCTTGCAAGGCTGCAACATTCTCATGGGAAAAGGACTTTTGAAAAACACAAATTCAGCACTTTTTTGAATTACTATGATGTAAAGACCCAGTCACTGACCACACCAGTGAGGTGGGCAAAACTGATAATGACATGTATATAAGAAATGTACTTTGTGAATAAAATCAGTCAAAATTCTATACAAACTTTGTGTATGGTTTTTTGCCTCCTAATGTACATTAGAGTTTTAAGATATCTGAGTCCTCCTGCATTATTGTTTGTTATTAATTGACATTGTGTTTGAATAACTCAATGATTTTTACAGTCTGACTCTAACGAATTTATTTAACATTTTGGTCCTAATCGTGCCGGAATTCCCTTGGTAAGCTGCAGGTCACAGAGTGCATAAGTGCCAATAAATCTGCAGGAGAAGCTGCCGAAAAGAATGGTTCTTCTTAAAGTGAAAAGACCTCCGACTGAATTGTTGTGTGTAAAGAGGCTGTCCACTTTCTGATCTGTGGCTGAAAAGCGGAAGACTGGGCCCCAAGGAGAAACAATAAGAGCAGGAGGCTCAGGTAAGAAGAATTTCCCTCTTTGTCTTTGTTTTAGATCAGGGACCAGGTTACACTGTGCTATTGCTAAGGTTTGTGATAGCAGGGAGAGAGAGAGTCGAAGTATTGTATCTTGAGTCATAGATCAGGGAATAACAAAGCAAAGTAAACAGTCATTCTAGACACTACTGTGGATATGGGGAAATAAGATACCACGTGGTACAAGAGAAGGGTTACGTAACAGTCTTTTTAAGACATGGAAAATCAGTGCACTAAGAGATCACGAGATCCGCCCCTAACGGATAATGTGAAGCATATGCAATTGCAGTAAGCAGATAATGTGAGATATTTTGCAAAATGTGTTAACAACTATAAATTTGATAGTAAACTAGATAAACTTTCACTAGTTAAACTCCTTAAACAAGCTTTAATCTGATGCAGGGCGTCAGGCAAAAGAAAATTACAAGGCATATGACAAATCACTGAACAAGCAGGCTGCAAGCCTTACTTGAGTATGCTAGACGTACTGAAAGACACCTTAATAGTAAAAAGAAAAAAAGGCACAAGTCTTCACTGCTGAAGACGGAGCTGAAGTATTTGTATTACAGTCAGGTAAAAGGGCATCTAGCTAGGGACTATAAACAAAATAAGAAAGCAATAACAGAAGATAAAGGAGATGTGGACTGACTATATAATAGTGATAATAACCAAAAATCATCAGGAAAGGTTAATAAACAAAAAGAAAATGTGAATGTAGTAGAGGGAATAGAGGAAGTACAAACAGATGTAAAGAATAAAATGAAAATAAAATTTTAGATTTAGCATTGTTGAGCCTGGAGCTCTACCTAGCAAATACAAAACCAGAAGTAACACTTCTGGTGGAGGGAAGAAAGGTCAAATTCCTGTGTGACTCAGGAGCGTCACGGACTTTGATACACCCCTCAAGTGACCAAAACATTCTAAATCACCTGATTATATATTAGTAAAAGCAGCAAATGGACAGCTATACAGGGAACCACTTTCCCATAATATAGCAATAACTGACCCTGTTTCAGGTATGACTCAGAAAAGTAAAATTGTAGTTTCTGCAAAAATATCCAGTAAACTTACTGGGAAAAGACCTTGTGCAGATATTTGGCATAGCAGTAGTTCCTACCATGCAGGGTATGGAAGCACAAAGACAAATGAATGCTCTTGTGGTGTGATCAGAGGGTGAAGCCTATTATTGGTACAGCCAGGACCTAGTTATGATTGGTCCAGGGCAGTAACCAAAGAACTGATAAACGTAGCCATCAGTAAGGTACCCTCCCTTGACACTGATCAGCAGCACTTGTTACATTGTACTCCATACTACTGTAGCACACCAGGACCTAATAAAAAATATAAGTAAAAATCCTGCTGACAAATTAATATTACAAACTTTATGCTGGGATACTGAGGGAAACAGTGTAGTAAGCTGTTCGTTACCTCAGGAGTTCATGAGATTGTATAAGTCCAATAGACTGCCACATGTCAGCTTGACAAAAAAAAACAAAAGTGTTAAATGGGCAGACTTAGAAAAAAAGGGTAACAAAATGGGAAAACAGACTGATTTAAAAATGTCAGGACAAGGGATATAAAAACAAAACTGAATTGGTTGACACAGACACATACAGCTGTACACTTGCAATCTAGTAAGGACAGCTGATTAGCATTTTTATTAAAAGAAAAGAAAAGGCCTTGTGTAAAATTCCAACAACTCTGTGGTCAACAGGCAAGTTAAATGTAGGGCTTATTCAAGCAGCAGGACCAGTTACAATTACCCCAAAGTCAGCTTTTAAACCACAGAAAAAACAATACATTTTGAAAAAGAATGCAAAAGTAAAAATTAAGCCTATAATAAGCAGCATTACTCAAAAAAGAAGTACTGGTAGAATCTCCTGATTCACCATGTGATACACCCTATTTCCTGTTAAAAAAGCAAACGGGGAATGGCAGATGGTACAAGATTTATAAGCTGTAAATAATGCAGTAATACCTAAAGCACCCACGGTGCCAGACCCACATACCTTGTTAAATGATTTAAAGCCACAACAGAAGTATTTTACTGTGGTAGATATAAGCAATGCTTTCTTTTCAATACCTATACATCCTGATAGTCAATATTGGTTTGCATTTACATTTCAGGGTAAAAGGTATACATATACTCGACTACCACAGGGATATTGTGAGAGCCCAATAATATTTGCACAAAAAATGGCTAGCAATCTGGCAGGGTCTACCCCACCAGAAAGTAGTCAAATTTTACTTTATGTAAATGACATCTTGCTAATAGCACCCAGCAGCAGTGCAGGGTGAATACAGTAGCATTGTTAAAATTTTTAGTAATACAAGGACACAAAGTAAACAAGAGTAAGTTACAAACTTTGGGAAAAAAAAAACACAGGTTAGATACCTGGAATATATGATATTCAGTAAAGGTAAAATACTAAATAGTGGGAAAAGAGAAAAGGGGAAAAAACAGCAATTTTGCAAGCACCCAAACCAACAACTAAAAAAGAAATAATGTCTTTCCTAGGTACAACTAATTTTTGTTGGAACTGGGTACCAAATTATTTTACAATGAAAAACAAAAGCAGAAATGGCTTTCTGCAGGTTGAAGCAGTTAATAGCTTCTTCATTAGTTTTAAGACTTCCAAGTTATCACAAACGTTTTTTTTTTAGACCATAGATTGTAAGCAATGGTACATGACATCAGTATTAAAGCAACAACATGGGGATAAGCAATGCCCCATAGCTTACTATTCATTACAGTTAGACCCAGTGGTGCAATCTTTGCCTCACTGTGTACAAGCAGTAGTTTCAGCAGCAATGGCAGTACAGGCTTCAGCCTCAATGGTGTTATTCCACCCTCTCACATTGAGAATGCCTCATGCAGTTGCAATAATTCTGCCACAAGAAAAAGTTGCATACCTTTCTCCTGCTAGACATCTTTCATGTATGACCATACTGCTGAGTCAACCTCATATAAACAGTTAGCTTACCTAGACAAGTTCTTACAAATATGCCCTTGGATAATGCTGAGGTGACATATTACGTGAATGGCTCATGCAGAAGGGGTCCTACAGGAAAAAATCTGGTGGGGTATGCAGTAGTTACAGACACTAAAAATTTAGAAGCACAAACTTTGCCACACAACTTGTATGCTCAAGCAGCAGAACTGGTAATTTTGACAGGAGCATGTATTTTAGTAAAAGGCAAAAAGTAAACATATATACTGATAATCAGTATGCTTTTCTACAGTGCATGTGTTTGCACAATAATAAAGAAAATAGAGGGATGATTACATCCAGTGAAAAACCTATTAATCATGCGCAATTTATTTTGGAGCTATTAGAATCTATTCAGTTGCCTACTAAAGTAGCTATTTGTAAATGTGTAGCTCATACAAAACAACAGGATAAGATTTCAAAAGGTAATGCACGAGCTGATGCAGCTGCAAAGCAAGCAGCCTCAGACTCAGGAACTTTATTTTTTTTAATAAAAAATTACAGCCCTTTGAAATTTTAAATTTAGACATGTTAAAAACAATGCAAATGCTTACTACAACAGCAGAAAAACAAAACTGGGTAAAACAAGGTGCAATTTTTAAAAATGGACTGTACATTTCCAAAGGAAAAAAACAATATTACCGTCTAATTTATTTAGAAATGCAGCTTTGTTGAGCCATGGGCAGAGCCATGTCTCAACAGGGGGGATGGTACAGTTAGTAAATAAAATATTCCAAACATATGGATACATAAATTATACAATAAAATTTTGTGCAGCTTGTCATACTTGTAACAAGCACCATGCACAAGGAGCATTTAAAAACAAGCAAGGGAGTTTCCCTACACCACCATATCCATTCCATACTATTTGTATGGACTTCATAGAGTTGAATAAATGTGAAGGGAAAAATACTGTTTAGTGATCATAGATATGTTTTCAAAATGGGTAGAAGCTTTTCCTTAAGGAATCACTGTGCTTACCACCCACAGTCAGCAGGACTGGTGGAGAGGTACAATGGGATTTTAAAAACAAGTTAAGAAAAGTTGATGAGTAAGACTCAGAAGAATTGGATTTGCTGTTTACCTCTAGCATTGCTGAGCATGAAAACAGTAACAAATGTAAAGGGTTTGATCCCCTTTAAAGTAGTATTTGAAAGGGCATATTATGTGCCTCAGTAAAAGCTCTCATGCCTGCAGGGCTGGAGGCTGACAGTTCACTAGCTAATTAAATAAAGAAACTGTTATAAATAAATCTGTTTTGCAGTTTAACTCTTTTTCAGACAAAAGAACTTTCAGCTGAATAAAAACTTTGTGACTGATACACAAGGGCAAAATGGCCAAGAGTAAAGAAGACAAAAAAGCAGAGCAACCCAAGAACTATTGCATAATTATTTTAACTATGTATTTGTTAACTATAAGTGTGACAATTTTTCTCTTATTGTGGTTTTTCCCTACACTCAACCACACAAGTGAAAGTGAGAAGACGTGATGAACTGTTTATAGACTGGCATCCAAATTTTAACACGTACCTGGCCATGAAGCAAGTGTATACAGAAACTATGCACATTTCAAATTGCTGAGTTTGTACAGCTATACCAACAAAATATAATAGACTTTAACGTCCTCTGTCCCTCTGGGGATAAAATAAGACTTTGGAAAGTTTTTTTTATACAGAAACTGTGAGATCACAGGACAAAATTGCTTTATTTTTGCCTGTTCACACAAAAAGGAATTGTATGTCTCTACAAGAGTAATACCCTCCAGGTGGGCTGGAGTAATGGTAATATAACAATGTCTTATAAATGTTACATTAAAGTCAAAAGTGGGGGTACTGTTTGTAATACTAACCATGATTCATATCTGAGTTCAATGAAAACTACATTAAATGTAGTATGTGACAATCTAGTCTTAACTAAGCAATTGTCTATTAAGAATAGAAAAATGTTTCATGCAGGGATAACACGTATCAGTACCAAAGTAATGATTTTATTTGTGGGAAAAAGGCATATAAATGGTTACCTGAGAATTGGTCCGGCAGTTGTTTTTTGGGTTATCTGGTTTTAGCAATAAGACATACTGCAGAATTACCTTTGGGTAAAATACGAAACGTAAGGAAAACAGCTCGAGAATCTGAAGGTCCAGTGGAAAAAAAAAAAAAAAAAACCTGTGAATCCAGTTGGTAAAATCGAAGCTGGTTGAAAAGGCCATAATTCAGTGAAAGACAAAAGTAAATTGACTCATATGAACTTGGGCAACAGTGTTATATCCAGGGCAGGAATGCCACCAGCCTATGGAGCAGTCAAATCGATCTGGGAGCTGAGGAAGCTGTCAAAAAGTCATAAGCAATGCAACTTTTTCCACCCTAGAATTGGTGACTAATGAACTGAATGCAATAAAAACTGTTGTGCTACAAAATCGAATGGCTCTTTACTTCACCCTAGCGGCAAGAGGTGGTACACGAAGAATGCTGTGCGTACATTCCAGACAACCAACATGAAATCAATGACCACCTAGAGGTAATTCAGCAAGTATCAGCAATGACTAAACCAGGCCCAAACCCACTGACGGACTTTTTCCAGAATCTGTTTGGGGGGGTGGGGTTCCATCCTATTAAACATTTAATTGCTATTTGTGTGGGTATACTCCTAATAGGAGCATGTGTTTACTGTGAAATTCCCTGCATGAAAAGATTAATCAAAAATTTGTTGATATATCTGCTACTGAAACTCTTTACCAAAGTGTTGAAATTAAAGATTAATTTCAAATGATGCTTTTTCTGAAATATAAAACCAATGACTTACTTAGCTGAAAGCCCTTGAAAGGGAAAGGCTGAGGAATGAAATAATATTGTTTATGTTTTAAACAGAATAAAATGCATTAACAGGAGGGAGAATGTTAGAAAAATCTATACATGCTGCTTAGAAAATATATTTACATACATGCTGCCTAGAAAAATATATTTACAATGTGTGCTGCTTAGGAAGATGTGTATTTAAACATTCAAACATATATAAGTTGTGTGATCAAATATATAGAGAAATGTGTGCTTTAGTTAGGAATAAATGTACTTAAATCCATAATAGAGAACAAAGTTTATGTAATGCATTTAATTCTGTCTTACTAGAATAATAGTAGAAATAAACCTGCATATTATTGCTTGAAGCACAAGCTGCAGTGTAATCAGAAATTTGACCTTGGCAGCTTGCAAACGCAGTCTGGCTCATGTCTTTCAAGTAAAGATTATTTTGCAAAGTTAGAAAATAATAAATCTGTTCGCATGTGTGTCCTCTTTCCTGCCTCCACCAGGAGAGTAGCCTTGTGCGCACTATCTCTGATAGTGCGCAGCTGGGAACAAGAAAGACAAAGGGAGGCATTAAGGAAGACATACATCTATTGTATTTGAACTAATCAGAGAACCTTGAATTGGCTACATCCTCAGGAGGTCATCGTGACTGACCAGCTGCTTGCAAGGCTGCAACATTCTCATGGGAAAAGGACTTTTTGAAAAACACAAATTCAGCACTTTTTTGAATTACTATGATGTAAAGACCCAGTTACTGACCACACCAGTGAGGTGGGCAAAACTGATAATGACATGTATATAAGAAATGTACTTTGTGAATAAAATCAGTCAAAATTCTATACAAACTTTGTGTATGGTTTTTTGCCTCCTAATGTACATTAGAGTTTTAAGATATCTGAGTCCTCCTGCATTATTGTTTGTTATTAATTGACATTGTGTTTGAATAACTCAATGATTTTTACAGTCTGACTCTAACGAATTTATTTAACAATACTCAACCCCAAAAAAACTAAACTCCTCATATTTCTTCCTTCAGTCACTACTGCCCCCACCTCCACTTTTACTATCCACTCAATAAACGGTACCACTATCTCACCTGACTACCAGACAAAGCTTCTAGGTATCACTATTGATAACAAACTCAAATTTGATGTACATATTAATCTGGCCATAAAAAATACTAACAAAAAGCTGGGTAGTCTCTACAAACACAAATCATTCCTGACTCACAATGCTAGAACTACAATAGCACAAACACACCTTCTCTCAGCTCTACTATATGCATCACCAATCTTGACCAACCTATCCAAAACAGAAACCAATAAATTGACCTCCTGCTATAATCAGATAGCCAAATTTGCCGAGAACAGCTCCTTTAGAACTCATCACTGCCAAAATCTAAAACAATTGGGTTGGCTTGAACTACCAAACCTACTAACCTATAACCAGCTGATTATCACACACAACCTACTCTATTATCCAAACACAACACCTTCATTAAGTAACATAATCCAACAGTACTCCTGTCCTAGGCAACTCCACTCCACTAATAAATTACTGTTAGCAGCTACCAGATCTCACAATCATGCTGGTGACTCCCTATATTCTTCTTATATAGCCAAACTCTAGAATTCTCTGCCTACATCCTTAACCCTAGAAGCATCCCTCTCTAAATTTAAAATAACTCTCAAATCTTACCCAAGCATAAAATGGCTATGTCCCTGTTCCTCACCAGACTAATTCTTCTACCTCGTCTATACTATTGTAAGTCGCATGTTTTATCCTCATAAAATTTGTATACCACAACTGAAGAAAGATGGCTTATCTGTGTTATTCTGCACTGTATATTGTTATTTAGACTTGTTATCAACTGTACCTTACTGATGCTTAATTCCTTTATGTGTGACCAATGGGCCTAGTTTAAATATGTATCCTGAATTATCTGCTTGTCTGTTAACTTGCCTCATTGGAGCTTTTTTCCCCGGGCCTCCACTGAAAATGGACATATATCCAGTTGGACTATCCTGGTCAACAAATGTAAAATAAAATAAATAAATAAATAAGTCACTATTGCAGTCTGGGTTACCCACCCACCAGCCCCCTTTCTTCTCTATTATTATACCTTTTCTTTCCTTCACTATGCTCAAAAGCCTTTGTGGTGTATTTGCTTTCAGTTGGAGGTAATTGTTTTGTGTTCTAAAATAAATGCATATATGTATGTGTATATATATATATATATATATATATATATATATATATATATATATATATATATATACATATATATATATATATATGGATCTACCTGACAACATCGACACTTCATAACACCGACAACGACTTCACCGGCGCAAGAAGATCGACAAGTCAGAAGACCGACGGAGGAAAACACCGACGCTGAGAACACTGAGATGGGGAAAGGATGTGTAAGTATGCGGTAGTGACGGACGTTAGGGTGCGAGTAAGGTAAGTGTGCAATGTTGACGGTCTGTAGGGATAGGGGTGGGATAAGTGAGTTAGGGTTAGGGCGCGGGTTAGGTAAGGGTGCAGTAGTGATATTTTTTGGGTTAGGGGTGGGTTAAGTGAGTTAGGGTTAGGGCGCGGGTTAGGTGAGTGTGCGATAGTGACGGACCTTAGGGTTAGGGTTTTGGTTAGGGTTGTAGATAGTTGTGTATGTAAGGGTTAGTGTTGGTTTGTAAGGATTTTGGTGTGCTTGTGTTGTGTGTGTGTGGTTTTTGGACAGGGGATTTGTTTTGTTTGTTGATTGTTGTTGTTATGATGTGTCGAGTGTATGAGGTGTCGTGTTTGTGAACTGTCGATTATGTGGTGTCGGTGAAGTCGTTGTCGCTGTTATGAAGTGTCGATGTTGTCAGGTAGATCCATATATATATATATATATATATATATATATATATATATATATATATATATAATTTTTTTTTTTTGCTCCCCGTTTGGGGGGCACCTGACATCTGGGGCAAGAAAAACTGATTAAAATGGCGCCGGCTGCATGTTTAATACCCCTGACGACCTGATGTCATAGAAGAGGGGACAGCAACCAATGCAGGACCCAAGACTTTGTTATTCAGGTTAACTGAGGGCAACATGCCAGCAGATTAGCCAAACGTAATGACTGCAACAATGAATACACTCAAACAACTACATTTATGGTAAGTGTACATAACTGTACTTTATGAATACAGCAGTATCATTACACTGGAGTCTGATTGCCATGAGTCTGTCACTAATACAGATGACATCTCTCACTATCACAACCCTGCTGTGGGTCATAGCCTTAGGTTATGAATACTTCAGTATCATTACAGTGGAGTCTGATTACCACAAGTGTTTCACTAATACTGATGACATCCCTCACTGTCACAACCCTGCTGTTGTCATGGGCTGAGTTTATGAATATTGCAGTATCATTACAATGGAGTATGATTGCTATGAGTCTGTCACTAATTCTGATGACATCCCTCACTGTCACATCCCTGCGGTGGGTCATAGGCTGAGGTTATGAATACTGCAGTAACATTACACTGGAGTCTGATTGCCATGAGTCTGTCACTAATACTGATGACATCCCTCACTATCACAACCCTTCTGTCGGTCATAGGCTGAGGTTATGAATACAGCAGTGCCATTACACTGGAGTCTGATTGCCATGGGTCTGTCACTAATACTGATGACATCCCTCACTATCACAACCCCGCTGTGGGTCATAGGCTGAGGTAATGAATACAGCAGTATCATTACACTAGAGTCTGATTGCCATGAGTCTGTCAAAAATACTGATGACATCCCCCACTGTTACACCACTGCTGTGGAACATAGGCTGAGGTTATGAATACTGCACTATGATTACACTGCTGTCTGATTGCCACAAGTCTGTAACTAATACTGATGACATCCCTCACTTTCACAACCCTGCTGTGGGTCATAGTCTGAAGTTATGAATAATGCAGTATCATTACACTGGAGTCTGATTGCCATGAGTCTGCCACTAATAGTGATAACATCCCTCACTGTCACAGCCCTGCTATGGGTCATAGGTTGAGGTTATGAATACTGCAGTATCATAACAATGGAGTCTGATTGCCATAGTCTGTCACTAATACTGATGACATCCCTCACTATCACAACCCGGCTGTGGGTCATAGGCTGAGGTTACGAATACTGCAGTGTTATTACACTGGAGTCTGATTATTACGAGTCTGTCACTAATACTGATGAGATCTCTCACTGTCACAAACCTGCTGTGGGTCAAAGGCTTAGGTTATCAATACTGCAGTATCACTACAATGGAGTCTGATTGCCACGAGTCTGTCACTAAGACTGATGACATCCATTACTATCACAACCCTCTTGTGGGTGATATGCAGAGGTTACGAATACTGCCCTATCATTACACAGGAGTCTGGATGGCATGAGTCTGTCAGTAATACTGATGACATCCTGCACTGTCACAACCCTGCTGCGGGTCATAGGCTGAGGTTATGAATACTGCATTATCTGTACATTGGAGTCGGATTGCCATGAGTCTGTCACAAATACTGATGACATCCGTCACTGTTACAGGCCTGCCGTGGGACATAGGCTTAGGTTATGAATACTGCAATAACATTACACCGGAGTCTGATTGTCAAGAGTCTGTCACTAATTCTGACAACATCCTTCGCTGTCACAGCCCTGCTGTGGGTGATAGGCTGAGGTTATGAATACTGCAGTATCATAACACTGGAGCCTGATTCCCACGAGTCTGTCACTAATGCTGATGACATCCTTCACTATCACAGCCTGCTGTGAGTAATAGGCTAAGGTTATAAATACTGCATTATCATTACACTGGAGTCTGATTGCCATGAGTCTGTCACTACTACTGATGACATCCCTCACTATCACAGCCCTGCTGTGGATCATAGGCTGAGGTTATGAATACTGCAGTATCATTACACTGGAGTCACTTTTCAGGATTCGGTCACTATTACTAATGACATCCCTCATTTTCACAACTCTGCTGTGGGTCATAGGCTGAGGTTATGAATACTGCAGTATCATTGCACAGGAGTCTGGTTACCATGAGTCTTTCACTAATACTGATGACATCCCTCACTGTCACAGCCCTGCTGTGGGTCATAGGCTGAGGTTATGAATACTGCAGTATTATTACACTGGAGTCTGATTACAATGAGTTTGTCACTAATACTGATGACATCCCTCATTGTTACAGCCCTGCTGTGGGTCATAGGCTGATGATATGAATACTGCAGTATAATTACACTGCAGTATGACTGCCACGAGTCTTTCACTAATACTGATGACATCCCTCACTGTCACAACACTGCTGTGGGTAATAGGCTGAGGTTATGAATACTGTACTATCATTACACTAGAGTCTGAGTGCCATGATTTTGTCACTAATACTGATTACATCATTCACTGTCACAACCCTGCTGTTGGTCAAAGGCTGAGGTTATGAATACTGCACTATCATTACACAGGAGTTTGATTGCCGTGAGTCTGTCATTAATACTGATGACATCCCTCACTGTCACAACCCCACTGTGGGTCATAGGCTGACGTTAGGAATACTGCAGTATCCTTACACTGAAGTCTGATTGCACAAGGTTGTCACTAATACTGATGATATATCTCACTATCACAGCCCTGCTGTGGGTCATAGGCTGAGGTTAATAACACTGCACTACCATTACAGTGGAGACTGATTGGCATGATTCTGTCACTAATACTGATGACATCCCTCACTAGCACAGCCCTGGTGAGTGTCATAGGCTTAGGTTATGATTATTTCAGTATCATTACAAAGGAGTCTGATTGTCATGAGTCTTTCACTAATACTGATGACATGCCTCACTGTCACAGCCCTGCTGTGGGTCATAGGCTGAGGTTACGAATACTTCAGTAGCATTACACTGGAATCTGATGACCAAGAGTCTGTCACTAGTTCTGACAACATCCCTTGCTGTCACAGCCCTGCTGTGAGTCATAGGCTGAGGTTATGAATACTGCAGCATCATTACACCGGAGTCCGATTGCCAGGAGTGTTCCACTAACACTGATGTTATTCCTCACAGTCACAGCCTTGCTGTGTATCATAGGCTGAGGTTATAAATACTGCAGTATCATAACACTGGAGGCTGATTCCCACGAGTCTGTCACTAATACTGATGATATCCCTCACTGTCACAGCCTGCTGTGGGTCATAGGCTACGGTTATAAATACTGCATTATCATTACACTTGAGTCTGATTTCCATGAGTCTGTCACTACTACTGATGACAACCCTCACTGTAACAGCCCTGCTGTGGATCATAGGCTGAGGTTATGAAGACTGCAGTATCATTGCACAGGGGTGTGATTGCCATGAGTCAGTCACTAATACTGATGACATTCCTCACTATCACAGCCCTGCTGTGGGTTACACGCTGAGGTTATGAACACTGCAGTATAATTACACTGGAGTCCAACTACCATGAGTCTGTCACTAATACTGATGACATTCCACACTGTCACAGCCCTGCTACAGAGGGTCATAGGCTGAGGTTATGAATACTGCAGTATCATTACACTGGAGTCTGACTGACATGAGTCTGTTACTAATACTGATGATATCCCTCACTGTCACAGCCCTGCTGTTGGTCATAAGCTGAGGTTATGAATACTGAAGTATCATTACACGGGAGTCTGATTGCCATGAGTCTGTCACTAATTTTGATGACATCCCTCACTGTCTAAGCCCTGCTGTGCATCATATGCTGAGGTTAAAAATACTGCAGTATCATTACACTGGAGACTGATTGCCATACGTCTGTCACTAATACTGATGACATCCCTCGCTGTCACAACCCTGCTGTCGGTCATATGCTGAGGTTATGAATATTGTCCTATAAGTTACACGGGAGTCTGATTGCCATGAGTCTGTCACTAATTTTGATGACATCCCTCACTGTCTAAGCCCTGCTGTGCATCATACGCTGAGGTTAAAAATACTGCAGTATCATTACACTGGAGACTGATTGCCATACGTCTGTCACTAATACTGATGACATCCCTCGCTGTCACAACCCCTGTCGGTCATATGCTGAGGTTATGAATATTGTCCTATAAGTTACACTGGAGTCTGATTGCCATGAGTCTGTCACTAATACTAATTACATCCCTCACTGTCACAACCCTGCTGTGGGGCATAGGCTGAGGTTATAAATACTGCAGTATCCTTACACTGTAGTTTGTTAGCCATGAGTCTGTCACTAATTCTGATGACATCCCTCACTGTCACAGCCCTGCTGTGGGTCCCATGCTGAGGTAATGAATATTGCAGTTTCATTATACTGGAGTCTGATTGCCATGGGTCTGTCACTAATACTGATGACACCATCACTGTCACAACCCTGCTGTGGGTCATAAGCTGATGATTTGAATACTGCAGTAACATTACACTGGAGTCTGATTGCCATGAGACTGTCATGAATACTGATGACATCCCTCACTGTCACAACCCTGCTACCAATCATAGGCTGAGGTTATGAATACTGCAGTATCATTAAATTGGAGTCTGCTTGCCATGAGTCAGTCAATAATACCGATGACATTCCTCACTATCCCAGCCCTGCTGTCGGTTAAACACTGAGGTTATGAACACTGCAGTATCATTACACTGGAGTCTGATTGCCATGAGTCTGTCACTAATACTGATAACATTCCACACTGTCAAAGCTGTGCTGTGGATCCTATGCTGAGGTTATGAATACTGCAGTATCATTACACTGGAGTCTGAGTACCATGAGTCTGTCACTAATACTGATGACATCCCTTACTGTCACTGTCCTGCTGTGGGTCATAGGCTGAGGTTATGAATACTGCAGTATCATTACATTGGAGTCTGATTGCCATGAGTCTGTCACTAATAGTGATAACATCCATCACTGTCACAGCCCTGCTGTGGGTCATAAGCTGAGGTTATGAATAATGCAGTATCATTACACTGGAGTCTGATTGCCATGAGTCTGTCACTAATACTGATGACATCCCTCACTGTCAAAGCACTGCCGTGGGACATAGGCTGAGGTTAAGAATACTGCAGTATCATTATACTGGAGTCTGATTGCCACAAGTCTGTCACTAATACTGACGACATCCCTCACTGTGCCAGACCTGCTGTGGGTAATAGGCTGAGGTTATGAATACTGCAGTATCATTACACTGCAGTCTGATTGCCATGAGTCTATCACTAATAGTGATAACATCCCTCACTGTCACAACCCTCTTGTGGGTCATAGGCTGAGGTTATGAATACTGAACTATCATTACACTGGAGTCTGATAGCCATGATCATGTCACTAATAGTGATACATCCCACACTGTCACAGCCCTGCTGTGGGTCATAGGTTGAGGTTACGAATACTGCAGTATCATTTCACTGGAGTCTGATTGCAACGAGTCTGTCACAAGTACTGATAACATCCCTCACTGTCACAACCCTGCTGAGGGTCATAGGCTGAGGTTATGAATACTGCAGTATCAATACACTGGAGTCTGATTACCATGAGTCTTTCACTAATACTGATGACATCCCTTACTGTCACAACCCTGCTGTGGGTTATAGGCTGAGGTAATGAATACTGTAGTATCATTAACTGGAGTCTGATTGCCACGAGTCTGTCACTAACACTAATGTCATCCCTCACTGTTGTTCTATATTATAACATCGAAGTCTAAAAACATCAAATATTATAATATCGACCCCATTTAATCGAAACACCAGAAAACTGAACAGTCAGAATAGAGAATTCTTTCCCAGGGAAAAAAATTGCTGTTCTGACAAACATACACACAACTCAAGCACACCAAAATAAGTAATCCACACATACACTTCACGAAACCCTAAACTAAACCAGACATACACCACTAGCTGCCCACTTAACTTAACCCAACCCTAACTCTAAGGTCCCTAACTATCACACACTCACCTTACCCACTCCCTAACCCTAACTCACCTACCCCACTCTAACCCTCACGTCCACACAATCGCACATTTACCTGACCTGTCCCCTAACCCTAATGCCTGTTACTACCGCACACTCACCTCACCCATGTCCTAACCATAAAGTCACTAACTACCGCACACTCACCTTAACCCAGTCCGTTCGCTCACTTAGCTTAACCCGGTCCATAACCATTGCACCACATTTACACGAACCCAAACCATATCCTCCATTCACTCACTTCCCTAAACCCGGTTTATAACCATCGCACCACACTGCTGTAAATAGTGAAGCCACGGACCACCGAAATCTTACCCTAGGTAAAATTTCGATGTTCCGTGGCTTCGCTATTCTCAACTTTCTCACTAAAGGGTTTGATATTATAACATTCAAAGGTTTTGAACTTTGATGTTATAATATAGACCCCCTCACTGTCACAGCCCTGTTGCGGGTCATAGGCTGAGGTTATGAATACTGCACTATCATTACACTGGTGTCTGATTTCCATGAGTCTGTCGCTAATACTGATGACATCCCTCACTGTCACAACCCTGCTGCAGGTCATAGGCTGAGGTTATGAATACTGCAGTATTATAACACTGTAGTCTGATTGCCATGATTTTGCCACTAATACTGATGACATCCCTCACTGTCACAGCCCTGTTGTGGTTCATTGGCTGAGGTTATGAATAGTGCAGTATCATTACACTGGAGTCTGAATGCCATGAGTCTGTCACTAATACTGATAACACCCTCTCTGTCACAACCCTGCTGTGGATCATAGGCTGAGGTTATAAATACTGCAGTATCATTACATTGGAGTCTGATTGCCATGAATCTGTTACTAATACTAATGACATCCCTCACTGTCACAACCCTGTTGCAGGTCATAGGCTGAGGTTATAAAAACTGCATGATAATTACAAAGGAGTCTTATTGCCATGAGTCTGTCCCTAGTACTGTTGACATCCCTCACTGTCACAAGCCTGCTGTGGGTCATAGGCTGAGGTTATGAATAATGCACTATCATTAAACTGGTGTCAGATCACCATGTGTCTGTCATTAATACAGATGACATCCCTTGCTGTCACAGCCCTGCTTTGGGTCATAGACTAGGAGTATGAATACTGCAGTATCATTACACTGGAGTCTGATTGCCATGAGTCTTTCACTAATACTGATGACCCCCTCACTGTCACAACCCTGCTGTGGATCATAGGCTGAGGTTATGAATACTGCAGTATCATTACACTGGAGTCCAATTGTCACAAGTCTGTCACTAACACTGATGACATCCCTCACTGTCACAGTCCTGCTGTGGGTCATACGCTGAGGTTATGAATACTGAAGTATCATTACACTGGAGTCTGACTACAATGAGTCTGTCACTTATACTGATGACATCCCTCACTATCACAGCCCTGCTGTGGTTCATAGGCTGAGGTTATGAATACTAAAGTTTTATTAAACTGGAGTCTGATTTTCTTGCGTCTTTCACTAATTCTAATGACATCCCTCACTGTCACTACCCTGCTGTGGGTCATAGCCTGAAAAATTAATACTGCACTCTCATTACAATGGAGTTTGATTGCCATGTGTCTTTCACTAATACTGATGACATCCCTCACTGTCACAACCCTGCTGTGGGTCATACGCTAAGGGTATGAATACTGCAGTATCATTACATCGGAGTCTGATTGCCATGAGTCTGTCACTAATACTGAAGACATCCTTCACTGTCATAGCCCTGCTGTGGGTCACAGGCTAAGCTTATGAATACTGCAGTATCCTTCCACTGGAGTCTGATTGCCACGAGTCTGTCACTAATACTGATGACATCCATCACTGTCAAAGCCCTGCTGTGGATCAAAGGCTCACATTATGAATACTGCACTATCATTCACTGGAGTCCGATTGCCACAAGTTTGTCACTAATACTGATGACATCCCTCACTGTCACAGCCCTGCTGTGGGTCAGATGCTGAGGTTATGAATTCTGAAGTATCCTTACACTTGTGTCTGATTACAATGAGTCTGTCACTAATACTGATGACATCCCTCACTATCACAGCCCTGCTGAGGGTCATAGGCTGAGGTTATGAATACTGCAGTATCCATTACACTGGAGGTTCATTGCCATGAATCTGTCACTAATACTGATGACATCTCTCACTGTCAGCCCTACTGTAGGTCATAGGCTGAGGTTATGAATTCTGCAGTATCATTACACTGGAGTCTGATGCCATGAGTCTGTCACTAATACTGAAGACATCCCTCACTGTCACAGCCCTGCTGTTGGTCATAGGCTGAGGTTACGAATACTGCAGTTTTATTACACTGAAGTCTGATTTCCCTGCATCTTTCACTAATACTGATAACATCCCTCACTGTCACAGCCCTGCTGTGGGTCATAGGCTGAGGCTATGAATACTTCAGTATCATTACAGTGGAGTCTGATTGCCATGAGTCTCTTACTAATACTGATGATATCCCTCACTGTCACATCCTGCTGTAGGTCATAGGCTGAGGTTATGAATACTGCAATATCCTTCCACTGGAGTCTGATTGCCACGTGTCTGTCACTAATACTGATGACATGCGTCACTGTCACAGCCCTGCTGAAGGTCATAGGCTGAGCTTATGAGTACTGCACTATCATTACATGGGAGTCTGATTGCCATTTGTCTGTCACTAATACTGATGACATCCCTCACTGTCACAACCCTTCTGTGGGTTATAGGCTGAGGTTATGAATACTGCAGTATCATTACACTGGAGTCTGATTGCCATTAGTCTGTCATAAATACTGATGACATCTCTCAGTATTATAACCCTGCTGTGGGTCATTGGCTGAGGTTATGAATACTGCACTATCATTACACTGGAGTCTGATTGTCATGAGTCTGTCACTAATACTGATGAAATCCTTCACTATCACAACCCTGATGTGGGGTATTTTGAATACTGCACTATCATTATACTGGAGTCTTATTGCCATGAGTCTGTCACTAATACTGATGACATCCCTAACAATCACAACCCTGCTGCGGGTCATAGGCTGAGGTTATGAATACTGCACTATCATTATACTGGAGTCTTATTGCCATGAGTCTGTCACTAATACTGATGACATCCCCAACAATCACAACCCTGCTGCGGGTCATAGGCTGAGTTTATGAATACTGCACTATCATTACACTGGTGTCTGATTTCCATGAGTCTCTCGCTAATACTGATGACATCCCTCACAGTCACAACCCTGCTGTGGGTCATACGCTAAGGGTATGAATACTGCAGTATCATTACATCGGAGTCTGATTGCCATGAGTCTGTCACTAATACTGAAGACATCCTTCACTGTCATAGCCCTGCTGTGGGTCACAGGCTAAGCTTATGAATACTGCAGTATCCTTCCACTGGAGTCTGATTGCCACGAGTCTGTCACTAATACTGATGACATCCATCACTGTCAAAGCCCTGCTGTGGATCAAAGGCTGACATTATGAATACTGCACTATCATTCACTGGAGTCCGATTGCCACAAGTTTGTCACTAATACTGATGACACCCCTCACTGTCACAGCCCTGCTGTGGGTCAGATGCTGAGGTTATGAATTCTGAAGTATCCTTACACTTGTGTCTGATTACAATGAGTCTGTCACTAACACTGATGACATCCCTCACTATCACAGCCCTGCTGAGGGTCATAGGCTGAGGTTATGAATACTGCAGTATCATTACACTGGAGGTTGATTGCCATGAGTCTGTCACTAATACTGATGACATCTCTCACTGTCAGCCCTACTGTAGGTCATAGGCTGAGGTTATGAATTCTGCAGTATCATTACACTGGAGTCTGATGCCATGAGTCTGTCACTAATACTGAAGACATCCCTCACTGTCACAGCCCTGCTGTTGGTCATAGGCTGAGGTTACGAATACTGCAGTTTTATTACATGGGAGTCTGATTGCCATTTGTCTGTCACTAATACCCCATGTATTGTGGAATATGCTTATTGTGCTTGTAATAACTTATATATTGTGTTTATATTTTTTATCATGTATTAGTTAGCGGAGCTTTTCTCCTCGGGCCTCCACTGAAAATGGACATGTATCCAGTTGGACTAGCCCGGTTAACAAATGTAAAATAAAATAAATAAATAAAATTACATTGAAGTCTGATTTCCCTGCATCTTTCACTAATACTGATAACATCCCTCACTGTCACAGCCCTGCTGTGGGTCATAGGCTGAGGCTATGAATACTTCAGTATCATTACAGTGGAGTCTGATTGCCATGAGTCTCTCACTAATACTGATGATATCCCTCACTGTCACATCCTGCTGTAGGTCATAGGCTGAGGTTATGAATACTGCAATATCCTTCCACTGGAGTCTGATTGCCACGTGTCTGTCACTAATACTGATGACATGCGTCACTGTCACAGCCCTGCTGCAGGTCATAGGCTGAGCTTATGAGTACTGCACTATCATTACATGGGAGTCTGATTGCCATTTGTCTGTCACTAATACTGATGACATCCCTCACTGTCACAACCCTTCTGTGGGGTATAGGCTGAGGTTATGAATACTGCAGTATCATTACACTGGAGTCTGATTGTCATTAGTCTGTCATAAATACTGATGACATCTCTCAGTATTATAACCCTGCTGTGGGTCATTGGCTGAGGTTATGAATACTGCACTATCATTATATTGGAGTCTTATTGCCATGAGTCTGTCACTAATACTGATGACATCCCTAACAATCACAACCCTGCTGCGGGTCATAGGCTGAGGGTATGAATACTGCACTATCATTACACTGGAGTATGATTGTCATGAGTCTGTCACTAATACTGATGAAACCCTTCACTATCACAACCCTGCTGTGGGGTATTTTGAATACTGCACTATCATTACACTGGAGTCTTATTGCCATTAGTCTGTCACTAATACTGATGACATGCGTCACTGTCACAGCCCTGCTGCAGGTCATAGGCTGAGCTTATGAGTACTGCACTATCATTACATGGGAGTCTGATTGCCATTTGTCTGTCACTAATACTGATGACATCCCTCACTGTCACAACCCTTCTGTGGGGTATAGGCTGAGGTTATGAATACTGCAGTATCATTACACTGGAGTCTGATTGCCATTAGTCTGTCATAAATACTGATGACATCTCTCAGTATTATAACCCTGCTGTGGGTCATTGGCTGTGGTTATGAATACTGCACTATCATTATATTGGAGTCTTATTGCCATGAGTCTGTCACTAATACTGATGACATCCCTAACAATCACAACCCTGCTGCGGGTCATAGGCTGAGGGTATGAATACTGCACTATCATTACACTGGAGTATGATTGTCATGAGTCTGTCACTAATACTGATGAAACCCTTCACTATCACAACCCTGCTGTGGGGTATTTTGAATACTGCACTATCATTACACTGGAGTCTTATTGCCATTAGTCTGTCACTAATACTGATGACATCCCTCACTATGACAACCCTGCTGCAGGTCATAGGCTAAGGTTATGACTACTGCATTATCATTACACTGGATTCTGATTGCCATAAGTCTGTCACTAATACTGCTTACATCCCTCACTGTCACAGCCCTGTTGTAGGTCATAGGCTGATGTTATGAATACTGCACTATCATTACACTGGAGTCTGATTGCCATGAGTCTGTCATTAATACTGATGACGTCCCTCACTATCACAACCCTGCTGTGGGTCATAGGCTGAGGTTACAAGTACTACACTATCATTACACTGGAGTATAATTGCCGGGAGGCTGTCACTAATAGTGATCACATCCCTCACTGTCACAGCCCTGCTGTGTCATAGGCTGAGGTTATGAATACTGCAGTATCATTACACTGGAGTCTAATTCAGTAGTCCAACAAGCACAGAATAAGTTCTAGTGAATGAGTCACGATCCACAATTTAATTTCTTTTATTCGTACACAAAAATTAATCACTGGTTTAGCGCTTTCATCTACGTATCGTAGACTTCATCAGAACAGTGTCTTCACTTGAGAATAGTCTATATATACTGTACAAAAAACGCCAAAATCTGAAAATCCATTAATTAGCTATACAATTAGCTTAAAGTCACAGTATGTCCTATAATACATTCATATATTCTTAAAAATTAAATGAATAAAAATTATTCTTGTTAACAATTATGTATGTTGATTCCATCTTCATAAAATCATTTCATTAATTCATATAAAATTCATTAGTTGATGGAAATTGTTGTGTGCTACACATATAATATAAAAAGGAAAATGTACTAAAATATATAGCTGCCTTACCTACGCATACTAGCTAACAAGAAATCAAAAAACACATTTTAAAATGTATATCATCCCTGTTGGTACTATGTTACTGACAAGTTGATTGCCTGTAGTGTAACATATACTGAATATCTAATGATATACAACATACATATAAAATATCAGTATAAATATTAAAATAAATATCTAATTCATTCTGTTAGTTTCTTATAAGAGGTTTGGTGGGTATACATTCATTTAGTCCTGGGGGTATTGCTGCGTTTAACCTAATTTGCCATTTTATTTCTTTCTCTGATACAAGGGCCTTAATGTCTCCCCCCCTGGGATTTATTTTTACCACTTCTAAAATGCCAAACAAGAATCCAATGCAACTTGGATTACAGTTTATGTGTCTGTACAATGCATTGTTGGTATCCTTTTTACGTATACAATATAAATGATCATATATTCTATCTTTTAATCTCCTGTTCGTTTTGCCTACGTAAAAACATCCACAGGTTGAGCATATTGCTAAATAAATCAAGTGCTGTGTTTGGCAATTCCCTTTCCTAAAATTTATCTTACTTCTGAGGATGTTATCCAGTGTCACACTCTCTTTGGTGATAATACTACTACACTGATTACAATGGCCACATTTGGTAGTTCCACCCTTTCCAGAATGTATCTTTTTGTTCATATTATTAGTTCTTATTTCAAGTATTCTTTTAAGGTTATGATCAGTTTTATATACATATAATGGCCTTGCTCCAAGTTTATCACTAATTCCTTCATCGCTAGTGATTATATTCCAATTCTTATCTATAATCTGTTTAATTTGACTAGCCTGTTTACCATACTTTACTATACATGCTTTTTGGAAGTTATGGCCATCTGATGCCATCTTGAAGTCACTAGTTTTTCTATTACCAGATACGTTAGATGGACCTACACCCAACACTGGTGTATACTTTTTCCCCCATTCCTGAATGACATACATGGTGACATCCTGCACTAAATCCTCTGGATATCCTCTGTCTATAAATAATTTCCTCAAAAAATGCATTTCCCTGAGGAAATCCTTCTTAACCGTAGTCATCCTAGCAACTCTAATTGATTGTCCTTTAATAATACTTTTTTCTGGGAATATGGGTGGTTACTATTATATTCAAGATAGCTATTGCAAAAGGTTTCTTTTCTAAATATTCTGGACTGAAATTTAATACCATCAGAGTATATATAGGAATCCAGAAAGTTAATACCCACATGGTCAACATTATATGTGAACCTGAGATATGTTGTGGTGTTATTATGTTAAATTAGGTTAAACGCAGCAATACCCCCAGGACTAAATGAATGTATACCCACCAAACCTCTTATAAGAAACTAACAGAATGAATTAGATATTTATTTTAATATTTATATTGATATTTTATATGTATGTTGTATATCATTAGATATTCAGAATATGTTACACTACAGGCAATCAACTTGTCAGTAACATAGTACCAACAGGGATGATATACATTTTAAAATGTGTTTTTTGATTTCTTGTTAGCTAGTATGTGTAGGTAAGGCAGCTATATATTTTAGTACATTTTCCTTTTTATATTATATGTGTAGCACACAACAATTTCCATCAACTAATGAATTTTATATGAATTAATGAAATGATTTTATGAAGATGGAATCAACATACATAATTGTTAACAAGAATAATTTTTATTCATTTAATTTTTAAGAATATATGAATGTATTATAGGACATACTGTGACTTTAAGCTAATTGTATAGCTAATTAATGGATTTTCAGATTTTGGCTGTTTTTGTACAGTATATATAGACTATTCTCAAGTGAAGACACTGTTCTGATGAAGTCTACGATACGAAGATGAAAGCGCTAAACCAGTGATTAATTTTTGTGTACGAATAAAAGAAATTAAATTGTGGATCGTGACTCATTCACTAGAACTTATTCTGTGCTTGTTGGACTACTGAGTTGTCGTGAGTTCTAGTTCTGGTCTTTATTTTGGTTGCTGGAGGTCATGGATTCCATTGGTGAGATGTCTGTTAACTCATCGCTGGTCAGACGCGAAGAAGTTGATAAAATCCACTCGGAACTGGTAATTATTAAGGGAGAGATTACCAGACTGCTTGAACTTATGACGCCTGCCTGTATGCAACATCTAGGGAGCAATTCCACAACGGGGCTCGATATGATGACGTCACCACGTTCGGCAGTCGAGGACGACAGTTCGGAGGACATACCTAACGGCCAGCGAGTGATGGAAGCAGAGCAATCTTTTAACACAGGGCGTAGACCGGATCATAGGAGTGTAGACCGGGAAGGAAGTCGTTTCTCTGGGTCGGACAAAGAGGCGAATACATCGGAGGACTTTTTTTTATTTTCTGGTGCAAGACCGAAAAGAATACCGCCAAACCGCACATATTCTACAGTCGCTAGTAGAATGGAAGGGATTAATAGACTGAAAGACACTGGTGACACACACCAACAACGCAAGGAAGCTACCACAGTGGGTATGTCCCATTCTAACAACAATATTGACAATTTTTTAAAGTTAACTTTTGAGTTTGAGACTAATAAGAAACATAATGTTAGGGAAGGACAACAGAGGGAGCCCTACTCTAACTTAAAGGATGTTATTTACAACTTTGGCAAAAAACTAACGCAAATCAAAGGACTACAGATAGATAATTTATATCTGTGTAAATGTATATCTAGTGGCATTGTACCCGTGGGGTTACGTTTCTTTAAACAGCCAATCGGTGTGGAGTTAAATGATGAAAATATTGAAGCATGTAACAAAATGTTTGATAGCTTTGGAACTCAATTTATGGAGTTCATTATAGTGTGTAATGATAACAAGATTAGCAATTTAGTACAGGAGGTTGAAAGAATGAATACCGATATTACTAAGGATTTAATTTTCCCTCAGTGGGAACAGTTATATAACAAACGCTATACATATGCAGAAAACAATTCTAAAAGAATTTTTGAAAGGAAGTGTAAGAAATTTATTCGTGATACTAACCAGTATGCCAATTGTAAAGCATATAGGTGGAACATTAGAGTAGATAATGAGCAGTACAGACGTACAGAAATTCATACAGATAGGCAGGATATATATGAGGAAAGGGGGTATGCAAATGATTTTTTAGAGGAAGATTTTGTGAACAGGGGAAATTACAGAAACAATCAGAGGAGATACAGGGGGAAGAATTATTGGAAGAAGTAGGATGTTATGGAATAGAACATGAGCAAGAAGGACAAGAAATAATAAGACATGGAGTGATTAATATGTGGAATGACTTTAAAATATACAATTATACACCTATTATGATTAATAAGGAACATTTTATAGTGTTCTCTAAGGGTATGAAATATATACCGAAGGGCAAGTTTGACTTTGTTGATGCACTAGTGGAATTAAAACTATATACAAGAAAATTAAATTTAAGCTTATTTTTTCATGACAACAAAAGTTCCTTCAACACCCCCAGTGCCTTAAGGAGAAAAAGCAAATTTATTCCACCGATGCATAACACTATAGCAACATTTGAGAAAGTTATAAGTAAGCAAATATATCAGCTCAAGAATAAGAGTTATAAGGAAATAAATCCCTCTGACTGGGATAAAAATCTTGATAAGGTACTTAATGAACTACAAGCCGCCAATATTAAAATATTGGTACCAGACAAAGGGGGTGGAATAGTTTTAATGGAAATATCTAGATACAATGAAAAAATATTTGATATTTTGAATAATACTGACCAGTATGAAAGACCATCACTGTCACAACCCTGCTGTGGGTCATAAGCTGATGATTTGAATACTGCAGTAACATTACACTGGAGTCTGATTGCCATGAGACTGTCATGAATACTGATGACATCCCTCACTGTCACAACCCTGCTGCCAATCATAGGCTGAGGTTATGAATACTGCAGTATCATTAAATTGGAGTCTGCTTGCCATGAGTCAGTCAATAATACCGATGACATTCCTCACTATCCCAGCCCTGCTGTCGGTTATACACTGAGGTTATGAACACTGCAGTATCATTACACTGGAGTCTGATTGCCACGTATAATGTTGACCATGTGGGTATTAACTTTCTGGATTCCTATATATACTCTGATGGTATTAAATTTCAGTCCAGAATATTTAGAAAAGAAACCTTTTGCAATAGCTATCTTGAATATAATAGTAACCACCCATATTCCCAGAAAAAAGTATTATTAAAGGACAATCAATTAGAGTTGCTAGGATGACTACGGTTAAGAAGGATTTCCTCAGGGAAATGCATTTTTTGAGGAAATTATTTATAGACAGAGGATATCCAGAGGATTTAGTGCAGGATGTCACCATGTATGTCATTCAGGAATGGGGGAAAAAGTATACACCAGTGTTGGGTGTAGGTCCATCTAACGTATCTGGTAATAGAAAAACTAGTGACTTCAAGATGGCATCAGATGGCCATAACTTCCAAAAAGCATGTATAGTAAAGTATGGTAAACAGGCTAGTCAAATTAAACAGATTATAGATAGGAATTGCAATATAATCACTAGCGATGAAGGAATTAGTGATAAACTTGGAGCAAGGCCATTATATGTATATAAAACTGATCATAACCTTAAAAGAATACTTGAAATAAGAACTAATAATATGAACAAAAAGATACATTCTGGAAAGGGTGGAACTACCAAATGTGGCCATTGTAATCAGTGTAGTAGTATTATCACCAAAGAGAGTGTGACACTGGATAACATCCTCAGAAGTAAGATAAATTTTAGGAAAGGGAATTGCCAAACACAGCACTTGATTTATTTAGCAATATGCTCAACCTGTGGATGTTTTTACGTAGGCAAAACGGACAGGAGATTAAAAGATAGAATATATGATCATTTATATTGTATACGTAAAAAGGATACCAACAATGCATTGTACAGACACATAAACTGTAATCCAATTTGCATTGGATTCTTGTTTGGCATTTTAGAAGTGGTAAAAATAAATCCCAGGGGGGGAGACATTAAGGCCCTTGTATCAGAGAAAGAAATAAAATGGCAAATTAGATTAAACGCAGCAATACCCCCAGGACTAAATGAATGTATACCCACCAAACCTCTTATAAGAAACTAACAGAATTAATTAGATATTTATTTTAATATTTATACTGATATTTTATATGTATGTTGTATATCATTAGATATTCAGAATATGTTACACTACAGGCAATCAACTTGTCAGTAACATAGTACCAACAGGGATGATATACATTTTAAAATGTGTTTTTTGATTTCTTGTTAGCTAGTATGCGTAGGTAAGGCAGCTATATATTTTAGTACATTTTCCTTTTTATATTATATGTGTAGCACACAACAATTTCCATCAACTAATGAATTTTATATGAATTAATGAAATGATTTTATGAAGATGGAATCAACATACATAATTGTTAACAAGAATAATTTTTATTCATTTAATTTTTAAGAATATATGAATGTATTATAGGACATACTGTGACTTTAAGCTAATTGTATAGCTAATTAATGGATTTTCAGATTTTGGCGGTTTTTGTACAGTATATATAGACTATTCTCAAGTGAAGACACTGTTCTGATGAAGTCTACGATACGTAGATGAAAGCGCTAAACCAGTGATTAATTTTTGTGTACGAATAAAAGAAATTAAATTGTGGATCGTGACTCATTCACTAGAACTTATTCTGTGCTTGTTGGACTACTGAGTTGTCGTGAGTTCTAGTTCTGGTCTTTATTTTGGTTACTGGAGTCTAATTGCCATGAGTCTGTCATAAATATTGATGAAATCCCTCACTATCACAACCCTGCTGCGGGTCATAGGCTGAGGTTATGAATACTGCACTATCATTACACTAGAGTATTATTGCCATGAGTCTGTCACTAATACTGATGACATCCGTCTCTATCACAACCCTGCTGTGGGTCATAGGCTGAGGTTATGAATGCTGCAGTATCATTACACTGGAGTCTGATTGCCACAAGTCTGCCGCTAATACTGATTATATCCCTCTAAGCTGCATCCTGTCAGTGGATTAAATGTAGCTTTAGCAGGTTGGTTAATTTTACAT
Source organism: Protopterus annectens (assembly GCF_019279795.1). Lineage (NCBI taxonomy): Eukaryota > Metazoa > Chordata > Ceratodontiformes > Protopteridae > Protopterus > Protopterus annectens. The sequence continues at coordinate 1,069,158,593 of NC_056732.1, forward strand.
CCAGCTTTTGCTTAACAGAGCTAGGCTTGACAACTAGACACTGGACAGCTAATAGCTTATTGACCTGGGCTGCTGGCTTTTTTAACTGGCATGCATTAGCCAACTGAGGCACATTCACCCCTCCCACCATTAGTATGGGTCCTTGGCATAAGTCAAAGTAGGCAGTTTGTGGTCCATGTTCTCCTATCTTGAGGATACTGTGCATCACAGTAAATGTCCAAAACAGTTGGTCTCTACAACTCTTCTCCCTATAGGACACCATGTAGAGTCTGTGCTACTGCCACAGCTCCACTCCTTGTTGAGTTTGAGATGGAAACACTCATCATGTTTTCTGAAGTGGAAGGAACCCCATAGAGACACAGGGTGAACATACGAACTCCAAACAGGTATTAGCTGGAGGTCAGGATCAAATCTTGCTCTTTGTGCATGGGAGGCAAATAACGTAACCATTATACCAATTGGTTTTGTCTTCCACAATGTTTTGGTCATATTTCTTCTAGTACTATAAATACCACCTTGGTTCTCCCATAAAATGAGATCACTAGCCTAGTGAGACTACCGGGTCAACAAAGAATAAAAAAAATAAAATCAATAAATAAAACAATGACCATTCAACTTATCAAATTATATTTTCCAGTTTTCTGCTTCTTGGGTACGATTTACCTTAAAGAACCACTGCTGGTGCAATTTGTATTTGTGTATCAGCAGTGTTTGCACAGTGTGCGGCCTTTTCTCTGATTTTTTTCTTTTTTTTCTTTTTGTGATTATGGTGTTGATATATGTAAGCATTGGGGTGCAGGGACTTCATATCTACATGGGGATGCAAGGAGAGTTCGTCCGCAAAAAAAAAAAAAAATATTTTGTAGAGCAGAAGGTTTGACTGCTCATTTTTGTTTTTTTAATTCAAACAGATGTCAGGATAAATATGTTTTAGATGTTATGCTCAATAACATAGCAGATAAATGCTCAGCCTGCATATCAATCACACCACAATTCTGTTTACCTGACCTGCTCCTTTAAAAGAAAAGTGTAGCTCCAATATTCATAAACTGGCATTTTTTCAATCTTGTAAAGAAATGGCCTTTCTTTCTGGACTGTAAAAGAAAACACTCCTTTAAGTGTGCAGGTACAGACCTTGGATTATTTACATGGAGACTTTTGAATATGCAACTTCACATCTTTCTTTTAACTCCTAAAACCTTTTTTTTTGTAGTGAAGGCCAGCCAGTACTTATGTATTATCACAACCAGATTGCTAACTTGTCATGATTTGTAATGTTTTCTTGAAACAGTGTCTGGTAACCTAAGAAGGGGTGTGTAAACTCTTAACTGCTATTCTGTCATATTGTTTTTCACATAGGAAGAGGAATAACGGCAGAATTCCTCTTCCCGGGGAGCATCCTTTCCCGACCTATAAACATGACTGCTGCTTCTGAGTCATGCTTATTGTTACAACTGATGAAACTCACCACATTCCCAACAAGACAAGGGGCCCATTTCAAAGTCCTTTACATACTGATAGCATAATCTAGGATTGTTAAATGTGGTACATATTTCTGTGAATCAGTCAGCCTTTACAGCACCTCTTGTTACTAGTGTAAGTGACTGTTGGGAGTAAACAAGTTCAGATTAACAGTAGTGTCTGTGTGAAGCGGGATAATGTTTAACACCCCTTGCACAGGACACCCACTGGGGAGAAAGGCAGCAGTCCCTGAGGAATCACTGCCCTGTTGCTTACTATTCCTTACAGGCACCTAAGCTTTTTATGATTAGTGCCCATGAAAAGTTAGACGGTATATTCGTGAGTAACTTCCGTTTGTTAAGGTTGTAATCAGGAATGCAGGATTCGTAATGCAATGCAGCACTATGGAGCTCACAGAACAAATGCCGAACACCACCAAGGAGTAGAAAATTTGATCGTTATTCCTCTTCCTGCCTAATACCCACTGTGACACACTACTACTTAGTTGTGTACACACCCCTATTAAGGTTCAGATAACTCTTTTCACCCAAATATAATGAATTAGGCCACTTCGGAAATCTGGTTGCAATAATACGTAAGTACCAGTCAGCCTGATGTTGCAGTCCTCCTATGCCACACTGTTATCTTAAAACCTGTCTCTTTCATTGTCCTCCTACATCCTGCTCTTTGTTTTTCTTTTAAGTAGTAGCTGAAGGGGATATTATGAGGTCATAGCTATAGTTTCAGATAATCTTTATTCAGTCTTACTGCAGAAGTGGGATATGCATTAACATGGGATATGACGCCATGCACATCCAGGAATCCCAAAGTGAAATACCAATGGTCAGCAAATGCCCATATACCAAAATTGAGTGCAAGGAGACAAAAGGTCAATAGGACAGGGGGAAAAAAGCAGCCAAAAAGACTGCAACATTTTGATGATCCCGTGGCAGAAGAAAGCTTCAAGAGGAAACATTAGGGCTCTTACCACTTGTATTAACTTTAAATGAGAAAAGTAGCTCATGTTGAGGTGGAGCTGGGAGAGGCAAAGCCTTTGACATGTGCATGCATTGCTTCAACAAACAACAGGGTGTTGAAGTTAGCCATTTTAGTTTAAGCCTCTTCATGAAATTAGGAACTTAGAATGTAAATTAGAGAATATGGGAGAATGCTTAATGCCTAATAATTTAGATTTGTTTGGTGTGCCTGAGGACAAATAGTCTTCTGTCATTATTTAGTTCCTACACTAAAAATAATTTGTGCCTCTGACTCTGAACCAGATTATAGAGCACACCCATGATTCAGTTATTCCATATTCAGAAGAGAGAGAAGGTCCAAGACTAATTACCACAAAATTACTGAATATATGCAGGATTCAAGGGCTGGTGCCCTATTCTGGGGTATATGGGGTACATGGCATACATGGGGTACATGAGGTACACCCCTAAGATGCAGAGAGTTGGACCTAGGAACTGAACTGTATCGTGCCTCAAGAGTGTCCATTCAGAGTACCTGTGATGTGTTTCATTATTGTGTTGATAACACCCATATCTGTATAGTGTAGTGCATGTTACGGAATGTGTGTTTGTCCTGTTATGTAGGTACATCATGGGAATCTGCACATGGTAAGGTTATCTTTTCCACTACTAATGTTATTCAATCTGCTTACTATTTCTGCATTGAGATTAACATAGAAGTAGTTGGTAATACTTATACTGGCTATTTTGTTTGGCGTCTTCACAGGTGACCTACTATCAGGCTCTACCACCATGGATATTCCACTGCATGATGTAAGAGTTGAGTTGAACTCTGACTATTATGGTGGTAAACAGCTGGGTCTCAGTGTCTGCATACAGAGGCTGTGTATACCAGGTCACCTAACTAGGCAGTGGACATGGCCTCTGAGCCTGTGGACACCACACAAGATATATGGAATCCTACTGATGAGCAGACTGGTGATGACAGATGTTGAGAAAATGTGTTGACCCCAGCAGTACAGCCCTCACTGTCTGCAGCAAGATCTTGGGAGTGTAAGGTTGGTCATTTGGGTATGTATACTTATGGTCATACACACTATGGGTTCTAAACCCGTAGAACTAGCTGTCTCAATGTTTGTGACCTAGCAAACCTATAGGGTCATTGCAAAGACTCAGGCTAACAACACCTTCATTTTTGTGGAGATGATATGTGTATTAAGGAGAATATGTGATGAGCTACAGGAGTGCATGTCCCACACATGTATCATGCTTGACATGTTCCATCAACTGCTAGCACAACTCATGCTGTCCCTTGATCACAGGACATTTGCCAGGCAAGCATCACATAGCCAGTACACTTCTGGCTGTAGTGCATCTGGTCACTGTGGCTGTGGGAGGCCTAGGCCAAGGCCATGCTGAGCTGCCACTTGCACAGCAACATCTAGTGTGGACATGTGTATGGTTAGGAGAGGGTGTTCCCGAGGACATGGTGCTTGTGCCAGTGCACATCTGGTAAAGGGCATAGCTGTAACATTATGGTCAGGGGAGGGAATCCTTGAGGACATGGTGCTTGTGCCAGTGCACATCTGGTACAGGGCATAGCTGTCACATTATGGTCAGGGGGAGGGAATCCCCAAGGACATGGTGCTTGTGCCAGTGCACATCTGGTGCAGGGAATAGCTGTCAAATTATGGTCAGGGGAGAGGGGTCTATGTCATATAATCGAACTTCCAAAATTTTGAACACCATATGTTCAAATTTGGAAGTTTGAAATATGACAACAAAGAAATCTCAGAACAGCAAATTTTTTTCCCAGGGAAAAAATTTGCTGTTCCGAAAAACACACACACAACACAAGCACACCAAAAACCTAATAAACTTACACTACACCTTACATACACAACTATCTATGCACTAACCTTAACCCAAGCCCTAACCCTAAGGTCCATCACTATCGCACACTTACCTTACCTTACCCGCACCCTAACCCAAAGTCTGTCACTATCGCACACTTACCTTACCCGCACCCTAACCCTAAAGTCCGTCATTATCGCACACTTACCTTACCCATGTCCTAACCCTAAAGTCCGTCACTATCGCACATTTACCTTACCCATGCCCTAACCCTAAAGTCCGTCACTATTCCACACTTACCTTACCCGTAGCCTAAACTTTAAGTCTGTCACCATCGCACACTTACCTTACCCTCTCCCTAACCCTAATGTCCATCACTTTCAAACACTTTCCTTACCCGCACCCTAACCCCAACGTCCATCACACTCACACACGTATCTTAACCGGATCCATAACTTTCACACCACAGTACAGAAAATGTTGAAGCCGTGGAAACAGACAACCAAATTCTTTCCCTGGGAAAGAATTCAAATTTCCGTGGCTTCGACATTGCTATTTTTCGAACTTCCCCAATCAATCTTCCAATACTCGACCTTTAGGACTTTCGATTAAATAACAGGTACCCTGGGAGAGAATCCTCGAGGACATGGTGCTTGTGCCAGTGCACATTTGGTACAGGGCATAGCTGTTACATTATGGTCAGGGGATAGCATCCCTGAGGACATGGTACTTGTACCAGTGCCTCATCTGGTACATGGCACATAGCTCATCGTCATGTTATGTTGAGAGGAGGGTGCCCCTGAGGACACGGTGCTTGTGCCAGTGCACATTTGGTATAGGGCACAGCTCACTGTCACTTTGTGGTCAGGTGAGGGCATCCTCAAGGACATGGTGCTTCTGCCACTGCCACATCTGGTACAGGGCATAGCTCACTGTCACATTATGGTAGGGTAAGGGCATCCCCGAGGACATGGTGCTTGTACCACTGCCACATCTGGTACAGGGTGTAGCTCAGTGTCAAATTATGGTCAGGTAAGGTCATCCTTGAGGACATGGTGCTTGTGCCAGTGCCTCATCTGATACAGGGTATAGTTGTCACATTATGGTCAGGAGATGGCATCCCTGAGGACATGGTGCTTGTACCAATGCCATATCTGATACAGGGAATAGCTGTCACATTATGGTCAGGAGATGGCATCCCCAAGTACATAGTGCTTGTGCCAGTGTGACATCTGGTACAGGATGCAGCTGTCACATTATGGTCAAGAGATGTCATCCTCGAGGACAACGTAGTTGTGCCAGTGCCTCATCTGATACAGGGCATAGCTCATTGTTACACTGTGGTCAGGAGAGGGTATCCCTGAGGACACAGTGCTTGTGCCAGTGCCTCATCTGATACAGGGAGTAGCTCACTGTCACATTATGGTCAGGAGAGGTTGTTCCTGAGGACACAGTACTTGTGCCAGTTTCTCATCTGGTACAGGGCATAGCTCATTGTCACATTATTGTCAGGAGAGGATGTCCCCAAGGACATGGTGCTTGTACCAGTGTCACATCTGGTACAGGGTGTAGCTATCACATTATGGTCATGAGATGGCATCCCCAAGGACATGGTACTTGTGCCAGTGATAGCTGATACAGGACATAGCTCATTTTCACAGTGTGGTCAGGAGAGAGCATCCCTGAGGTTACAGTGCTTGTGCCAGTGCCTCATTTGATACAGGACATAGTTCACTGTTACATTATGACCAGGAGAGGCTATCCCTGAGGACATGGTGCTTGTGCCAGTGCCTCTTCTGGTACAGGGTGTAGCTCATTGCTACATTATAGTCATTAGAGGGTGCCCCAAGGACATGGTGCTTGTATAGGTTCATAGGTTCATAGGTTCATAGGTTCATACTAGGCTATCTGCCCTAGGGCATTTATAAGCCTAGCCAGAGTGTGTTTGGCTTTCGCCACCCATTTTAAATTAATTTTACTATGCCTTTTTTGAGGTTAGTATACTGTGCCTCTGTCTAACAGTGACACAGAAGTGATAGCCGGGGTATAGGTTCATAGGTTCATACTAGGCCAGTGCCACAGCTGCTAATGGGTGAAACTCACTGTCACATAGCCTACTTCCTTCCTGTTATGGCTTTGTTACTACCTGTGAAACTCTGACAAGATCTGCTGTGGATGGGGGTGTGCACAGGATGCCTTCAAAGAAACATCTACTGTGGATGGGGGTGTGCACACGATACCTGCATAGAAACGCCTGCTGTGGATGGGGGTGTGCACAGGATACCTGCACAGAAATGGCTGCTGTGGACAGGGGTGTGCACAGAATACCTGCTGTGGATGGGGGTGTGCACAGGATATCTGCTGTGGCTGGGGGCATGCACAGGATACCTTCACATCTTCCAAGATTGCCCAGGATGTGTCTCTAAGACCAAGTCACAGTGCTGTAACATCTCCTGAGGTTGTGTTCCAGCATACCCACACACAAGCCATTTCACTCCTCAGTCACTTACTTACACACACACACACACACACACAGACATACACAATTAACACACTTGTAATGCTTGGTAAAAGTATGCACAGAAGACCAAGTAGCAGCTTCTAAAATAGACCTGGTGTCTAGACCTTAGAAAAAGGCACTAGAAGAAACTACAGCTCTAGTAAAGTACAACTTAACCAAACCTGTAAGCTATAGGAAGTATTAGTAGAAAAAGACAATGTATACAAATATATAATTTACCATATACATTTTGAAATACACTTGTAATATTTAGTTAGTACTGCAAGGTGACTTTCAATGTATATTGTGTTATTTTATTAGAAGCAATATGTATTATTTTATTGTAAAAACAATTTATTTTAATCATTTATTAATTCTATGCTATAAATTAAGCTATGTTGATGCCTTTAAGAATGTAGCACGAAATGGCACCAAATTATGTTTAAATACTGTGTAATGTACTAGTTAATTGATTCTGATGAAGTCCACGTTATGTGGATGAAAGCGCTTGATCCGTCTTTGCATGTTATAAGTTTATATTAAAGAAATCTTTTGGAAGTTGTCTGTCGTGCCGTGCTGATTGCTACAGCATAATTAGAACAAGGAAGGACGTATTATTGCTGCCTGTGACTGGTGACTCTTGTAACTTTATCTCTTGTTATTGAGTTACACTTTGATTATTTCAAACCTGTAAGCTTCTTACCATGTAAGGAATAACAAAAGATCATGGCAGAAGAGATCCATTTGGAAATTGTCTGTTTGGAAGCAGGAAGATCCAACTTTTTGTCCTGAAAGGAAATGAAAAACTGGTCTGACTTTCTGACAGTCACAGTCTTGTGAAGATAAAACCTAATTTGTCTGTGAACATATAAGGAATTCAAAATCTTTTCCAAGTTTTGAGGTAAGGAAAAAGGGTATGTAGATTTATAGTCTGGTCATTAACCATCCTGTTAATGAAGGATGGATTAGTCCTTGGTGTAACCCAATCTTTAAAAAATCACTGAAAAGGAAGGAGAAGCTTTGAGAGCATGCACTTCAGAAACACTTTCAAACAGAAATAAGGGCCCCTAGCTGCTATGTCTTTCAAGCAGAAAACTTCAAGGAAGCAGTGGAAATAGAAGAAGAAAAGTTAACTTTTCTAAAACATAATTTGGGTCTCAAGAAGAAAGAATAGATTTTCTGGGGGGAGGGGTTGAGGTGAAGGACACCTTTAAAACACTGCTTGACCTCAAAGTGTGAAGAAAAAGGTGGATCAAAAAGGAACACAGGCAAAAATGTCTGACAGATATGCTTTTGTAGAAGAATATGCTAGCCCTGAACTGACCAGCTAAAACAAGTAAAAGAGGATGATGGGAAAATCCATTTGATAAGGATCCTGATTCTTCTTCATATGGCACCAGATAGAAAATCTCTTCCTTTAGAAACATGCAATTTTCTTGTAAAGTGTTTCTTAGCTTTTGCGTTATCTGATTCTCTCAAGACTTGGTTTTTTATCTTGCTGGTAAAAAAGATTACCTTTCTATAAATTCCTGCATTTCATTGCTAGAATCTCCTTGTGTTCTGACAGAGTGCTTCTCAAACAATCTGGAAATATAGAACTGATAAGTATATTTTGTGGCACTTTAAGTGTTCCGCACTGTCTTTATTTTTTGCTTGACTGAATTATTTATATATTTGCTGGCTGAAGTTTGTTTTCTGATCTGTGTTTAAACTTTTCTTCTCCCACCCTACAACACTATTGCTGTTGTGTTCTTAAAGTTGGTAAAACTGCTCTAACAGCTTTTGTGTTATCTGATTGTGTCAAGGCTTGGCTTTTGTCATGCTGGTATAAAAATATTACCTTTCTGTAAATTCCTGCATATCATTGCTAGAATCTCCTTGTGTTCTGACCGAGAGTGCTTCTCAAACAATCTGGAAATATAGAGCTGATAAGTATATTTTTTGGCACTTTAACCATTCAGTGTTCTGCACTGTCTTTATTTTTGCTTGACTGAATTATTTATATATTTGCTGGCCGGATTTTGTTTTTCCAAACTGTGCTGAAACTTTTTTCTCCCACACTTCCACCTTATTGTTGTTGTGTTTTTAAAGTTGGTGGCTTTTGCAGTTGCCCGCCCCTACTGTAAATTTGATCTGGGACACTCCACCCAGTCACATCTCTTTAGCTCATTCTACATAATGCAGAGATCATTTGGGAAGGCCAAACCCCTTAGTCCTTAACCTTGAATTATCTTCTATTCATGCTCTCTCCATGCTCTCTCCTTTTCCACTTTATTAAAATAATACACTTTATTCAGCTGTTTATGTGTTTCTAATTTGTGTTCTTCCTACTACTCTGTTACTTCATCTTGCTTTGCTTTATCCTACTACTTGCTGCCTGTTCTCTAAAGTGTTCAACTGCATCTTTTCTGTTGCATTTATTACCGCTTGTTTATAACCTGTCTAAATTATTAGGTGTTATTCTTAAATGTTATTCTAAGCTCATAGTTTTGGTTTAAGCACTTGGGCTTTAGTCCAACCCCTTAGCACTCCCTGGCCTTTCTCCCTCAGATTCTGACAAATATAGAGGGACAGTTTCCTACAGTTTCTCCTGCCAGTCTAGTTGATATGGACATCATGAGACAGTGTAGCAACTGCTTCATGTACATGGACAACTATCTACTACTACCACCTAGGAACACAATTGTGAGAAATGCAATTACATTAGGAACCTAGAGTCCAAGGCCTCCCCCCTCAAGTCAGTATATCTGGCACCGAAAAGGTTGTCAACACAATCAGTACACCTCAAACACTACCCACACCTACACAACACACACCTACATATGTGGAGGTCCTGAAGGGATCGCTGTGGAAAATGTTTCATTTTGGTGCTTGCACATACTTAGACAGATGGCTGAAAGGGTCATTGGGGAAAATGTTTCATTTTGGTGATTGTGCTTACTTGGATAAACTACTAAAGGCATTTTTTGTGGGAAATTATTCATTTTCGTGCTTGTGCATACATGGTCAAAGTACTGAAGTTACCTTTGTGGAAAAGTATTCATTTTGATGACATTTGAGTGCTTGTGCATACATGGACAAACTACTGATGGGGTTATTTGTGGAAGCATTTCATTTAGGTGATTGTGTATACATGGACAAACTACTGAAGGGGCCATTAGGGAATGCATTTCATTTTGGTACTTGTTTCACCAAGCACAGGAAGGATGAACAGATGGACTTCCTCTTCTAACAGGAAGGTGAGGTTCCCATGTAATATAAACATGGACAACACTTCTGAAGGCATCTTTGTAGGCAATGATTCATTTTTTTGCTTGTGCAAATATGGACAAAACTATTGAAGGCATCTTTGTGGGTAAATGATTCATTTTTTGCTTGTGCATACATGGGCAAACTACTGAAAGGGCCTTTGTGAAAAATGTTTCATTTTGATGTCAGTGAAATTCTTGTATATACATGGATAAATTACTGAAGGGATTGCCATGACATGTACAGAAAGAAAGCAAACAATGCAGCTACACTGCTTGACAGGCGGCAATGCAGCAAAGTCAAGCATAATTTTAATGTATATTGATCATGATTTTTAAAACAAGGATATAGTAAATCTTTCCACAATGACTTACTGAAGATTAAAGCCCATGAAGATATGGCTCACTGAAATTTAAGTGTTTTTTGCAGAGAGGGTCAGACTCCCCTGCATCCCCAATGTGGGAGTGAGTCCTTCACATCCTGCAAATTTATATTACTGGTCTTTTCTTGGTTATTGAAAAAAGTAACATATGTCTCTGCCTCTCATGAAAGCAGTGTCAGGCAGTAGCTGCTGGTGGCTTCAAATCAAAGGGGGGTCTGCAGGAGACAGCTGAATGGGTGGGACCAATGGGAAGGGGTGTGTCCAACTAGAAAGGGGTGGGGCTATGGTAAAACCACAAAAACTGGGACTTTAATTAAATACACTGCCCTGGGTGCCAGACCATCATTATCAGAATCCAATCAAGACAAAATGAAGTGTAGAAGAAAAAAAATATTTCAATGCACTGACTACGTGACAGCTTACTTAATATCTAGATGGAAACAAAAAGGTTGTGAGGCATGAAAAAATAAATTACTTTTTAAATACATTACTGGAATGCTAGTCAAAATCAAGTATAAAAAAAACAGACAGCAGTCAACTCAAACCACTTCTCCTTGCACTGCAGGTCTAATTATAATTTATATTCAGCTTTATAAAAGTACCAAGTAACATGCTGAAAGAAGCAATCCCTATGATACCCCCACTTGTAAAAATGTTTCTCATCCAAAAAAGACCTGCTGCCTGACAACAACTATCGACTTGTTTCATGGGGAAAATATGATCAAAGTAAAAAATGAACAGCAAAGAAGAAACAAGCTCAAGATAAATTGCTTAAAGGATTACTACACAGGTTATGGACCACACATGATAGATTGGCATTCTGTTTAGTTTATGGGTAAAGCCTGCAAAGATGACTGCAAGTCTCCAGAAAATGTAATGAGTTTCTGAAAAGACTGTAATCCTGTCCATTATTACAAATACTGTCATATGCATTTCAATACCCAAGACTTATATGCTATGTAGTTATGTAAATATTCTCTGCATGGCAACAACAAAAAGGCTTTCAGTTGTAGTAATTCTTTAACAGTATGCTTATTACAGTTTACTTGTATCTCATAGTCTCAGACAAGCTTACCTGGTGATCATTAAAGCATTGCTACTTAAACACAGAGCAACATGCACTGCAACAACATGCATTTTCCGAACAATAAGAAGCATAAATCAACAGTATAAAAATATGACAGAAAACCAGAACATTCTGCAAAATCAAGGACAGATGAAAAGCCACTGTAGTACTTGTGTCTACCTTGGATGGGGATACTCTGCACAATTAACACTGCATAACTGCTCCCTGACTTGCTTGGACACATCCAGAGTCACTGCGTGGGGGAGTGGTGTGCAACAAGCATGTCACAATTTGAAATGTCTCTGGCTGATGGTGATGGCCCTGACATTTGTCATACCTCTCAAACCTCAGAGTATGAAATCCGGACAAAGCCATAAATAGAAGTGGGACAAAGGCCCAAAAATTAGGACAATTTTTAAATATTGCTCTTATAACCTTAGAAAGATAATTAGGTCTTGCATTAGTATGAATTTTCTGAAGGGTATGAAATCTGAAACTCAAATGTCTGTCCTTATTTTGTAACTTCAATCTTTAATGATTTGTCACTAATTTGCCAGAAAACCACAATTTTATGAAAAACGGACCAAAAATGTGGTGCAAAATATAAAATAGCCACACAATACAGCTGGGAACCTGTCAAAGAAGGGACACTTTTTAATGTTGGTACTGCTGACTTGAGCATCTGACAAAATAAGAGAATCTACATGCATTTCAGAAATTAAAAGTAATCTAAAACTCTGATCATTACAATTATTTATTAGGGGGAGAGCAACATTTTTAGCCCAAATTGGGGACACTTGAAAGGTTTGGATATACTTAATTCTATAAAGTGATTTATTTGCATGTACATCTTAACACAGGACATTTGGAAAGGCCAAATATATTGGGGGAACATACAAACAATACTAAACATTGCTCTTGTATAAACTTACACAGTTGACAGAATAACAGGTCTTGTATGCATTTTTCTGAAGGGTAGGATGTCATTATTTAGTGACTTCATTCCTAAATGATTTGTCAGAAAACCACAAATGTTATGAGGAACAAGCCAAAAATAAAAAGCATAAATCTATTCATTCTGCAAAAATCTAGACAGTTGAGAGGTATAGTCCAGCCAGGGCTGTCTGAGTTTGCCACCCTTCCCCCCTCACAAAATCATGGTCGAATGGGGACTTTCCCCTGCAGCTATTCCATTGTCCCATTACCTCAGCATAAGCAGCACTAAACTTCTCTTCAATCAGCTCCTTGTAAAATCCACTTGACACTCAACTGTATCTCTCAACCTTGAAGCACAAGAAATCTGGAAAAGGCCAAAGTTTATTGGGGGGGACAAAAGCCCAAAAACTAGGGACACATTTTAAACATTGCTTGTATAACCTTGGAAAGTTGCTAGAATAAAATGCTATGTTACCACCATGCGTTTCACTGCCGAGTCTTGAACCCAGGACCCTATGCACTACAGTCAGAGCAACATACCACTATGCCAGATCAGCTGTTTCTTGAACGACAGCTTGACTGAAACTTAAATGGCTATCATTTAGTGAATTCACTTCTCACCATAGCTCTCAACTTCTTAGCACAAAACATCTAGACAAAGCCAATAATGGGGGAATACATCCCCGTAAACATATTCAGCGAATTCAGTTCTCACCCTAGCTCTCAACCTCTTAGCACAAAAAACCTAGACAAAGCCAACAACGATCTTATAAACAGACAAACTGCTAGAATAAAAGGTTTTGTGTTACCATGTACTTTCTGAAGAATGTGAAGTCTGAAATTCAAATGCCTGTCATTATTTTCCAGAAAAAACACAGATTTTATGAAGAACAGAACAGCAATATGAAGCAAAATGTTCACAAGTGGTGGTGGGTAGGGAATTCAAGGCCCTGCTACCTACTCCCAAGTTACAGGGTTTGAGTCTAGCCACTACCAGGTATATTTCCTGAGTTGTTGTAGTCACTGGGACATTTCACACACACTTTTAGCAATAAAGCAGTACCTGTCCATAAATAAAGGCATAAGCATATCCCGCCATTTCCATTAAGCAGTACCTGCTGTTTCTCAGCATGCACATACGCGTGCGAGCACAGACTGCTGAACTTGCAGTCCACTCCCCTTCCAGTCTATGTGGCTGTAACCGCATAGACTTCTAGGGCATTTGTGAGACTGCTGCCATGCGTGAATTTTGGGATTCAGGATTTTTTTTTTTTGGTTTTCAGGTGGGAGGGGGGCTGCAGTCCTGCAGTCCAATAGGACGAGACACCACTGGTGTCAGGGGAACATGCCTCTCAACTTCTTAGTACAAGAAATCTGGAAAAGGCCTAAAATAATGAAGTCAAAGGCCCCAAAACAGGGATAGATTTTAAATTTTGCTCTTATAAAGTTTAAACTTCAAAAGTTACTTGAATAATAGGATTTGTATTAGTATGCATTTTCTGAAGGAAATGAAGTCTGAAACACAAACCTGTGCCATAATTTAATGAGTTCAGTCCTCACTGATTTGCCAGAAAACCACAAGTTTTAGGAAGTGAAAATCTAGACAGTCTTCAAAAATCTGGACAGTTGAGAGGTATGGTCAGGGGCCAGGGATAAGTATTGGCACATGTTGCTTAGTACTTTGAAAACCCATTTGTTGCCTTGGTGAACCAAAAGAGGTCTCACCCTGGGTTCTAAATGACCTAGCTACTCCTATGCTTCTCAGTCTTGGATACCTTTAGTTTCTGAGCACATGATTTTCATGTATCTTTGATGAGGCACTTGATAGTCCTGAATGTCTTGTTTGTTAATATGCTTCTGGCAGTACTTTGGGTGTATGATGGAACAGTGGTTCCATACATTGTCATACCATAGGAACTAGTCTCTTCCTTCTCAGCACAGCTTTGATATGTCTGGCACTGGAAAGAAACATTTCTTTGGTCCCATATATGCTGGGTACATTGAATCTTCTTGAAAGACTCTGGCAACATGGTTCCCTTGCTCATTCAGGCAGAATGTTTGACAGGATAACAACACTTCTTTTCTTGTCCAGTTTAATATTCTAATTTTTTTAATTTGGCCATATCAGTGTATCAAAATATTGTAGCTGATGTGCTGTAAAGTAATATCCTGTGAAACAATGTTTGCCTCCTTCTTTGTTTTGTGAATGGTACACTGTACTTGCACCTTATCACTCACACCACTGTTCGAAATGAGCCAGTCACAGGTGCTGGCACAGCTGGATTACACTCTCCTTCAGTAGCAGCTGTCCTTGGTCTCGACTCCTTCACTTTCAGTGAGCTATCCCAACACTGATGGCTAGGCCCTTTGGTCCTACTGTTTCACTCTATGCTGTAACTCCATATTTGGGTCCTGCAATTATAGGTGAGTTCACTGGCAGTTTCCATCACTTTCTTGGTAACCTCTTTAGCAACCTCCCAGTTTGCTTATGTAACTAAGAAATGATTCACTCTGTGTGCAATGGCAAAGATTTTTCATACCTTTTCTGTCCCGTTTGGATCATACTGGACAAATACTTCTGTGTCATTCTGTTTGGCATTTCTGCATTCCATAACCCTAACAAAGGGCATCTGCTAGCATGGATGTGACTGACAAATATGCTTCTGAGGTATTTTGCATTTCAAGCCCACTTTCATGGGCCTTCTCCACCTTCAGATTTTTATTTTGTATTAGGCTCATTTTCTCACCTTTTGAGATCTTCTCCTTCTGCATTTTTGATGCTGCTTTCACAGGCTTTGCTTATTTCCTGAAGAATGTGAGTCCAGGCATTTTTTTAGACACATTACATTATATAAACTGAGAACCCTCCTCGGTGAGTCTGCAATTGGATTCATCCTCTCATCCAGTAGAGCTCATTATTTTTTCTGTGAAGCTGTTGCACTCTTGGACAGGTACTCCATACTCCTGCACATGCTGTGATGTGATGCTGTATTACTGTGCCTAGCCCAGGCATCTGACAGTTCTGTCCTGCCTTGTGCACACTTCTAATCTCAGTCCTGACATGCATAATAAGAAAGTTCCTGTGTTCAATCCCTAAAGTACCAGGGCCTTTATAATGTTTATTTAACCACCAAATAATCAGCAAAGGTACACATTAGCATTGTTTCTGCCTGAGAAAGCAGTAAGGCAAGAAGCAGTGACACAAGTGCCAGAAATTCCACACAGCCTCCTATTGACATTGGAGGGGAATGTTCATGGCCTATATCACTCCATGGAGAATGGTGCTGATTGAAATTACCTAGTGTCAAGGGCTAGCAGGAAGGTCCAGCATGCAGCACCATTATTTTGCTAGCATAGTATCAGACGACTAAGGAAACAGAAGGCAGATATCGGTCACAGTCTTCTCAACGCAAGTCAATTTTTGAAACAGCCTTCTGGTTCTCACTTGTCATGAGCTTACCTTCTACTACTGAGTGCTCAGGTTTGTCCCTGTCCTACACTTTTGGTAGAAACCTGGGCCTGGATGAGGTTCACAGCTGGCAACAACCTTGGGGGGGCATCATGCTGTGTTGTAGGCAATGTCTGTCTAAGTGATCCTGACCATGCTTGCTGTTTTGGACACCTGTATAATCTCTTTGATCCAGCAGAGGACGCAGAGACGACAACACTTTGCCACAACATAAGAGGTTTAAAGCCTTGGACTTGGCAGTCAACAGTCTTATCTTCTTCCAGATTGGAGGTAAGATTCCTGAACTATAAGTCTCATCTGTCCAGATCCAACTCCTGCCTAGTTTATCAGGCACTAGAAATACTTTTAGTCTTCTCTGAATCAAGTTTTAAGGAGGATCTTGTCAATACCCAGACTGCAGATTTAGCTTTCTCAGTGACCTGATGCAATTTTGACTGTGCTGGTGCTTTGCCTCTGACAGTGAGCTCAGCACATACATACTCAGGATGGTCTGTATGACATTGTCTTTCGTTATGGAGGAATTCAAGCAGTCCACTTTAAAATGCTGCACTTAAGGGGACTTTAGTCAGCATTCACAAGATCTGATGGATATCCTTTGTAGAAGTAGAAAGTTCTCAATACCATTTAGATCCACACTATCAGTGCTTGCACTGTCCCAGAAGAATGTGACACTGCTGACTGTAAAAAGTATTTGATGTTTGGCCTTGTTATTTGACTTTTGAAAGAGACAGAAAAGCACCTGGCCTACTTTCTGTGAATGGTGGCACTTAAGAGTTCTTTGTGTGGAAACAGATGGGAGGGCCTTCCTCACAATCTTAGAAAGGGATCTGAACAGAATCACTTGTACTAATACTTGAAGACCAGTAAGATCAGTGCTTAGCTCTTACACTTAGAAATTGTGAGCTTTCCCTCGAATGAAATGGTTCAGGTCAAGTCCTAACCACTTCTCTGTCTTGAACAAGGACAGTGGGATAGGGGAGGTATGCCCTCAGATCACTGCTATAAGGGATGCATATTGGGGTTTTGTCCCTGGATATCTGTGTGGAACCCATGCATGACTAGTGTGATCCCTCAGATTCAGTCAGTCATAGATTGGTGGCACTTGAGACCTAGGAAACTCCTTCTGGAACCATATCTCCAGCCCTGTTAAGAGATGGTCCATCTAGTTTTCCTGCTTCAGGGCGTATGTATCAGAGCCAAGCAGATATTTGTGATGGGAGCCTAAGTTGCGGGTGCAGGATCACACAATTAAAGAGTTTGGTTTAAAGTCCATGCAAAATCTGATGCAGGCCTCTCCCCATCTTGCTCTGTCTTTGGCTAGCATGCAATCCATTACCAATTCCTGATCCCTGATACCCAGCACTGGTCTATTACGCACACACACACACACACACACACACACACACACACACACACACACACACACACACACACACACACACACACACACACACACAATGTCTGTTGCTAGTGTGTGTCATGGTTTTCCCTTGACTACTTTTTCTTATGATGATTTAGAGGATTTTAAGTCCCTGTGTCAGAAATGGAGATAGTGAAGCCACCCCCCACTACCACATCCCTAATAGATGATTCCATCCTGTAGACATGCTCTCTGGCTTATTGGGGTGCTTGCTCTCTTCCTTAGAAGTACCTGGCAGAGTTTCTGGGGAAGAAGTCTGTGGAGCCTTGTATCATTAAGATAAGAATAGAGGAGCCAAGAGGCACACCACCTCGGCCTCATTGGCCCTCAGAAAGGCTGATGCCCTTTACAAGTTTCTGCCTGAATGGGCAGACCAACATAACAAATGGTGCTGACTCCTTGGTGATCTTTTTGGATTAACATATGTCCCAGATACAACAGCATTTTGCCACATTACAAGGAGTATAGAGTTTTGGACAATGTGATGAACGAGTTTACTCCTCTGCCCCATTTTGGTTTAGGGCTCTCAACTATTCATTTTAGCTGTCCCAGTTCCTGGACCATTTAGTTACAAAGGTGTTGAAATAATGTGATAACATTCCTGATTCTGGACACAAGCAAAGCCTTTATAGCTTTCATAGTGGGATACCATATTATCGTACTGTAGTTTTTTAGCAACTTTATTTAATTATCACTTGTGACATAACATCTTTATTAAACCATCACTTATGACATAAGCAATCACACACATATATATATATATATATATATATATATATATATATATATATATATATATATATATAAATTAAAACAATCCACACTGACACAATCCTAGTTGCAAGCATTTTACATCACAAACCATAATGACACACTCCTAGCTGCAAACATTATACATCACTTATAATCTACCCAATCATTTTCAGTCAAACATTACATAGCTCAATTAAGCCCTGTCTTCTTTTAAACCTAAGTCTTCCTGTATGTATTATTCCCACAATTCCCATTTTTTCCTATGTAGTTTGCTCCTACCCTTTTCTAAAGATCGCAATTCCAGTTGTTTTATCCCTGTTGCTATATTCACTACTTTTAGTATAGTTGGTTTAGATTTTGATTTCCATTTTCTAGTAACTGCTTCTTTGGTAGCCACCATAATTAGACACAGCAAGGCCTTATCATGTCTAGACAATTCTGATTCTGCATCATAGCTCAGAAAAATCATCTCCCCGTCACACCAATCTGCTCTCCCAGCCTCTCTAACAGTGAATTCCATAAGGAATCCTTAAAGTGCTCCAACTGACCACTCTCCCAGAATATATGTTCCCAAGTATCTCTTTCTTCCCCGTCACACCTCCAACATTTGTTGTCTACCTGAGGAAAACTTCTCTGGAGTCTACTTGGGGTATACAAATATCTATGTAAACATTTTCAAGCAAAAATTCTAAATCTTCTAGAATTTGTTGCATATTTGTGAGGCATACATATATCCTCCCATTGTTTTTTTGTAAATTGCTTATCCAGTCTCTCTTTCCAATCCTTTCTAACCTCTTCTGATTGATTCTTATAGTTACCATGCAATATTTTATATGCTCTACTAATTAATCCTTTTTTTAATGGCAGCTTCTGTTCTAGATTCTACTAAAAACTCTACCAGTGCTGGTCTTTCAGGACCCCCCTGTTTTTTTTCTCTTTGCCTATACTCTGATATCAATCCTTGATAGGGAAGGCAAGCTCTAACGTGCAGTCCAAATAAATTCTTAGCGATCCTACTTCAGTTTTGATTGCACAGAATCATATAATAAAGACATAGGTTTAGGCACATGCCAGCATATTATGGCATGGCTGAGACTGTCCTATTTAAAGGGGGAAGTACTCTTTATCCATATGGCCCATGACCCGCTTGATAATTATCTGAGGAAGAAACAGGTACCCACTGTCACTCGTCTGGCCAGGATAAAACAGACGAACATTCATGGGTTCTATTCAAGCAGCTTTACTACACACAAACACATCAGAAATAAGGCTTTGTAACTTAAAATTAAATAAATTTATAAACAGACCGACTACCACAGTTATACATGTTAACACTTTGGCTGTTCTCTTAAAATGGCACTGCTGCCTGCACATGCGCAGTACTCATATGCACATGCTACAACTGAAAATGCTTCTTAAAGGTAAATATACACACTCTGATCTATATCCTCCCACTTTCAGAAATAGTCCATATATGAAACGACAGTATTCAATGACATGCAATTTACAGAAATGATCTTTTGGCATGTAATTATACAAAACTAATTCCCTGACATGCAATTATACAAAATCCGACACATATAAAACAATTATGTCCCGGTTGCTGTGTATTTTACACTTGGTCTAGAAATATGACCTGACCATGTAACCTGAAAGTCAGAATTGGATCTAGCAACGGGGACAGTTTTCAAGGACAGTTCAACTTTGGGGACATCTGGGACATCATCAGGAATGGGAATGGATACTGCAACATGTTCTTCAGTATGAACATGATTTGGGTTGCTCTGAGATCTAGAGTCTGTATAACAGGTACGATGATGCAATATCATTTCTGATACAGGAAAAAGATGTCTGCAGTTTCTCCTGTACTCTGTACCCTCAGATTGCACTAAGTAGGATCTCAGCTCGGAACATATACCTCTCACTTGATTAATTCGATCAAAGCCTTTTGCCGTTTGCATTTTCACTGTCTCTCCTTTTAGCAGACAAAAAAATCTGCTCATTTTATCATAGCTGGACTTCTGAGAGGAACACTTCTTAAAAAGTTGGGCTTTGATTGCTCTGCTGTTTTTAGAATTAGGCATCAACAAACTAGAACTGATAGGCGAGGCTGTTCTGGTTTGCCTATATAAAAGTCTTTCAGCAGGCAAGCCTAGTATGTTGTCACAAAATATATTTCTGAGACTGACTAAATTCAAGAAGATATTGGTATTGTCACGCTTTGACCTCTCCAGTAATTGCTTTGCGCTCTGTACTGCATATTCAGCAAGGCTATTTGACTGAGGATATTCAGGACTGCTAGTAACATGGATAAAGTCCCACTCTTTAGCAAATTTCTGAAATAATTGACTGGTAAACTGAGAACCATTGTCAGACATAACTTTGTGTGGACTACCAAGGACTGAGAAATGATGCTTCATCTTAGTAATAACAGCACTGGATGTCAGGTTAGGTAGCAAATCGATCTCAAACCAGTTTGAATAAGAGTGTACCAAATCTGCTCATTTTATCATAGCTTGACTTCTGAGAAGAAAGCTTCTTAAAAAGTTGGGCTTTGATTGCTCTGCTGTTTTTAGAATTAGGCATCAACAAACTAGAACTGATAAGCAAGGTTGTTCTGGTTTGCCTATATAGAAGTCTTTGAGCAGGCGAGCCTTGTATGTTGTCACAAAATATATTTCTGAGACAGTAAATTCAAGAAGATATTGGTATTGTCACGCTTTGACCTCTCCAGTAATTGCTTTGCACTCTGTACTGCATATTTAGCAAGGCCGTTTGACTGACAGGACTGATAGTAACAAGGATAAAGTCCCACTCTTTAGCAAATTTCTGAAACAATTGACTGGTAAACTGAGTACCATTGTCAGACATAACTTTGTGTGGACTACCATGGACTGAGAAATGATGTTTCATCTTAGTACTAATAGCACTGGATGTCAGGTTAGGTAGCAAATCGATCTCAAACCAGTTCGAATAAGAGTCTATCAACACTAAGCAATGGTGACTGTTCCACTCAAATATGTCATTTGCTACTGCTGACCAAGGTAGTTCAGGAATTTGGCTTAGCTGAAGTGACTCTTTTTGTAAGTGCGGCTTAGTACTGTTGCACACTGAAAAGGAAGAAAGCCCTTTATCAATGTCTTTTGCTAGAGAAGGTAAAATACTAGTCCTCTCGCCCTTCTTTTGGTAGAATCGGAACCTGGGTGGCCATGATGCAAAATCTGAATGTATTCACACAGTAAGGAAGTAGGAACAATAAGTTTTGGACCTGTGAAAATGATACCATCTTCCATCAGCATCTCACCTCTGTATGGAAAGTAAGGTTGTACGTCTGGTGGTACACAGGATTGCTTTGATGGCCATCCTATATTGATGAAGTGGTTGAGTTTTTGCAAAATTGAATCAGTCTTTGTATAATCTCTCAGCTCATCAAGTCTCGTGGTAGAAAAATTATGCACTTCCATGACATCAAAGTCAAAATTCTGGGCATCAAGCTGTTCTGTAGTATTTCTGGGTGATCTGATAAGGTATCAGTCAGATAAAGAAGTTTACCTTTAGTAGAGACCATTTTGAAATTGTATGTTTGCAATTTGAGCATCATTCTTTGTAGTCTTGCTGCAGTGCAATGCGTAGGCTTCTTTAGAATAGAGACTAGAGAGGTTGATGGGCAGTTTCTATCTGGATAGCTTGGTCATAAATATAATCATGGAACTTTGAGCATGCATACACAATTGCCAAAAGTTCCTTCTCAATTTGTACATACTGCATCTTAGTTTGGGTAAAAGTTCTAGCTGCATAGGCAACAGACCTGCCCTCATGAACAATAACTGCACCAAGACCGAACTTTGAAGCATCACAGGAAAGAACTATTGATTTGTGGACATCATAATATCTTAATGTAGGCGTGTTAGCAATTTGTTGTCTGAGGTTGTCAAATGCTCTCTGGTGTTGTTCTAACCATGACCATGCAACATTTTTGCATGCCAGCTCTCTCAAAGGTGCTGATAACTCAATAAAGCCAGGGATAAATTTGCCCAAATAATTAACCATACCGAGAAAATGCTGTAAGGCTTGGAAATTGCCTGGAGCTGGCATCTCAAGAATGGCTGCTTGCTTGGAAGGATCTGGTCATAAGCCTGTACTGGTAAATAAATGACCTACATAAGTAACTTCTGGTAGTCTGAATTTGCACTTCAGAGGAACGAGCTTTAAATTCACTTCACACGCTCTGTCCAGAACTTCCCTGTGGTTTCTGTCATGCTATGTTTCACCATTATCCCCTCCATGACTCAGGACACCCACTCATCTTAACTGGATCTACTTGACTCCATCAAGGTACCCCCTAACACCCTGATCTTTGGTGACTGCAACTACCCCACCATAGATTGGGTGAACTATTCCTGCACTAATGCACTCACTCAATGATTCTTTGACTTCATCAGTTCTCACACACTAGACCATCTAGTCTCATCCCCCACAAAGGGAGATAACATTCTGGATTTGGTTTTAACCAACATGGGTGACCACTGCACCACTCCCATAGTATGTTCTTCCCTGGTGAGATCAGATCATCGGACTGTCTCATTCGAAGTTTCTATCCCACCTCCCCTCAGCCGTAATCAAGCTAGAAAACTTCTCAAAAGGTGATTACAACCTCCTAAAGGAGGGTATCTGTAGCTTCACATGACTGCCCCCCCTCAGAGGATGCAGACAACTATGCTGAACAGTACACCAGTGCAGTATACAAGCACCTGTACAACTGCATGGACTCAGCCATACCCAACAGAACTAAAACCTGCTTCCCAAGGAAACACAAACCTATTTGGTGGACATCCTCTATCAACAGGCTTTGCAACAAAAGGACAAAACTGCTGTCCAAGGGTAAAAAGGAACAAATTCCAAACTGGAAAAACTCCCTCCTTAGCCTCAACAAGCAAATTAGATCACTAGTGAAAACCTCTAAAGCCAATTATGAATCAAAACTAGCCTCTGAAGCAAAGGGAAATCACAAAGCCTTCTTCATTTACATCAGGGACCCCCATGGCAAAGCCCAGATTTGTTCCAAATTAGTACTTAACAGTATCATTCACACTGGTCCTGTTGACTTAGCCAATCTGCTAGCCGATAGGTTCAGCTCAAACTTTACCCCCTGTCCCCCAAAGGCTCTTTTGACACCCCCGATACTTGTCCCACCTCAAATCTCCATAGATCACGTGTTAACAGCCCTATCAAAAGCAAAGAACACAGCTTCCATGGGACCTGAGTGTATCCCAGGCTGTATTCTGCACCATCTCCAGCAAGAACTGGCTTTACCATTGACCACCCTATTCAACCAAAGCCTAAGTATAAACTTCATTCCAGCCGAGTGAAGAACTGCCATTTTCATCCCCTTGCACAAAGGTGGTGCCACTTCTGACCCTGGAAACTATCGTCCCATTAGCTTGACAAGTCTGATCTGTAAAGCCATGGAGCACATTATTATGGATCTCATAATCAAGGACATAGGCAATCGCCAAGCACTTGACCCCACCAAGTTCAGATTCTTCAAGGGCAGATCTTGCCTGTTGAACCTGGTTGACTTCTTTGAGACTGTCACCAAGGCCCAGGATTAGGGAAAGTCAGTATCTACAGCTTACCTTGACTTGGCCAAGGCCTATGACACATTCTCCCACTCGATCATCATCGAAAAGCTAACACAACTTGGTGTAAATCACTGTCTCATCAGGTGGGTGGCCAACTGGCTCACTGACAGGACCCTCAAGGTCAAAATAGGCACCTCCACCTCCAATAGCAGATCTGTCACTAGTGGAGTTCCCCGGGGATTTGTCCTGGGACCCCTGCTGTTTGGGATATACTTCTCAGAGGTCCAGGCAAAGACAAAAGGACTGCAGCTGATCAAGTTAGCCAACGACTGTAAGTTGGGTGCTGTCATTGACTCCCCAAATGTTGTTAACATACTGCAAGAGTGTCTCACAGCAACTAATGGCTGGTGCCAAAGCCATGGCCTCAAGCTAAATGCAAAAAATGTATCATCATACCATTTGGCAGAAACGTGGAAACTCAGGTTGATAACAATCTCGCATTCAACCATCATGTAGCGGCGGTGGTCAGAATAGCCTTTTACTTGGTTCATCTCATAAGTAAAGGGATTGCATCCAGAAAAAAGGAGGTTATTACCTCTCTATACTCATCTCTCATTAAAAAATAATTGAGTATAATGCCCCGTTTGGTATGCACCTCTCCAAACATCTGCACCAACTGGAAAGGTCACAGAAATACCTCACAAAGAGAATCCATGGTCTCCAACACCTGCCTATGCAGGCACTCTTAAATCACTATCACTCTCCTCAGTATTGTACAGATTGCTCAGAGGTGATCTGTGTTTCACCTACAAGGCAATCTTGGATCCTGCCTTACTAGAGATGCTCCATATCAGTAAGTCTAACTCCTCACACATTACCTGCTTAAAAGGCCTGAACCTAATATGTGATATCATCAAAACCTACCGGAGACAGGTTTGTCTCCCAGAGGCTGCCCCATCTCATCAAACAGAGTACCTCACTGACCCTCTTCAAGCACAACCTTGATGATTGGATGGGAAACCACAAATTTGTCCCAGGGTTCCACCTGTGTCCCTCACTGACAGGGGCGACAAGTGTTGACTGATGTTTCTTTTTGGGGGTAAACTCTTGGCTAGGCTTGTAAGGGCCCCAAGGGCATTAGCCTAGTAACCTCATATGATCCTATGATCTTATTACCTTCAATCAGTAAATCATCAATTATTTTTGCACACGGTAGCCTGAAAAAATTAGCTTCAGACTTCACTGGCAGCATTTCTTCCAAAAGGCATCCTGAGGAATCTGTATCTACCAAATGGGATACTGAATGTAGTCAGTAGTGAAGTTTTGCAATCAAGCATCACTTGCCAAAATGAACTTTTTGCATCTAAGACAAAAAAAAAGTGGCAATTTGCATGAGGGTGGCAATCTATGAGACTGTTGCACAGGATGATGAGGTCTTTTTAATGCCTTGTTCAAGTCTCTTGGGTCAATGCATATTCTGATTTCATCTCAAATTTTCTTATGAGCAGCTACCATGGAAGATACCCACTCAGCTGGTTCTGTGACTGGACAAATCACACCTTGCACCATTTTGTCTAACTGGACCTTGACCTTGTTCTGCATAGCTATTGGAACTCTCCTTGGTGGTCTGATCACTGGACTGACCTCTGGGTCTACCTTCATGGAGTACACAAGTAGAAGTTAGCCTAGCTTGTTATCAAAAACATCAGCATACTCTGAGAAAATAGCATCAGTAAAGCTGGAACTGGGACTTGTGCTTACATGATGTACTTATTTGGTAAAATAAATCAGTTTCATTCTCAAACTGACCTAATAATGACCACACTGGTCTTTGAACTACATAAAATTGCAAGCTGTAACTGCTCCCAGCTGAATAGCATGAAAGCATTACTGAGCCTTCTGTTAGAATCTCTTCACCTCCATAAACAACAAGCTTCACACATTGCCCAAATTAAGCTGCTCACCAGCCCCCACTTTAGCAAATGTTTCTGCTGACATTACATTACACTTTGAACCAGTGTCTACTTTGACCTCTGTGAGCTTACCATTGATCAGGACAGTAAAAAATACTTCATTCTTTGCTAATAAATCTACTGCATTAACCTTTTCACTGACCACTGATAGACCATCTACACAGAAAGTAGGGTTGCAGCTCTCTATATGATCAACTTGCTTTTTTGAGTGACCTTTCTTAATAACTGAATAAGGCTTGTTTGATTTACAACACTTTTGAAAATGGTTCCATCTTTTACACTTGTGGCATTGCTAACCAAATACTAAGCACTTCTCTCTTATAGACTCATGGCTGGCTCCACAATTATGACAGTTAACAATAAGACTTGACTTTGGTTTTGCTCACTCACTCTTATACTGTACTGAGCATGTCATTTTTACTGAGCTAGTCTTGGAACTTGCTAGAAAGATATGGGGTTTCCCTGCCACATCCACAGGGGTTGCTGCAGAGATGTGGTTAGGCCTCTTTCTGCTTGCTACATGTTGCATGCTGTCTACGTCTGCTCTAGAGGCTGTTGAAACCATGCTTTTTTAACTTGTAAGCATACTTGTGTGCCTTTTTGTGAGCTCATACATTTGACAAATCTCTATGGTTTTGCTTAATGTTAAATCACTATCACAAAGCAAAAGCTTTCGTACTGCAGCACTATTAACACCACACACAAGCCAGTTCTTTATTAACTCATCTTTTAAGTCATCAAATCTGCATGTTTTAGCTTTGTTTCTCAAATCAGTGATATATGCTGCAAATGTTTCACCTGGCCCTTGGTCTCTTGTATAAAATAAGTGCCTCTCTAACGTAGCATTTGTCCGGGGGTTGCACATTTCTCTAAATTTATGTTTTAAGCACTCAGGGTCCTCCCTTGATTCAGCTAGTACCACAATATGATGGTTTTCCCCTCTCCTGAATATATTTCTGGTGCATACACAAATTAACGCTCTCTTTCAATAGCCTCTGACTCAGCTAAGTTAAGTAAAATGAATACCCTTGTACATGCCTCTTTGTCAGAAAAAGCTGCTCGTATGAAAATATTGTATTCCTGCTCAAATACTCTCCAGTTCTATGCTATATTGTGATCAAACACAAGTGGACCTGGTCTGCGAAATGCCTCTGCCATATCAACACACAGTAGTGAATTTGCTTGAAATTATGTATAAACATACATGCAGAAATAATAAACAAAAAGAAAGGCACAGTAATCCAGCAGTTGTATCTAAGTTTTTAATCCACACCAAACATGGAAGGTAAAGAAACAGACTCCACACATAAAATAAATAACGCCGCAACAAATATCCTTTACGTTTTCGTTAAGAAACTTCCTCAGAATAAAATAACCCTAACAGGTCCATGCAGAAATATAAATATGTGCTAGAACTTTATGCCATTACTTGTAATTATGCCCAGTAGCACAACAAACTGTTTGAAATAACTGTACTCTGCCAAACAAGTCTCCGTAGCACAAGAACACTGTCTGGAATCACTGTACTTTGTGAAACCACTGCTTATCATTGTAAGAGATACTTCGAAATGACTGCACTTTGTTAATAAACTGTACACAATGGAAGAAGCGCAGAGTAAGAAACACTCTTGAGATGAATGCACTTTGCATTTAAACTGTACACAGCACAAGAACCTTTCAAAATGGCTGCACTTTGCGAAATAACTCTGCAAGCACTCTGAAATGGTGGCTTTCTGTGAATAAATGCACACAGCACAAGAAACCTTTTGAAATGGCTGTACTTTGACTGCACTTTGTAATATAACTGTGCTTTGTACACAGCAAACTCTTTGAAATAATTGCACCGTAATAAAGCACACACTCTGCAAACACTTTGCACACTCTGAGGTATTCCGAACAACTCCAGTTATGCTTTGAATGGCTTCAGTCAATTAGAAATAGTAGTTTGTGCCCAAACACAGTCTTTTACTAAAAAACATGCAGTTGTTTTGCTCGTTAAGCTTAATTTGCCCTTTTATTGTACTCATTATGCCCTTTTAATCTCTTATCATGCTCCTTATACTTTTCTTGTGCCCGTTTTACTTTAAACATGCTTGTTATGCAAACTAAAGATAATTCTGAGCCCCATATGAATAGTTTTGCCAGTTTTCTCAAATATCATGGTTTGGAGCATTTCATTTAATTTATAATGTGGTTTGTGCCTTTCTTTTGCTTAATAATATGTTTTTGTGCTACTCATTTGATAAATAATGCATTTTGCGCCTTATAAATGCATCATTTCATTTTGTTTGCCAAATAAATCATTTGTGCAGTTTTCTTTAGCTTTATCTTGTTTCTGGTGCTTTTTGTTTATCTGAGCTCCATTTCACTCAATCTGCTTAGTCTGCCTTCACCTTCAACTCTGCAGCTCATGGCTCGAAGTTGTTTTTCTGCTAATCCTGGTTTTGACACCATGTCGCTTGTCTGGTCAGGATAAAACAAGCAGCTTTATTACACACAAACACATCAAAAATGTGGCTTTGCAACTTAAACTTAAATAAAGTTATAAACTGACTATCACACTCATACACATTAACACTCTGGCTGTTCTCTCAAAATGGCACTGCTGCCTGCATGTGCTCAGTATTTATATGCATGTGCTACATACAGAAATGCTTCTTAAATGTACATAGACATGCTCTGATCTACACCCATATGCTGCCTTTATTCTTAAAGAGAAAAATTTTGGGAGGGTCTCTTATCTCCACTATTTCCTATGTTATACCTGACTAGTCCAGAAAAAGTAAAATACTTCTTTGTTAACCAAGGAAGGCCCTGAACCATCAGAAGTTCATACCCCACTGTTGCCAAAGTCACTTAGGAGGGCAGCTACCAAAGCCACCATATCAAGGTCATGACCGCATTTCAAGGCTGTTCATGGGAGTGTGGATCTCAATATTTATTCCAGCATGAAGAACCATTCCAAAGGGCTGCTGGATTCTTGATATGGTCTGTTTGTACACATCCTGGAGTTCATCCATTCTTCATAGAATGACCTTTAATGTTGCATCAGTCAATTTCAGTGCAACTGTTGGAACAAGCACAGAATATACTGCCTGAAGTGGGGCACACCATCTGTTCCGGTGTTGGAGGACAGGCTGTAGATTCTTCCTGTCTTTTCCTTGTTCCAGATGTGACAGCTAAGACTAAAACCAGCACATCCTTTCAGTTCCAGATCTTCACCCTGCAAATGATCATGTCTTTTATCCCAAAGAGAGAATAGATGGTGTCACTATATGTCATCATGGGTCTACCTGAGTTTGTTGAAGTGCCACATCATCAAATCTCACTTCGCTGACAGTCAGGATATCGAACCGCTCTTCATCAAACCACCGGAACTAAGAAGATTTTCCCACAGTAACTGGTTGTGCGAGATATTGAATTTTGCACTTTTCCCAACTGTAGTGGGATCTCGGAGTTGGTACATTTAATTAGGGGGTGCATGTGGGGGGATGCAGACCCCCACCTGGGTAATATAGGGATGGTGCGGTTAAGGTTTTTTATTTTTTGGCTAAGTGGTTAATTACTGTGGGAAAGTCTTTGTAGTTCTGGCGGTTTGATGAAGTGCAGAT
Organism: Protopterus annectens; assembly: GCF_019279795.1. Classification (NCBI taxonomy): domain Eukaryota; kingdom Metazoa; phylum Chordata; order Ceratodontiformes; family Protopteridae; genus Protopterus; species Protopterus annectens. The sequence continues at coordinate 1,069,187,826 of NC_056732.1, forward strand.
TTGATATTATGAGTGTTGCTGAAGTGAGATTCGATGTGCTGCAATTTCGATGATATCAGGTAAATCCATCATGAGTGGCTTTTGGTACTTCAGTATGCTGTCCTCACAGGTGAATCCTCTGATTCACTCAGAGCAGGTATCACTTCCAGTACAAAGCGTTACCTCTTTAGCTTCTCTCTTTACCTGTAGTCATCACCATGCTGTTAGTAATGGGGTTGAAGACTCCCAAGGTGTTCTTTTATCTGGACAATCAGGTCCTGGATGCCCAGTTCAGGGATTCCATGAACATAACCCTTCTTTGAGGGTCCCTTGAAAGCTTTCACTAGCTGTGGCTATAAAATGGAAGAACTCAACCTTAATCCCAAGTTAGAGGAAGTCTTTCATTTTTGGTGGAGCAGGACACACTGATTTCAGGTCCTAGGTCTAGATTTCTTTGCATGTTTTGGGCTTGATGGCAACAAGAAACCTTATCTGGTCATCTGGTTCTCTCATGGAAAGAGGATGCTCCTCAGGATGTATCCATAATGCTTCAAAAAAGGGGAATGTGAGGTTTTGCACAGTGGATACTTCTTGATAGTTAACATTTATATGCTCTCCTACTCTGTGTATCTGCTGAGACAGCTCACTGCTTTATTATTTATTTTATTTATTTATTTCAGTTTATTAACCGGGAAAGTCCATTGGGCCAAGGCAGCCCGTTTTCAATAGAGGCCCGAGGACAAAAGCTCCAGACAGAAAGACAATATACAATATACAATGTATTAGTACAGCATATGAGAACAACAGTTTAACATTAAATATACAGCAAGGCAAGATTTTACATATCTTGAAATATATGAGCTGAGCCAATCACTTATAAGATATTAGCAAAAACAATAAATGTATGTCCATTTAATACACTACATGTATTTAGGCAAAGGAATTTTAGACAGATGAATTGAAGCAGTGGCAGAGAGTAGAGTAGAATAGAATAGGGATAGGTATCAGGAATCAGGTAGGATGGGTACAGGAGCACTCCCAGAGGGAGTACATGTGGGAGTGGAGTAGGGTTTTAAAGGATGGTAGGTTATGGGTAATTCTAATCTAAGGGGGAAGAGAGTTCCATAATCTGGCAAGGGAAAATGATAGTAGAAGTTGCCCTGGTGCGTGTAAAGGCTTGTAAAGTTCTAAGAAGTTCTGATTTGTGGATCTAAGTGTTCTATGTGACTGGCAAAGTTTTAGGGAAGAAGAGAGTGATGGACAGTTAGAAGGTTTGAAAATTAGCTTGTGTGCTGTAGTTAGTTGAATGAAATTTAGGTAGCTTGGGAGTTCCAACCAATTTAGAGCATGTAGGGAGTTGCAATGGTGAGTAGAGGATTTGGATCCTGTGGCAAACTTTGAAATTTTGTTATAACATGAGGAAGGTTTAGATTGTAGGGATGATTGGAGGTTAGAGAGTAGCGGAGCTCCATACAAAAGGGAGGGTAGGAGGTAGGTGGTAGATAGGAGTTGTCTAGAAGACAGAGATAGGTAGCGCTTGTGTCGATAAAGTATACCAAGTTTTTGATGAGTCTTTTTAATATTGGTTTGTAGGTGAATATCAAATTTTAGCTAGTCATCGATAAGAACGCCCAGAAGTTTTGTATGGGGAACTATTTCAATAGTTGTTTTTTTTTTAGGCTAAGTATAGAGAAGGATGCTTTGTCAACAGCAGTATGTCTAGAAGGGGACCGAACCACAAATGGAGGGGGGAGTATCCATATTTATCAAAGATACCCACACCTCCAGGTTAGTGGCACTGCACGAAGCATCGGAGACCATCCATGTGCAACTAACAGTGGGAAAAACTGCCTTTCAGTTTGTAGCCTGCTACAGACCACCCTCTCAAACACAGGAACCTCACTCGGCTTTCCTGAGAACACTGGAGAATATGAAGCTCTCTCCAAACACTATTATATTGGGTGACTTCAACTACCCAAACATCGATTGGGAAAACTATTCAAGCCCAAACACCCTCGACCAACGGTTCCTAGAATTTATAAACTCAAATGCTATGGAACAACTGGTCACCACTCCCACAAGAGGGGAAAACATACTGGATCTGGTCATCACCAACATGGGGTCTCTATGTTCCACACCAGAGATATACCCCTCATTGGTAAGATCAGACCATAAACAAATCTCACTGGACATCCATATTCCGTCCCCACCCCTAGCCAAGGAAACCACGGCGAAGAACTTCTCAAAAGCAAACTTCACACTTCTCAGAACTGAGGTGGAATCCTTCAAAGCCCCCAGGCCAGTGGAAAATATGGCCCAAAATGCAGAATCCTTTACAAAAGCATTCTATGGACACCTACAGGAATGTATGGAGCATGCTATCCCAAATAAAACCAAGACTCACTCCTCCAAAGGCAGGAGACCTGTCAGGTGGACCCTGGCCATAAATAAGCTATACAACAGAAGGAGAAAGCTACTACATGACAGAGCAAAATCCCAAAAAGGGAAGGCGTCACTGATCAGTACTAGCAAGAAACTACAATCCCTCATAAAATCATCTAAGGCCAGCTTCGAAAGAAAAATTGCACAAGACACTAAAGATAATCACAAGGCCTTCTTTAGTTATGTCAGAAACCTGGGAGGCAACTCCCAGATATACTCTGAGTTAGTGCAAAATGACAAAAAATACACTGATCCCAAAGATATTGCCAACATCCTGGCAGAAAGATTCAGTGCAAACTTCTCTCCCCCCCCCCCCAAAAGAGCAAATGTCTATCCCAACAGGGTGTAGCCTTCCTGAGATCACAGATGCACAGGTGAGAGCTGCCCTCTCCAAAGCAAAAAAACACATCATCAATGGGACCAGACAGTGTCCCGGGCTGCGTCTTACACGAGCTCCAAGAAGAACTAAACCCTCATATAAAGTCACTGTTCAATCTCGGCCTTACTACAGGATATGTACCCAAGGAATGGCGTACAGCAACAGTGGTCCCACTCCACAAAGGTGGTGCCACAACAGACCTCGGAAACTATTACCCTATAAGCCTGACTAGCCTGGTCTGCAAAGCTATGGAGCATATCATCATGGAAATCATAATCAAAGACATTGGGAAAATCCAGACACTGGATCCTACCCAATTCGGCTTCGTTAAGGGCAGATCTTGCCTCTTGAACCTGGTCGACTACTTTGTCTACCAAAGCCATAGATGAAGGGAAGGTAGCCTACCTGGTCCTCGCAAAAGCCTTCGACACAATACCCCACTCGGGCATCATAAATAAGCTCACCAGCTTAAATATCAACCCCTATCTCACAAGATGGGTTGCAAACTGGCTCAGAGATAGAACCCACATGGTCAGAATGGCAGGTGCCATGTCAGACCAGTTACAAGTGGTGTCCCACAAGGCTCAGTCCTGGGACCTCTCTTGTTCGGTATATATTTCTCTGAGGTACAGGCTAACACGGGTGGACTATGGCTGACCAAGTTCGCAGATGACTGCAAACTGGGTGCTGTAATCGACTCTCCGGCTGACACAAGCATCCTCCAAAAGGGTCTCACAGAGACGGATAACTGGTGCCAGAGCCAAGGCCTAAAGCTAAATGCCAAAAAGTGCATAGTCATCCCCTTTGGGAAAAATAAAGTGCCACAAATTACCACATAGGTGGTAATCCATCAAGTGCAGAAGAAGTAATTAGGGACTTGGGGACCCAAGTAGATAGCAATCTCTCCTTTGACAATCACGTTGCCAAAGTGGTTAGAAAGACCTTCTATATAGCCCACCTTATCATGAAAGGGTTCACATCTAGATCAAGAGAGGTCATTGTGCCCCTCTACTCATCTCTTATCAGGCCCATAATGGAGTACAATGCCCCATTTGGGATGTACCTTACCCGATACCTTCAGCAAAAAAGTATCTCACCAACAGGATCAAGGGGCTCAAACAGATGCCCTATGCAGTTCGGCTAAAGAAACTCCAGCTCTACTCAGTTGTGTACCGCCTACTCAAAGGCGATCTGTGTCTGACGTATAAAGCCATGTCCAACCAAGAATTAATGGACATGCTTCACCTCAGGAAATCCAAATCCCTTAGAGCTTCACACTCCAGGGACTTGAACCTCAGCACAGAAATAAATAGGACATGCTGGAGGGACAGATTCATATCCCAGAGGCTCCCCTCACTCTGGAACAAAATCCCAATCCATGTTAGGCAGAGCCGCTCACTGACCCTCTTCAACAGAAATCTTGATGAGTGGATGGGAGATCGTAAGTTTACCCCTGGGATCTCTTCTGTGTCCCTGCTTGACAGAGGTACAGTAAACTAACCTTAAAAGGGCTACCTTCTGTGACCTACTATACAGAGGCACAGTCAACTAATCTAAAAGGGTGGCGAAAGCCAAACACACTCTGGCTAGGCTTATAAATGCCCTAGGGCAGATAGCCTAGTATCAACCTATGAACCTATGAACCTAAATATCATTATTTTAGATTTGGAGGCATTTAGGGCTAGGTGATTGTCAAGCATCCAGGACTCAGTGGAGAAGAAGGCTTCTTGTGTAAGGTTTATTAGTAAGGGAAGAGTTTTGGCTGAGCAGATGATAGTGGAGTCATCTGCACCAGTTTAGCATTGGGGATCTTTTGGTGGAAATCATTGTTGAAAATGTTAAATAGTAAAGGACCCAAAATAGAGCCTTGGGGTACACCTGTTGGGGTGTGAAGAAAAGAGGAAGTGCAGTAGTTCCATTTTACAGCTTGTTCCCTGGCTGAGAGATAGCTGGAGAACCATTTGATAGATGAAGAGGAGAGATTAAGATGGGAGAGTTTAGAAAGTAGAAGCACATGAGAGACCGTGTCGAAAGCTTTAGATAAGTCGAGGAGGAGCGTAGAAACTATGTTCCCAGAGTCACAAGCAGAGTTAATGATTTCGAGGAAGGAAAGAAGGGCAGTGGTGGTGCTATGTCCTGTTATAAACCCGTGTTGGGTAGGAGTTAGGAGTTGGTTGTCCAATAGATAGGGTAATAGTTGGAGGTGAATACATTTTTCGAGTATCTTAGAGATAGGGGATAGGATAGCAATAGGGCAAAAGTTGAAGATTGAACAGTTTGTACCTCCTTTATGGAGGGGGATGATGAAGGCTTTTTTCCAGAGGTATGGTACATAGGACTCCTGAATGGAGCGATTGATTAGGATGCTGATTGGAAGGGCTATGCCATTAGCAGCTAGTTGGAGAAATTTGGATGGAATGTCATCTGGGGCATTAGAGCAAGGTTTTAACTTTTGTAGGAGCTTTTTTATAGTGTGGGTAGGAATGGATATGAGAGTAAAAGGGGAGGACTTAGGGTTCATGGATGTTAAGTTTTTATCAGTTAAGTTGGGGGGGGGTGTTGTTAGGGAAATAAGAGGTGAGTTTGCCTATGTAGTCAATGAAAAAAGGAGTTAAATTGGGTAGCTAGGTGGAGGTCTGGTGTGTCTGGGTCAAGGCAATGGTTCTCTTTTTTGCCTGGGGATAATATTGATGAAATACTATTCCAAAATTTTCTGGGGTTGGTTTTATGATTATTTTGAAGTTTAAGGTATTAGGATTTGCGGTCAGTGGCTATTTATTTTTTTACTTGATTTCGCAGTTGCTTGTATTCGGCAAGAGAGTTGGGAGTTTTGCATTTTTGGTAGTATTTCCAGATTTTATCTTGGTGATGCATAAGTAGTTTTGTGTCTTTAGTTAGCCAGGGGGCTGTTTTGGATTTGAGTCTTTTGGTTCTACTGGGGGCGAAGTGGTTAAGTATATCAGTGAAAATTCTATTGAAATGTGAGACTGCGGCATCTAAAGGGAGGGACTTTAGAGGGTTCCAGTCTATCTGTTTTAAGAGGGACTATATTATAACATCAAAGTTTTTAAACATTGAATGTTATAATATCGAACCCGTAATGTCGAACACTGAAAACAGCGAAGGTGCAGGACTCCAAATTCTTTCCCAGGGAAAGAATTCGGTGGGCCGTTGCTGTGGCTTCACTGTTTTCAGCGTTCGATATGTTGGAACATTATGGGTCAGGTTCAGCTAAGTGTACGATTGTGTGTAGGTTAGGGTTAGGGGGTGGGTTAGGTGAGTTAGGGTTAGGGAGCGGGTCAGGTAAGTGTGCAGTTGTGTGGACGTTAGGGTTAGGGGGTGGGTTAGGTGAGTTAGGGTTAGGGCACGGGTCAGGTAATTGTGCGATTGTGTGTAGGTTAGGGTTAGGGGGCGGGTTAGGTGAGTGTGCGATAGTGACGGACCTTAGGATTAGGGTTGGGTTAAGGTAAGCGGATAGCTAGTAGTGTATGTAAAGTTTAATTTAGGTTTAGGTGTAGGAATTTAAGTGTATCTGTGTGGATTGCTGTTTTTTGTGTGTGTTTGTGTTGTGTGTATGTTTCTCGGGATAGCGAATGTTTTCCCTAGGAAAAAAATTCGGTATTCTGACTGTTCAATGTTTTCAGATTTCGGTGTTTGGGGTTCGATATTATAACATTCGATTTTTAAAAACGTCGATGTTATAATATAGACCCGTTTTAAGATATTAGAGAAAATTAGGGGGTTGAAGTTTTGCATGTTGCAGGTGGTAATGTGTCTGTGTTGAAAGAGGATGGTGGAGGGGAATGGCATATGTAGGCAGGGAGATGGTCACTAAGGGAGTCTGCGAGAGAAACTCGGTTTGGGTGGGAGACTAGTATCCAGTCAAGGATGCTACCTGTGGTGTAATCTTTATTTGGTCTAGTAGGGGTTTTGATTAGCTGTGTGAATTGATATAGGTTGATGCTATAGATATAGATGAGTCAATGGAAGACCAGTTTATGTTGACATTGCCTAGGATTATAGTCTCACTATTTATGTTGGAAGTGAATCAGGCAAAAATATCTTCCAGTATAGGGATATTGTTACCAGGAGGAATGTACAGGGAGGCAATGCATAAAGTTTTATTGTTATTTACTTTGAGAAGGGTGAGGGTTAGCACGGCGGTGTCAAATGAGGGTATGGGCTTAGTATAGGGTGTTACTGTTAAGGAGGAGGAGAAGAGTAAGACTACTCCTCCACCTTTCTTTTGAGGTCTGTCACTTCTTATAAGTTTATAGTTAGGGGGCATAATTTCGGTATCTTTTATGTGTGGTTTTAGCCAGGTTTCTGTGATAGAGACAATATCAGGTTTGTTATGAGAGATCCAGGCGTGAAAGGAAGGTATTTTATTACAAAGGCTCCTGGAATTAAGTGTGGCAAGGAGAAGAGATTTGTGGTGCAGGGGAGAGCTATGTGAATGTGGTTTAAAGGTGGAGTTATTTGAAGGCCCTGGGTTAGGGTGTATGTCTCCAGAACGGAGGAGGAGGGTGATAAATTTTGAGTAGAGTATGGATAGGTATCTATTTTCTAATGGGTCATAGGTGTAGATATTGGAACCTAATGAAGCGAGTTTGGTGGGTATGGAAAGTGGTTTACTAGGGGTAAGGAAGAGCTTCCTTTGAAATAGAAAATATTCATTATGTTTGTAGAGGTAGGGGGAGGCTTGGATTGTAAAGGGAAAGTCTTTTTTAATGTAAATCGCAGTTGTACGAAAGGGAGGGGAGTGCTGAAACTGTGGGAGACTAGTAAGGTAGAGTAAGCAGAAGAGGGTTAGGCTTAGAAATAAGGGTATTAGAGCATAGGCAGATTTTGTTTGCATGGTGGGAGACAGAGTATGAGTTAAGTGAGAAGGATGTGTAGGAAGAGAGATGGTTAATAAGTTTGAGAGGAGAGGATTAGAATGAAATGTGTGAGGGTGTATTCACAAGGATATAGAAGGGTGGAGTGGAGGGGGGAGAAGGCAGTTGTAGTAGTGAGTGGATAAGGAGTAAGTGGGGGACAATATTTGGAGGGTTTGGCTACTGGCTATCCTGATGGGGTGCGTGCACTAATCACCTAGTAGGGATAAGGTACAGTCAGTTATTCAGTAATTATTGAGGCAAGCAAGTTACATAAAAGCATACACCATCCCTTTAATTTATCTTTAAAAGTTTAACTTGACCAAACTCTGAAGCTGTTGACTAAAGAACTGGTACATTTTTAAAGAAGCTATCTAACTTTGAAATAATCAAATTTTAAAGGCTTAATCTAACTTTCAAATATTCTTATCTGCCAAGTAAGTATCAAAATGGAGTTCTGTAAAGTTTCATTGAACCGTGCAGATTCTGAGATATACTAACCATGCTGCCAAAAAAGCAACTATTGTAAACATGGATCTGTAATTGGTTTAGGCAAAGAAAAGAAAGAACCACCTGTAGCATTTTTGGAATAGTACATTACTGCAATGAATGGGACCAGGAGACGTTGAGATTCAGTAGCCACTGACACCTCACAGCTTACTGCAACAACCATATTCTCAGGAATCCAAATGACCCCTTGAAGATTGTAGCCAGCAAGAAACCCAGAATGAATGGAAATGTAGCCAGCAAGAAACCCAGAATGAATGGAAATGTAGCCAGTAACAAACCCAGAATGAATGGAAATGTAGCCAGCAAGAAACCCAGAATGAATGGAAATGTAGCCAGCAACAAACCCAAATGAATGGAAATGTAGCCAGCAAGATACCCAGAATGAATGGAAATGTAGCCAGCAAGATACCCAGAATGAATGGAAATGTAACTAGCAAGATACTCAGAATGAATGGAAATGTAGCCAGCAACAAACCCAGAATGAATGGAAATGTAGCCAGCAAGAAACCCAGAATGAATGGAAATGTAGCCAGCAACAAACTCAGAATGATTGGAAATGTAACCAGCAACAAACCCAGAATGAATGGAAATGTAGCCAGCAAGAAACCCAGAAGGAATGGAAATGTAGCCAGCAAGAAATCCAGAATGAATGGAAATGTAGCCAGCATGAAACCCAGAATGAATGGAAATGTAGCCAGCAAGAAACCCAGAATGAATGGAAATGTAGCCAGCAACAAACCCAGAATTAATGGAAATGTAACCAGCAACAAACCCAGAATGAATGGAAATGTAGTCAGCAACAAACCCAGAATGAATGGAAATGTAGCCAGCAACAAACCCAGAATGAATGGAAATGTAGTCAGCAGCAAACCCAGAATGAATGGAAATGTAGCCAGCAACAAACTCAGAATGAATGGAAATGTAACCAGCAACAAACCCAGAATGAATGGAAATGTAGCCAGCAAAAACCCAGAATGAATGGAAATGAAAACAGCAACAAACTCAGAATGAATGGAAATGTAACCAGCAACAAACCCAGAATGAATGGAAATGTAGCCAGCAAGAAACCCAGAATGAATGGAAATGTAGCCAGCAAGAAACCCAGAATGAATGGAAATGTAGCCAGCATGAAACCCAGAATGAATGGAAATGTAACTAGCAAGATACCCAGAATGAATGGAAATGTAGCCAGCAACAAACTCAGAATGAATGGAAATGTAGCCAGAAAGAAACCCAGAATTAATGGAAATGTAGCCAGCAACAAACCCAGAATGAATGGAAATGTAGCCAGCAACAAACCCAGAATGAATGGAAATGTAACCAGCAACAAACTCAGAATGAATGGAAATGTAGCCAGCAACAAACTCAGAATGAATGGAAATGTAACCAGCAACAAACTCAGAATGAATGGAAATGTAGCCAGAAAGAAACCCAGAATTAATGGAAATGTAGCCAGCAACAAACCCAGAAGGAATGGAAATGTAGCCAGCAACAAACCCAGAATGAATAGAAATGTAACCAGCAACAAACTCAGAATGAATGGAAATGTAGCCAGCAACAAACTCAGAATGAATGGAAATGTAGCCAGCAACAAACTCAGAATGAATGGAAATGAAAACAGCAACAAACCCAGAATGAATGGAAATGTAGCCAGCAACAAACCCAGAATGAATGGAAATGTAGCCAGCAACAAACTCAGAATGAATGGAAATGTAGCCAGCAAGAAACCCAGAATGAATGGAAATGTAGCCAGCAACAAACTCAGAATGAATGGAAATGAAAACAGCAACAAACCCAGAATGAATGGAAATGTAGCCAGCAACAAACCCAGAATGAATGGAAATGTAGTCAGCAACAAACCCAGAATGAATGGAAATGTAGCCAGCAAAAAACCCAGAATGAATGGAAATGAAAACTGCAACAAACTCAGAATGAATGGAAATGTAGCCAGCAACAAACCCAGAATGAATGGAAATGTAGCCAGCAACAAACTCAAAATGAATGGAAATGTCGCCAGCAACAAACCCAGAATGAATGGAAATGAAAACAGCAACAAACTCATAATGAATGGAAATGTAGCCAACAACAAACTCAGAATGAATGGAAATGTAGTCAGCAACAAACCCTGAATGAATGGAAATGAAAACAGCAACAAACTCAGAATGAATGGAAATGTAGCCAGCAACAAACCCAGAATGAATGGAAATGTAGCCAGCAACAAACCCAGAATGAATGGAAATGTAGCCAGCAACAAACTCAGAATGAATGGAAATGTAGCCAGCAACAAACTCAGAATGAATGGAAATGTCGCCAGCAACAAACCCAGAATGAATGGAAATAAAAACTGCAACAAACTCAGAATGAATGGAAATGTAGCCAGCAACAAACTCAGAATGAATGGAAATGTAGCCAGCAACAAACCCAGAATGAATGGAAATGTAGCCAGCAACAAACCCAGAATGAATGGAAATGTAGCCAGCAACAAACTCAGAATGAATGGAAATGTAGCCAGCAACAAACTCAGAATGAATGGAAATGTCGCCAGCAACAAACCCAGAATGAATGGAAATAAAAACTGCAACAAACTCAGAATGAATGGAAATGTAGCCAGCAACAAACTCAGAATGAATGGAAATGTAGCCAGCAACAAACCCAGAATGAATGGAAATGTAGCCAGCAACAAACCCAGAATTAATGGAAATGTAGCCAGCAACAAACTCAGAATGAATGGAAATGAAAACAGCAACAAACCCAGAATGAATGGAAATATAGTCAGCAACAAACCCAGAACAAATGGAAAATTCAAGACCTCCTAGGCTTCTATACAAAGAATGATGGATATTGGAGGGTATCTAACTCCACATTAGTGAATAAAAAACCCTTGAGACAGAATCAGAGAGAACTTCTAGATTATGGTCATCTAAAGGCTGCAGCCATATTTGTGTCTAGTGTGTCTAACTCCTAGGAAATTGCATTTCTTAGAGCAGTGTGCTCAGGCACATCCAAACTTGACATAATTATTTAACATTTGCTTACTTGGATTAATTGCTTGCTGGAAGCTATCCACTTTCCCATAAATACATTCTTTTCCATCTGGAGTTAATTAGTATGTTTCATTCTCTGTTTCAGCTGTTACTGCTGCTAAATGAGTTTTGCTAATGTGGAGGTCTAAGTACTGAGATTTCTTCTTATTATATACAGAACACATATTATCTTGTACATGCCACAGATGCTCTTGCTTCAAGAAATATAGTCTTATGCAAAAGTTCAAGCAGCTCATCTGCAGTTATGCAAGACTCCTGAAAGTCCATTTCTTGCTATAATGACTTCACTGTTGTGCCAGCACAATTAAAAAAAAACAAACACTTTTATCTTTAAGAATAAATGCTGCAGATTGAATGGAAATGAGGGATGATCATCAGAAAATGTTTTTTCTGCTTGCATGCAGACTTTAAATCTGCACTCTTACATTCACTGATAACATTTCTACATTCATTGCCTAAAATGTTGAAACTTTCCAAGTGTTCTTGTGAATCCTAGACAAGATCCATAAAGGTAGTCTTTATTGCTTTAATGATAAACACAAAATAAAGTATTGCCATAGGTTTCAAAATGTTCAATTCAGTCAACGTAGATAAAGAATAGAAAAAGTAATTTTTACCTCAGCTGATAGGTGGCTGTGGAGGGTGCATAATGCCAGGACCAGCAAAACCATTGGTTGCACAGTCCCACACCTGTCTGAAAGCAACATGAAAAGATGAAGGACTCAAAGGTAGGACATCAGTCACATTACCTGTCTCTGTTGGATTTGTAGTCCAAAAAGAACTTGAACTAGCTGCATTATAGTGTTGCTGTTTAAAATATAAGCCAAATATAGGTTTGGTTTAAGAACTAGCCTTCCATTCATTCTGGGTTTCTTGCTGGCTACATTTCCATATGTTAGACACACAATACATTTAAAAACAAGCTCTCTAACAATCTTTGCACCTAATCTCATTGTTGTACAGAGAGATTTGGAATACTTACTTACCTTTTGCTTATGCTCGTCTTTGGTCAGTGCTGCCTTGCGGTTGCCACATGGAGAGAAGACCTCGATACTCTGGATTTTACTCTGAAATACACAAATACAAAAATTCTTAGCAAAATGTCTTGTGAAGATGAAAGTATGGACTTTCAAACAACTAAACAAAGTTATCAACAATCTTAATGCCAGAAAAGGAACAGTCTAACAAAAGCTCCAAGCAGGCTCATAAGGAAGATAAGAAATCCACTTTGGTTAAGACTAAACTCGATCAATCCCTTGTGTTGGATGAGCTAATAATGTTATTACAACCTGTACAACAATCCATACAACAGATGTCCAGACAACTAACTAATATAAACCTTGCATTACATGACATTGTTAAAAGGCTCGATGTTACAGAAAACTGCATTTCCACATATGAAGGCAGAATTAAAAGCATTCATAAATTATCGGCTGTTCACAGAAGCCAGAAGCAGATGGACTTGCATACTGGTAAGAGGCCTTTTGGTGACTTATGTCCAGTCTTTGTTAATTCAAACACTGTATCAGATATTTTATGTTTTCTTAGGATATGATAAAACAGCTAAACGCATACTTATAGAGCATGCACATCGTGCCTTGAGACCCTCACAGATTACAAATTAATTGAGGCAAATTTATGTTAAAATACTAAATCACCAGGATAGAGTAAGAATCCTAAAGGTTGCTAAAGATCACAGTGAAGAACTTCTCTAAAGCAAACTTCACACTACTCAAAACTGGTGTGGTATCCTTCAAGGCCCCTGAGCCAGAGGAAACCACAACCCAAGCTGCGGAAGCCCTTACAAATGCCTTCTATGAACACCTCCAGGACTGCATGGATCAGGCAATCCCAAATAAAACCAAGATTCTTTCCACCAAGGGCAAATGTCCAGTCTGGTGGACCCCAGCCATTAACAAACTTTACAATAAGAGGAGAAAGCTATTACATGATAAAACAAAATCCATAAAAGGGAAGTCACCCCTGATCATTTCCATTAATTCTGGGTTTGTTGCTGGCTACATTTCCATTCATTCTGGGTTTGTTGCTGACTACATTTCCATTCATTCTGGGTTTGTTGCTGGTTACATTTCCATTAATTCTGGGTTTGTTACTGGCTACATTTCCATTCATTCTGGGTTTCTTGCTGGCTACATTTCCATTCATTCTGGGTTTCATGCTGGCTACATTTCCATTCATTCTGGATTTCTTGCTGGCTACATTTCCATTCATTCTGGGTTTCCTGCTGGCTACATTTCCATTCATTCTGTGTTTGTTGCTGGTTACATTTCCAATCATTCTGAGTTTGTTGCTGGCTACATTTCCATTCATTCTGGGTTTGCTGCTGACTACATTTCCATTCATTCTGGGTTTGTTGCTGGCTACATTTCCATTCATTCTGGGTTTGTTGCTGGCTACATTTCCATTCATTCTGAGTATCTTGCTAGTTACATTTCCATTCATTCTGGGTATCTTGCTGGCTACATTTCCATTCATTCTGGGTATCTTGCTGGCTACATTTCCATTCATTTGGGTTTGTTGCTGGCTACATTTCCATTCATTCTGGGTTTGTTGCTGGCTACATTTCCATTCATTCTGGGTTTCTTGCTGGCTACATTTCCATTCATTCTGGGTTTGTTACTGGCTACATTTCCATTCATTCTGGGTTTCTTGCTGGCTACATTTCCATTCATTCTGGGTTTCTTGCTGGCTACAATCTTCAAGGGGTCATTTGGATTCCTGAGAATATGGTTGTTGCAGTAAGCTGTGAGGTGTCAGTGGCTACTGAATCTCAACGTCTCCTGGTCCCATTCGTTGCAGTAATGTACTATTCCAAAAATGCTACAGGTGGTTCTTTCTTTTCTTTGCCTAAACCAATTACAGATCCATGTTTACAATAGTTGCTTTTTTGGCAGCATGGTTAGTATATCTCAGAATCTGCACGGTTCAATGAAACTTAACAGAACTCCATTTTGATACTTACTTGGCAGATAAGAATATTCATAAAATCAACTAAGGCCAGTTTCGAGTGAAAAATTGCCATGGATTCAAAAGACAATCATAAGGCCTTTTTCAGCTATGTTAGGAACCTGGGTGGAAACTCCCAGATATGCTCAGAATTAGTCCAAAATGATACAAAAATCACTGAACCCAGAGACATTGCCAACATACTGGCAGACAGGTTCAGTGCAAACTTCACCCCCCTCTCCCCCCCAAAAGGAGAGATAACTATCCCAGCAGAGTGTAGCCTCCCAGACATCTCAAATGCACAGGTGAAAGCTGCTCTCTCTAAAGCTAAAAACACAGCATCAATGGGACCGGATGGTGTCCCCAGCTGTGTGCTACACGAGTTCAATGAGGAACTAAACCTGCACAAAAGCCAGCTGTTTAATCTCAGCCTTATCACAGGATACATGCCCAAGGAGTGGCGCACGGCAACTGTGGTCCCACTCCACAAAGGCGGTGCCTCTACGGACCCTGGTAATTACCGCCCCATAAGCTTAACAAGTCTAGTCTGCAAAGCTATGGAGAGGATCATAATGGAGCTCATAAACAGAGATATAGGGGACTTGCAGACATTGGACCCGTCCCAGTTTGGCTTTGTCAAGGGCAGATCATGCCTTTTGAACTTGGTCGACTTCTTCGAGACAGTCACCAAGGCCATTGATGAGGGAAAGGCAGTCCATACAGCCTACCTTGACCTTGCAAAGGCTTTCGACACAATACCCCACTCGGGTATTGTAGAAAAACTTACCAACTTAAATGTAAACCCATATGTCACAAGATGAGTTGCAAACTGGCTTAAGGACAGAACCCACAGGGTTAGAGTTGCTGGCGCTATGTCAGACTCCAAGCCGGTCACAAGTGATGTCCCACAGGGCTCGGTCCATGGCCCCCTATTGTTCGGCATCTATTTCTCAGAAGTACAGGCCAACATGGGAGGACTTTGGCTGACAAAGTTTGCAGATGACTGCAAACCGGGTGCCATAGTGGAAAGTGCATCAGACACGGATATCCTTCAGAGGGGACTCACGGAAACTGACAGCTGGTGCCAGAGCCACGGCCTGAAGTTAAACGCCAAAAAATGTATAGTCATACCCTTCGGGAAAAATAAGGTAACCCCAAGCTACCATATAGGTGGCAATCCTCTAAGCACAGAAGAGGTTATCAGGGACCTAGGGACCCAGGTTGACAGTGGCCTTTCTTTTGACACTCACGTTGCTAAAGTAGTTAGAAAGACCTTCTATATTGCCCACCTGATCATGAAGGGATTCACATCCAGATCTAGTGAGGTCATTGTTCCCCTGTACTCTTCACTTATCAGACCAATGATCGAGTACAATGCCCCATTTGGGATGTATCTCACCCGACATCTGCAGCAATTGGAGAGACCCCAAAAGTCCCTCACCAAAAGGATAAAGGGACTCCAAAATCTGTCATATGCTGCCAGATTGAAGAAACTCCAGCTCTATTCAGTCGCATACCGTCTGCTCAGAGGTGACATGTGCCTGACGTACAAGGCCATGTCCAACCAGAAATTAATGGACATGCTCCACCTCAAAAAATCCAAATCCACCAGAACCACTAGAGCAAGCAACTTAAACCTTAGCATGGATATAAATAGGACATGCTAGAGGGATAGATTTATCACTCAGAGACTCCCTATGCTGTGGAATAAAATCCCGGTCCATGTGAGGCAGAGCACCTCGCTGGCTCTGTTCAAGAGAAATCTTGACCTGTGGATGGGAGATCATAGGTTTACCCTGGGAATCATCTCTGTGTCACTGCTGGACAGAGGCAAAACAAACTAATGGGCACAGTATTTTTTTCATATAAGGGGTGGAGTAAGCCACAAAACTCTGGGCTAGACTTATAAATGCCTTAGGGCAGATAGTCTAGTATAAACCTATGAACCTATGAACCTATAAAGAAAAGAAAGAACTGAACTGGAAAAGCTACATCTTAAAATTTGCACAGGACTTACCTCTACAAATCGAAGAATTATATATCAGAACATGGCCCTTCACTGTGCATTTCTAATACCTAAAAACATCAGATTCAAGATTAAATACCATGCCTCTTTATTGTTTACTTATAATAATACCAGATATAAAGTAGAGTTGATTGCAGAAGCGAAAAAAGTCTTTAAATCCTTATTTAACTTTAAACCAGTTGAATGAAGCACGACAGATAATGCAGTAATCATTTGTTATTTGTCGATATATATATATATATATATATATATATATATATATATATATATATATACACATACATTCATATATCATACTTGCTGGTAATTTGGATTCTTGGCAATCATAACAAAATAAAACTTTAACTATTATCAGGTCACAAAAACAAAGATTTCCCCACTAGTGATGACATTGCAGTAGGACAGTCTGTAATACATTTTTTTATTTATCACCATTCCTGTCACCTTATTCTATCTATATACTACACTGGACTTCTACACTGTCTCAGTCAGCTTTAAGAACCAGTAAATGTACTCCATTAAGAAAAGGTCTGCAATAAGTTCTATGCAAACTCTCTGTTCACTTAATATGTAAAGGTAATGAACACTTATTTAATGATCATCACTTACTGGTATAATGCATAAATGCCTGAATTATAGGAGGAAAACTGAAAATGGCTCACATGGTTGGCAAATTTGTGGAATTTCTCTTTTTTGTTAACATAATTATTCAGCTAAAGAAGTGCTCTATTTCCAATGGAACTGTATAATTTTATCTCAAATGAAGGAAGGGAGGGTGCTATATAACCTTCCTTGTGTTTTCTTCCTTTAGTGGCTGTGCTGTAGCTGTGTTGTTGAAACTGAGTGTAGAATGTTAGTGTTATGCATTTTGATTACTGTTAATGTTTTTTTAATATATGAAATGCAATAAAAACAAAACAAAGATCCATATAACAAACAATCTAAGCTGATTAAATGTAAACCAAGCACTCACACAATTTTTACTTCTGTTCCTAATGTAACTATATTATTAATTTTAATAGTTGTTATTATTCATAGAAACTTTCCTTCTATTCTTAACTTTTCTCAGTGGTCTTGAGGTAGGGTTAGGATCAGGGGGGTGGGGAGAAGAGTCTTTTGATGCATGGCCTTTGAAGTGATAATAAATGCCATACATTTAAAAACATCAAGAATCTATCTAAAGATACCATATAACAAAGAACTTGTTTCCTATTACCCAGACTTTTGTATAAAGGTGCTGCTCACTAATGTCAATATTCTGTATGAAATAACTGTAATTAGGTTATAAATGGACCAACTTGTACGCAACATAAAGTCACAGAATGTCAATGGTATCCAGAATCTAAAAAAAAAAAAAAAAAAAAAACGATAACCACAAAAACTATGTGTATAAAAATAGAAACAATCCACAAAACACTCTGGCAGTCACTGGAAAAGTAGGCAACATGTTAAATTTAATAAGCGCTTTCATACACTAATATGTAATATGAAGAAGGTGGTCTCATTTAATTTGTAAAAATAGTAAACTACTCAAACCAGTGGTTATGGTAAACATTTACACTCCCTGGCATACCAAACAAGAATTTATTACTAAAATCTGCAATCTTTTATGTAAATTACATAATCATTATTTTATAATAGGCGGTAATTGGAATAATGTTATTGACCTGGCAAAAGATAAATCTAATAATAACAAATTATATAGCCATAATGCATCATTACCTATAGCAGACTTAATGATGGACTTCAATCTTTTTGACCCTTACTTAGGATCATTGCAACAGAAAAACTCATTATAGTATACATAGTTTTCACATTGTCATAAACCATGGCCCTGTATTGATTTTTCCCTCATTTCCAATAAATTTCATGATAAAGGTTAACAATAATATCAAACCAATATTTTTTCAGACTATTCTTGAATATATTTAGATATTGATATAAAAGGTTGGTCCTGCTCTAATCTCAGACCCTATAACTGGACAATCAGCACAAACCTATTACAAAAAGAAGAGGTTACAAGAGAAATAAAATCTGTAGTAGATGATTTTTATAAAAACTTGTCAAACTCAGAAATACAAATAGACATACAATAACCAGCCCAAAAAGTTCAATTGAGGAACTTTCGCAAAAATAAAGCATCTTTTTGTAATAAATAGAGAAACAAATCTGAACTCACCTGAAAGAGAAAGTCATGCTTTTACAGCATGAACAAAAAACTTAAAACAAGCCTGAGTTAGAAGAACAAATAAGGGAAACACAAAAACCAACTTAATCTCTAGTTTGAAACTAGATGCATGGTCAAATACTTGGAATGAGCACAAACCCCTTCAAAGACCTTAGCTTAGCTATTACAAAGTAGAAATCCCTAGGTTATGATAAAAGAAATAGAATACAAAGGAAAATTGCTTTATGGTTCAAATGACATAATATCAGCCTTTACTGAAATATGTAAGGACCTATACTCAAATAACAAGAACAGTCTTAGCATGGACAAAATTATTAATCAGCTAAACTCCTCAAAATTCCCAACCATCTCCCCTAAACATAAAAACTTACCAAATAAGCCTTTTACAATTCAATGATTTATAACCACTATAAACATCTAAAAAATAGAAGGAAAAGCATGCAGCCTGGATGGATTCTGTGGTGAATTTTACATATACTTTTTACCAGAGATTTCAACACTTCTGTTGGAACTTTTTTAATAAAATAAAATCCAATTGTATAGTAAATTTACACTTAAATGGGTCAAGGACACTGCTGATACCAAAATCAACTTCAGTTATGTAAGACCCTTCAGATTTTAGATCAGTAACTTTAATTAACTTTGACCTTAAAATGTATGCTTTTCTTCTAGCAAACAGACTGAAAACAGTCCTAGCCTCAATAATATCACAATATCAATCTGGGTCATGGAAAAAGACAAACTAGTGATCATATACTTACACTAGAATCTTTACAGGTTCTAAATAACAAAAAAGGAAATGACTATAAACATTAGCTCTTGATGCTTCTAAAACATTTGAACATATAAATTAAAATTTTTATTTGCTGTAATAAAACCTCTTCTTGGACGGTGCAGTGATGCAGTGGTAGCATTTTTGCCTCACAGCAAGAGGTTCTCTGGTTCGATTTTTGGCTGGAGTGCCTTCTGTGTGGAGTCTGCATGTCTTCCCTACATTTGTGTGGGTTTTCTCCAGGTACTCTGATTTCCTCCCACATTACAAAGACGTATCTGGAGCATTTCTCCCCGGGCCTCCGCTGAAAATTGGCTTCGTTCCAAGTCGGACTTTCTTGGTAAACAAATGTTAAATAAATAATAAATAAATGCCTGGATTTTATTAATGTTACATAAAAGATTTACACCAAAGCATTTACAAAACTATTCATAAACAAAACTTTATCGGAACCTATATACATGGTGAATGGAATTAGACAAGGATATCTGTTATCCCCATATCTATTGAACCTATATATAAATCCATTATTTCTGACTCTAATACAAAAGACATAATGCAACCTTTAAGCTGTACAGCATTAGTGTCCCATTAACAGCCAGTAGGTGGCATACAGATTTATATATCATCACCTAAATTAGATATACCTAAAATCATGAATGCCATTAATTCCTTTACTACTTACTCAAACTATCAGTTAAATGTAAATAAACCATCTCTTTTTTTCAATAAACCATAATTCTCTCCCTCTAAATATCAAATGTAACAATATGATAAATGTCTCCACCTCATTGAAATATTTAAGAATAGCATTTAATTTAAACATTGATCACCATCCACAGAATAATTTATTAATAACCTGGTCAAAAATAAAATTAAATATTACAATATGGAGTAATCTATACTTTTCTCTTCTGTCTAAAGTGGCTATTATCAAGATGAATATTATGCCAAAGATTATTTTCCACTTAAATTTCTCTTTTCAGCCACTTACAATTACATTATTTTAAAAATTTTACTGATATTAAACAAGTTTATTTGGACATGTAAATCATCTAGAAAGGCCTATCATAAATTAACCCTACCCAAGAATCATGATGGCCTAGCTATGCCAGATTTTAATCTATACTACTAAAATTAATTTGAGTAGATTGTTAAAAATGATCTTAAATAGACCAAAACAAAAAGTGGTACCCAATATGGACACATATTTGATGAAACTACCTAGATAAAATTTAGACTGAATAATAAGTGCCTGGACCTATCTTCTTTCCCTATAATTAAGAATAAAAGAATATGAATTTATAATAGGGGGTTACACTTCATTAGAAGATGCAAGAATTAGACTAAAAGTACCAAAAGGATATCTAAGCATTTAAAGACAAATTATATATTTAACTCAGTTAAAATTTGAAACTGTGATTTGATTAAATTCATCAAAACCTATATCACTATGATATAAACTTATCATAAAATATAAATGTGCATCCTGTGCATTTCACTGGCCCAAAATAGACAAACTTTTAACAGAAAATACATTTAAAAATATAATTCAATTAAATTTAAAATACATCCAACTAAAAAAATTATACTATACACAATTTATGATCATGAATAATGGATATATGATGCCAGCAAAGAAAGCATCACACTTCCCATTACAGTCTTCTGAATGTAAAGCATGTAAATCCCTAAATGTAGATTTAACTCATATCTTTTAAGACAGCTCAATTGTCCAACAAATGTGGGTAAATTAAAGAATAGTCTAAGTCAATAAGGATATAGTCAGCCATTCATTACTAGAGACTTTGTAATTCTACATTATGCTCAGATACCATTATCACATAAAGACTTAGTCATCTTAGTTAAATTTTTGTTAACAAAATATTACATCACTATCAACTGGAATAAACTGAACTTGATTACCTGGGAAGGATTGATGGAGACATCCTTTAAATATATTAGGGTACTCAAAGTTACATCACAATATAAAAAACAGTGAGTCCTCCTTTTTGGAATTCTGGTCAACAATTTTAAAGATGCTGAATTAATATCTGGACAATGTGCTATTGTCAGCACTTTTATAAATTGCAATACAGAGGACACATTCCATCCCTTATAGAATGCTGTTATACAATGGAATGACATTTAATTAAATCATTTCAATGTAAGTATTTTAAGTCTTAAACTCTGTTCTTCCTGTTATATTTTGAGGCACCACACAGCTTATTATTATTATTAGCAGTACTACTATTACTATAATTATTACTACTATTATCATTATTACCATTATTACCGCCAGTATCACTTTCAATATCATTGTCACTAACAATATAATTGTTATTAACACTATTATTACTAATATCCTTGGTATCAATGATAGTGTTCAGGATAGTAAATATCTGTAAATATTTGCACTATGGTTGTCTAATTACAAATGTGGTCACTTTACAATGATACACTTTCTTCATGATTGTTGATATTAGCTGCTACTCTTGCAATGTTTGCATTGTGTTTATAATTCTGTTTCTTATTTTGTAGAAATCTACTTGAATAAAAAGATTTTATAAAAAAAGAGTTGAGTTTTGACTACTGAGACTAATTCCTGCTATATATACATACATATATATATATATATACATATATATATATATATATATATATATATATATATATATATATATACATATATATATATATATATATATATATATATATATATAATATATTTGAGAGGAGTATATTTCACATATTCAGAATTTTGCAAAGACTGGTTTGCATTTTGTAATATGCCTATGATAAAATGAATGCTTCAGCTGCCATATTATGTGGTAAGAAGACTGCTTATATAATAGGTTCATAGGGAGTTCCTAGGCTTATAGCCAAGAAAATCACTGAGAAGCCCTGCCCAGATTCCCAAATGCCCCAAAGCACTGTCTGGACTTACTCAAGGTCACACAATAGGCAAATGGTGGTTGAGCAACACAAACTTTGTACCAGAGAAGAAGGCTGTTAACAGCTCATCGATTTAATCTTCTGCACTAATAGCTAGACATGACATAACATTTTGCTTATTTCTGCTGTCTGAACAAACAGCATGAACAATTACATTTGGCCTATTGTTTTTTTCTGCCCTGCCTTTGTGACCATTAAGCATACCTTTCTCTGCTGTCTCATACAGACAATTCATTCCTCAGGGAGATGAGAGCCTTTGGGCACATTTATTGTTCTTCAAGGCAAGAGCTGAACAGTGGACCGCAGAGTTAATACACATCTGAAGTTAAGGTTTTTCTAGCTTTAAGGTCCCAAACCCTGCATATGCCATTAACTGCCCTAGGAATTGGCATGCAATAGTAACCCCCTCAGGACTGCTTTACCACACTAAAGCCAGTGATCCCATGGGATTTATGTTCTCCACAGGGGGATTCTGCAGTGGAAATGAACACCTGGACATGTGCTCTGTCCTCTACCTGGAAGTGAGGTGAGTTGGCAAAGCTATGTTGCTCCTTCCTCCATACTAGCTCTAACATGTGCCCAAGCTGTTATTTTAACTCAGGTCATCTGGGTGGTAGTCCAGGCTCTATCCCAATAGAACTAGCATACATTTGAACTTTCTCTATGGTTTCAATATATAGCATAAGGTACGCAAATTGTACAGTTCCCAAGCACAACACTGACCTTCCCATAAAGGGAGATATAAAACATTTGCAGGTAGGGCTCTGTTTTGCTAGCTCTGTGTAGTGGTGAACAGATTAGTTTAAGTTATATATTCATCACTCCCAATGCTACAGTAGATTTTGGATATTTGGGTTGTTTCCTGACTAGGAAGTAAATATCAGCCTGTTTCAAAAGCTCTGCCTCCCTCATCTTCCCTCTACCTGCTGATTGGCCAGCATTATTCAGGTAAGTAGCAGCCAGAAGGAAATGACTCTAGTACTTTCTTAACACCTCAAAGGATGTAACTATGGAGCTTCTCAGGAACAGCAACTGGTTCACAGCTTCAGTTCTGGTAGATGAGACCAGTTTGGGAAAGCCTTCCACACAGAATTCATAGCTCATTTTAAGATTAGAACAGATTTTTTTCCTAATATTTGACTAGAAGTGTCATTTTGTCCTTGAGAAACCTGGTATTTGTTTAAATATTGGTACTTTCCTGTCAGGCACTGCCTTGATAGCTTTAGAGGCTTATTTTCTTCATTGAGGCTACATTTAGGAAGGTTGGGAGGGTAGCTTCATGGTTAAGGTGTTTGCCTTGCAAGCACAAGGTGCAGGGTTTGAGTCTCACAAGGGATAATTGGCTACGCTTAAAATGGCTCGCAAGGGCAGTTAGCTTAGTACTAATCTATAAACCTATGAACCTATTTTATATTAAAAGATTTAGAAACTTTGGAGTTTAGGTTTTCCTGTTTTACTTACTGGGAGTGTTAACACTACGGACATTGTTCATAGTGCTTGTGTACTTCGTGACAATTTGCCTGAGCATTTGTTTTCAGTCAGGCTAATGCAGGGAAAGGAACTAGTGCTCAATCTGGTTTGGTTTTGGGACCCAGAACCTTTGAAGCAGACTGGCAGTTGCTTCCTAGGCAGACAACAACCCAAATAGCCAAGGGCTACTGCAGCAGTGTGGGATTCAAACAGCCACTGTTATGTGAAATTCATACACAACTGTATTTTTCTGTAGTCTTGGTCATATATTTGTAACTTTTTTATGATCTTATCATTGCTGTTTATTGTTGGGAAAGTATATAACATGCCTGATGCAGCCAGGATCTTTGGAACTTCGGCCATGGTGAATGATGACCAGTCAAGCAGTATGACTAAGCAGCTGACAGATAAGGAGTGATTGCACAAGCAGTATGACTAAGCAGCTGACAGATAAGTAGTGATTGCACAAGCAGTACGACTAAGCAGCTGACAGATAAGGAGTGATTGCACAAGCAGTACGACTAAGCAGCTAACAGATAAGGAGTGATTGCACAAGCAGTACGACTAAGCAGCTGACAGATAAGGAGTGATTGCACAAGCAGTACGACTAAGCAGCTGACAGATAAGGAGTGATTGCACAAGCAGTACGACTAAGCAGCTGACAGATGAGTGATTGCACAAGCAGTATTACTAAGCAGCTGACAGAAAAGTAGTGATTGCACAAGCAGTATGACTAAGCAGCTAACAGAAAAGTAGTGATTGCACAAGCAGTATGACTAAGCAGCTGACAGATAAGTAGTGATTGCACAAGCAGTACGACTAAGCAGCTGACAGATAAGTAGTGATTGCACAGGTATCTGTTTCTTTAAGAACTTTATTTTTCAGTAAAGCACTTTCAAAGGCATTTGAGATGTGATTGTAATTGTATCATTTTTTTCAACTTAGCTGGTGGTAAGGCCAAAAACACATGCGGCTAACCAATTTGAAATTCCATTAAACAGCACTAGCAAAATTATTTGGCATCCCTATATAACTTTGAAAACTTTGTAAGCTTTGCAGGAGGGTAGAGATACTTCTGCAGACATTTTCCAGTAAATGCAATGAAACTATGGCATTTAGTTGTATATATTGGTAGCATCTGCAATTTATATCAGACCTCATAGGCAACATTAACCTGAAGCACTTTCTTCTGTGATCCCTTCACCATGTTATTAACCTATGCATCATATGTCAACAATGTTTTATACATTTTGCTAACTGGATGTGACTTCAGGCCATCATCTTGCATCATTATAAAACAAATTAAGCCAATTTAGATAACTCATTTGGTGAGATTCAGATCCAATGTAGACCTGCCACCACGTTTAACTAAAAAAAATGAAAGCAATCATCCCTTGCTATGCCATACCAGACCCTAAAATATCCAAGATAAAATCTCACAGTGACACATCAATTGATCTTAAGATAGGGCTATTACCCATCTAGGTCCACATATGTGAATAGTCACTACCCGTTACCTCAGTGCCCCTAGTGGGAAGAAGTAATGAAACCATTGTAAAACAATATTAATGGCCGGCTCTTATTAGGTAATATTTAATCATCAACATATATTCAACCACTCAGTCAGACCCAGATGGCTTAGTGGTTAAGGTCTTTGCCTCTCATGCACAAGGTGCAAGGTTTGATTCTGACCTCCAACCAATGCCTGTTTGGAGTTTGTATGTTCTTCCTGTGCTCCCGTGGGGTTTGTCCCATGTCCGAAAAACATGCTGAGAGTTTCCATCTCAAACTCAGAATGGAGCTGTGGGCAGCAGCACAGACTCTACATGGTGCCCTATAGGGGGAAGAGTTGTACAGACAAACTGCTTTGGGCATCTATTGTGGTGCTCAGTATCCACAAGATAGGAGAACACGGATCACAGACTGCATGCTTTGGCAGGGCTAACCACTCCAAGGTGCAAAATATGGCTCTATGTTGACTAATGTCACCAAAAATGGGCATGGGTAGTTACCAGTGGTAAGTGGAGTTGAGGACTTGGCCTACTCTCACCCATGCCAGGGACCCTTACTAATGGTGGGAGGGGTATATATGCCCCTATTGGCCAGTGTGTGCCTGCCATAAAGCCCAGCAGCCCTGGGCCAGCAAGCTACTGGCTGGGTGGTGTCTAGTTGCCCAGCCTAGCCTGGGTTACCTGGATAGCTATGTTGAGTGAAAGCTGGAAGTAAAACCAACCAACCTGCCAAACATGAACTGTGAATTGCTATGGTTAATGTAGGTTCATTGACAGGACACAGCTTGGAAGTGGATGATATGGAGGAGGCTGGACATCCTATGTATCCAAGAGATGAGATGGAAGGGCAGTGCAGCAAAGCCATGGCTTGGGATCCAGAGTCTACTACTCAGGTGGGAGCAGGCTAGAAATGGTGTAGGAATTGTGGTGAGAGAGAGGCTTCAGAAGACAGTGAGGGATATCATCAGAATTAATGACAGACTCATGGCAATCTGACTCCAGTGTAATGATAGGGCAGTATTCATAATCTCAGCATTTGCTCCACAGCAGGGTTGTGATAGTGAGGAAAAGAATGCATTCAGACAGCAGTTATGGGTGACTTGAATGCAGATATCGGGACAGACAAAACAGGATATGAGGACTGCCTGGGTCGGGTGGGGTAACAGAAGCTATTCTAGACTTCTCTCTGACAAATGGCTTGATAGTAGCCAAGACATGGTTCAGAAAGAGAGACAGTCACAAGATCACATACAAGAGTAGCCAACATGCAACTCAGGTAGACTTCCTCCAAAAAGGACTGGGGTAGAATCCATGATTGCAATGTCATCCCCATTGAAACAGTCGACCCACAGCATAAACCATTATTTGCTACAATCAGCTGCAAGCAGTGCTCACTAAGGTCAACAGAGACCAGGCTGAAGACCTGGAAGTTGACTGAAGAGAAAGTACAGCAGTTCAAGGAATTACTCAGGGCACTAGCACACCAGGAAGAGGAGGAAATAGATGGAGATGAAGAGGAGTGGCATTGCCTAAAAACAGCATGTGTTAAGACTACAGAAAAGATATGTGGCCGAGCCAGGTATGGAAATAAGGTACATAAGGAAAGCTGGTGGTGGAATGCAGAAGTCCAGGAAGTCATCAAAAGAAAGAAGGAGTGCAGGAAGAAATGGGAGATAGAAAAGACTGACCAGGCTAGGAAGGACTACTGGTTGGCTAACAAAGAAGCAAAGAAAGAAGTTTCAATAGCAAATTGGAGGCACTCTACCCACTTCTGGAAAGTGACTCAGTAAGGGGCACAAAGAAACTATATCAGGTTGCAAAGCAAAGTCAGAAAGATAAAGAAGATAGTCAGACACCCTTCATAAGGGATGCCAGCAACAACCTGCTTACCAGTCCACGGGATATCCAAGGCAGATGGAAGGAGTATTTCCAGCAGCTTCTGAATGAAGAAAACCCCACAGAAGTTGTACTGCCCCAGAAACAGCCTATAATTATAGATGAAGAGGAGCCCACCCTAGAAGAAATAAGAACAGCACTAAGAAGATGAAGTCAGGGAAAGCAGCAGGCTCAGATGCGGTGACAGCAGATATGATAAAGATGCTGGGTGAGATAGGGGAGAAATGGATCCTGAGGGTACTAATAGCAGTGTGGAGAGAAAGGCATATCCCAGATGACTGGAGAATAAGCATATTTGTGCCATTGTACAAGAACAAAGGGGGCATCCACAACTGTGGGCAGTACAGAGGGATCAAACTCCTACCACACTGCATGAAAGTTCTGGAGAGAGTGATTGATAAATGGATACGCAGCGTAGTAGAATGTAAGATGGGAGATGAGCAGTTCAGATTCAGATCAGGATGCAGCACAATTGACCTGATATTTGCATTGAGACAGATACTTGAGAAGAAGCTAGAGATGAGGAGGGAGTCCAAATGGGCATTCCTAAACTTGGAGAAAGCATATGACAAGGTCCCAAGAAAGCTAATCTGAGCAGTACTGCGGTGGTTTAAAGTCCAGGAAACATTGGTAGAATTAGTGCAGGCTATGTACAAGGACCCAGTGACTCAAGCACAAACAGTGTTCGGCCTCACAGAGGGTTCCCAGTGGGAGTGGGTGTACATAAGGGTTCAGCTCTGAGCCCACTGCTGTTCATACTGGTGATGGACTACATTAGCAAACAGGCTGGAGGGGACAGATCAACAAAGCTGCTGTATGCAGATGATGTAGCAGTGCAGGCAGACTCAGAGCTAGAACTTCAGCAAAAGATAGGAGAATGGAATGCAAATCTGAATGCACATGGAATGAAACTAAGCACAGATAAGATGGTGGAAATGGCAGCAAATTGGGGAAATCAGAAGAAGCTGAGAATAGAGATAGAAGGGAAGATAGTGGAACAGGTAAACAGCTTCAAGTATTTGGGAGGGGTGGTTGAAGAGAAGGGTAGTCTGAATCAATAATGATTGTCAAGATGGTCAAATCTAGAATCAGAGTGGCTGCAGCCAACTGGCATAGAATATCAGGTGTAGTCTATGACAGAAGAATGCCAAAGACGCTGAAAAGTAAGGTGTACAAGACAGTGGTGTGACCAGTACTTCTGTATGGTACAGAAACCTGGGCAGTAAAGGCAGAACAGTTGAAGAAGCTAGCAGTGATGGAAATGAAGTGCCCGAGAAAGGTGGTTGGATGCACACTGTGGGACAGATGAAGAAATGAGGACATAAGAGCAGAAGCCAAAGTAGCTCCAATTGCAGAAAAGATCAAAGACATCAGATTACGGTGGTTTGGGGACATGTGTAAAAAAGCAGAAGACAAGCTGGTGAGGAAAATTTAAGACAGACAGGAAGAAGGTAAGAGGAAGCAAGGATGTCCAGCAAAGAGGTGGATGGATTGTGTGAAAGAAGATCTGCGACAGTCAGGCATAAGTGTTGAAGAAGGCAGGAGTGTGGTACTGTATCAAGAGAGTTGGCAACAGTTAACACAATACCCCGACCCCATGTAAAATAAAATGGGAAAAGGGGGGCTGATGATGATGATGATATATTCAGCCACTCAGAAAATAGTTTTCCTTAGATGTCATCATGCAAACTTTAACAAGGAGAACTTCTACCAGAAATATAATGTGATATTTAGTGTATAATCCTATCACATAAATTTAAATGCTACATTAGGTCAGAACCACTCTGTGATATCAGTCACCTGTCTAGGTCATATTTTTTAGTATTCACTTTTTAGACATACAAAAACACTAACACAGTATAAACAGCTCATGACCCAACTGTCTGTAAAATGCGAACTTTCAGCATACAAGTCCCTAAATCCTATATGTGGACCCCCACTCCACTCCAGGAAACAGCTTGCCTCCACCAAATCGAAGAAACTGATTGTGAATATTATGACTATCAGTTTCAAAATTATATGGTATTAAAATGTGACAAGCTCCACCTTTATCAATTACTGCATCCATCATAAGCAACCAGACCTTGTATGACTTATATACCCTATAAGTATCTTAGAGTCCCACCAGTTCCCTCGATGAACAGCAGCACATTCTCTCAACAACATTTTGTATGTAAATACTGCAAATGGTTCATCTATCTTCCTGCTGCCAGCTGAAGACAGTAATATGGTCTCCAGTGATTTGTCATTAGTGAACTACTTCTACAGGAAGCCCCTGATGAACTTTAAGGGCATCTCACTGAGAGTGAAGGAGTTTTCATCTGGCAAGAAAAATTATTTTAATGTCATTTGATAGCGCAAATGAAGCTTAACTTTACAACCTCTACACTGCCTGAACTCCAGCAAAAACTGACTGCATCTCCTCTACATTACAGTGAAGAAATGATGGTCACAATAAATGATGGAGGAGCCTGCTGAGTGCACCTACCCAGGCTGCCACAGCTTGCTTGAAATGAATTATTTTGTACTTAAGTTAAAAAGAAGAGAATAAGAGACAGAATCCTGATCTCCCCTAAGAATAAACCATTTTGTGTGCTCTTTCTATAAGTATACGTTCTGCTAGCAGCCATGTCCATTAAGACAGTTGTTTAGTACATATCTGGTAAGCAGTTCCTTCAGTTTCTCAGGAATACCCATGAACTGCAAACTATTTCTTCTTACCTGGTTTTCCCCATCAGTTACTATGGCATCTAGTTGTTCTACACAAGCTTCTGCTGCACATGGCCTCAGCTACATGCTCAGCCATACTATGCAGCTGGTCGTTTTTACTAGTTTTGCTGTAATAACAGTCAAGACAAAGTTGTCCAAGGTGAGGCCTACTGATACATTTTCCTAAGGATAACCTTCTCCCTAGTGGTCAGAGGCACAGCAGTTGCCAGTGGCAGCTATATGTTTTCTCTGAGGATTGCTTCCCTTTTCCTTATCCCTTTGCAAGGCAAGCAGCTGAAACACTGCATATTAGAATGCCTTGAGGGTCATACCTCTCAACCTGGAATCATCAAAAATCTGGACAAAGGCTCATGAAATGTAAGTACAACTGGCCAAAAATCTGTATGTTGATTAACATAAAATTTGCATACAAATTATGTAAGCCCATCCACTCTGGTGGAATTGTGAGATACCAACATTCAAAAGAAAATTGAACAGACAAAATATAAAACACAAAATATAACCAGAACAATATTGTTTTATTTATATTAACATTTTTGAGCTTGTGTAAAACTAAAATAAAATTAACAGTTTCTTACACAAAGTCTGTTGACTATTCATCAATTGACCCGGCAGGCTGTTACATTCCAATTAGTGAGGTATCCTTAGACTACTCTTTTTTTCTTTCCCCCCCAATTTAATATGCATATCATATGAAATTTATTATAAATGTCATACAGCTCTAAAAATCCATGTAAAATTCTTTGTAAGTATTAGGCACAACTTAACCTGCAGAACAACTTTACTGCTGTCGCTATTTCTCTACCAACTACCATCCTCTAGTTTATAATCTGCAAATCTATTTCCTTGGGGCTTATTAGTGAGTTGCAACTTGCATACTTTCCAGTTGTCCATAATTTGCAAAATTCCACCCTGATTTTGCATGCAAATGGTGTGTTTGCCCCCTATAATGTATGACTGCAAGATAAACAGTGTGGAGGAAAATTAGGATGTCATACTTTACAATTATCTACAATGCTCTTCTGCAGACAATGCATATCAAAACAAATCAAATCACATTGTTTTATCAATTCTCTAAGTCGTTAGTGGCAACATTCTTAGCTTTGTCTCTGATCTCGAGTTAAAAATCTAGCATCTGCGGTTAGCTAATTTCTATCTATATCCAATATTTTGCCTAAATAATGAGATATATGCAAACACAACTTTCCTATTAAGCACTTTGTAATATTGGAAACTTGCACAGCTCAGCCATTGTCACAGTACAACTGACCCTGGAATTCTACATTCTCATTTACAAATTTGTTTCCATCGGTGCTCTCACTGCGTACTTTTCAACTGTCCATAATTTTCACTTGCCACCCTTTGCCACCCTTACTTTACCTCAGTGTTTTATTCTTCCTAAAAAAGTGACTGTGAAACAGGGCAGTGTGCATACATGATAGTAAATAACAGTTACAGAGTGGTTCTTCAGAAAATGGTCATTAATACAAGTCCCTCTTACACTATTGACTTTCTAAATTAACACTAATCCCACTAGACCAGTGTCCTCTTTTCAGGGGAGACACTATGTAGCATTCATACTGACTATGGAAAACTGGGCCATAACACTAAGATACTTCCCCTACTCTTTTGTCGATAAGTGTCCTATGATCTTTTACATCCAACTGAGCCACTAACTCAGTCAGATGACTATGATGAAGTGAGTTACACCCACCTAGCTCGTTTTAAGTCTGATCTGAAAGACAGCACACTTGGAGTATCAGTCTCTGATGAAGTGAGTTACATCCACTTAGCTCGTTTTAAGTCTGATCTGAAAGACAGCACACTTGGAGTATCAGTATTACAAAATATATTCAAAAAGCTAGTGTAGGAGTAGAACTCACAGGCTTAATATCTGCGAGCACCAAAGGGAAGTACAGTGTCTGTTGAGACACAAACACTGAAAGCAGTTAGCAGCCACTTATCATACCTCTAAACTGTACAGATTTTTACCTCAAATGTTTGGTCTGTTGCTCATAAAAATCTGTGTTTTTTCTGGCAAATCATGGAGGACTGAAGTCATTAAATAATGACAAAATAAATACATAGATTTGAGTTTCAGACTTCATATCCTCCAGAAAAATGCTGTTATTCTAGCAGCTTTCTAAGTTTATAAGAACAATATTTAAAATCTTTCCCTGTTCTGGGCCTGTATTCCCCCATTACTTTAGGATTTGCCCAGATTTCTTGTATTATGAGGTTGAGAAGTATGGCCACTTTCCAATTAAACATGCCATCATTATAGATTTAGTAGTAGTTTGCCATGCGATTATTATGTTGGAGTAAAAAAAAAAAAAAAACATGAAAAAAAGTACTTTATAGATACAAGAACGTTATCTCATACGCGTGCAACATAATGGCTAAGCATGCAAAAATCTGTATGCTGATTAACATAAACTAAATCTCAATGCAGATTTAAGGCACTGAACTTGAACAGCAGTTTATTTATTATTTCTGTTTGCTTTCTAGAGTAGAGCTAAGAGCAGTGATCATAGACCTTTTTCACACTCATCTGGGAAACAGTGTCTGGATTAGTAACTTGCTTAGAGTTCAGATACATTTATATCGCAGTTAGCAACAACAACTTACTAATACTATTATTTAAGAAATTCTGCTTCAATACTGTAAAAAATAAATTACCTAAACCTCACCAACTGTATAGTCTGCAGTTAGGTACAAACAGCAGATTCACTATGATATTTCCTAGAGCATCACTATAAAACATAAATATCCATTCACTCCTCCCCTATCCCTTTACCAATCCCATCCATTGCATCCCAATACCCAAGAGAAATTCTGTCTTCATTCAACACTTGCATCATGGAGCCCTGAAAGTGTAACTTCAGCACTATAATGATGATCACACACTCACTCACATGCACATATCACATCATTCACATGAAAGCCCTGCTGCTATATAACTATAATTTTATTTTGCAATAAAAGAAACCCAAGTGTCAACTTTGTCAAATGAAAATTCCTTTGCTGCAGTTTCTCTTAGCTGCTACTGCACTGCTTACATATACATATGCTATGCACTTTTTTTTAAATTGTTTTTTTTTTACTTACCTGGAGGTCAAGCCAACAGGAGCTGAAGAAAGAAAATTTTTGTCTCATCTTGCAGAGTGCAGACATGGGTGGTGGTGGTGGGCAGTATGTAGACTGCATCCTGGACTCTGCACCAACACATGTCGAAGTCAAGTTGAACTTAATTAAATTACAATAATGTTTGTGAACATCAGCTGACTGCTGCTGCTGCCTGCTTAATGCTGCTATTCCAATTAACAAGAGTCTGACTGAGGCAGCCAAATGACGCTGATGTCATTATGTACACCCCTGCATGTTGATGATGTTGTGGGATGCCTGGTGACATCAGCCATAAGTTTAAAGTTGTATTTAAAAAAAATGGAAAAAATCGGGAATTATAGGGACCACTCTGGAATTCGTGGCACCCCTTTATTTTACTTTCAAACCAGTAAATACCAAGGAATTCAGTATGGATGAGAGGTATGCTTCTTCAGGGAATTTTATTAGGGGAGTTTTTTGCCCGACTTACACAGCAATGTCCGACCCAAACCTAATGAATTTGCTGCACATCTGTAAATAAAGCAGAAATAGAGCTACTATTTCCAGGGACCTAAATATGGCCTGCGACTTGAATAGGATGTGCTGGAGGGGCAGATTTGTCTCCCAGTGACTGCCACATCTTTGGTCTTTGGAATAGGCTGCCATTTCATGTCAAGCAGAGCATCTCTATGACACTGTTCAAAAGGAACTTGCACAAGTGGATGGGGCATAGTAAATTCTTTCTGGGGATAGCGCCCACAACCCTTCTGGACATGGACAGTCATTAATAAATACAATCCAGGGTATTGACTAGACTATCTATGATATTACATTGGGATGAAATGGCTAGGCTTGAAATGACCTCCAGGTCAATGGCCTAGTAACCAGCTATGATCCTAATCCTCCACACCAACTGCCATACCTCCTTAGTACATCATTCATTAGAGCTTCATTGTTCAGACAATGCATGTGCATGCAGCACATGTTGTAGTTTTGTTAACCTTTTAAGTGAAATACAATTGTCTGGCACTTAAGGCTCTGAGTTGTTAATGAATTACTTCCTGTAGTCAAAAGTACAGGGTTTGAATCTTCCTACCTCAATTTGATTACAGTGAGCCACTCACACTGTACTCCTGGGTCAGCCTTGAAAAGGGACATTTTCTCCAGTGGGTTTACCTAGTTAACAAACTGATAAAAACAGAGTTTAAAATGTGTCTATTTTGGGGCCTCCCCTAAGTTATTCTTGGATTTATTCAAAAATCTTGAGCAAATAAATTAAGAATTATTTTGGTCTTTTCCTTGTAAAAGCTGTGGCTTTCTGGCAAATTGTCGTGGATTAGAGTCACTATATAGTGTGAGGCATGTGGTTTCAGACCTTGTGTCCTTCAGAAAATGCTTACTAATGCAACTTTCTAAAAATAAAAGTGAAAGATTAAAATGTGTTCCAGATTGTTGGGTCTTTATGTCTGGTTTTTGATCTCAGAGGTTGTGAGAGCACGGGGGTGCAAGGGATGTGCAGTATAGTTCTCACAGTAATGGGCTGAAATACACTGCTTGGTCATTATTTATATATTTGTTCATTCATTTTCTTGCAAGCAAACATCTGAATGTAAACAAATGAAGAAGTGTGTGACCACGCAACCTGAAGAACAAAATAACTCAGAACCGAAACACAGCTGACATAGTATCCAGTGAGTCAACCAAAAAACACAGGGAGCAATATAATAGATTTAATAAGTGCCCAAATCTGTGTATTCAAAATAAACCAAGAAAAAGAATGAAATGGCCAAGCACTTTCATCCTCAATAGCATGTTAGGACTTCATCAGAATCATTCTGATGAAGTCCTAATGTATTATAAGAACAAAAGCATTTGGCCATTTAATTTTTTTTATTTTTGATTTTTTTTGAATAAACAAGTGTGGACATTTATTAAATCTATTATATTCCTCCCTTTTTTCTTGGTGGATCCCTTTTACTCACTGGATACTACATGAGCCATGTTACAGTTTTGAAACATCCAAATGTACCCGTTGTACAAAGAGCTGTACCTGATGCTTACGTGTGTGTGTGTGTGTGTGTGTGTGTGTGTGTGTGTGTGTGTGTGTGTGTGTAACTTGCATCCCAGAGTAGTTGTGGTGTAAAGGAAGCAATCGACTGTAGTAAACAGGGGCTTCATCATATGAGCCATACTCTTTGGGCAAGAGCCTTAGTTTCCTTGTTCTGTTGACTGTTGACGAATAAATTGCACAATATGAAGTCTATAAGTTTAATGTTGAATCTTAACTATGGATGCATTTTGTAATATAGCTTGTTTTTTGCAGGTACAATAGTGTGATAAACACTGAGTTAACTACAGCAGTTTGGTGCTTAGTGCAGATGAATTAAGGCTAAGAGCTGTTAATGAGATGTTTCCAGAATTGCAACGTTTGATTCATTCAGCCTTCATTTTCAGGTCTATATTAGTTCGCCAAAATCGCATTGTAGCGAACACCTAATCATCGACTCTCATACAGCGAAATTCGTTTCAGCGATTCACTGAATTTAACAAGGGCAAGAAAATACTTGCTCTACAGCACAAGTTTGCCCTTTTTTCCACTGTAGTGCAATCTTGGAGTTGGTATATATAGCTGGGGGGTGTGGGGGTGCAGCCGCACACTTGGGTGGGTTTGATTTGCTTAACTGTCTGTCCATTGCCCTCAGTAAATTCAGCGCATCACTGAAATGATTTTCTATGAATTAGGGTAGATGATTAAGTGTTCGCTGCAATGCTATTTCAGTGAACTAATATAGACCCCATTTTTCTAGTCTGAGTCTGACCTAGTCATTTCACTAAAATACACTAAAATTCAAACCACAGTGTACAATGAATGAATACTCCAGTTCTGAAACACGAAGATTTATTCAACCAAATACAGACTAAGCATATGCTTTCACCAGCAACCTGGCTTCTTCAGAGTCTGACATTGTAACACTCCATATTTAAAACAAAGAATGCATTCTCCCCACCCATCTAATTAATCAATTGATTAATTAAGAATACATTTACAATCTATTATTAATTTAAAAACACAGTTAAAAACCATTTAATGTACATATAACAATCATTCACTACATAAACACATTATATATAAAAAAGTATAAAAATGCAATTCTCCTAAATAACACTACTTAAATGTTTTAACTGAGGTTTTATAGTGACACATTCATTTAATCCAGGGCGCCTGGTGGCATTGAGCCTAAGCTGCCATTCCATTTCTAACCTTGCTACCCTATTTTGTACATCACATTTAATATTAGGTTTAACCCTATCTATAATGAAAAATAAAAATTTGTTGAAATTCCCACATACCGTACTGTGCAAATAAAGTGCATTGTGCTCATCCTTTCTCCTAATTGAACTAACATGCTCCCCTATTCTTTCTTTCAAGCTTCGTGTAGTCATGCCCACATAAAATGCATCGCATGACATACACGAAGCAAGATACACACAATTCTTGGTGTTACAATTACAAGCACCTGGACAAGATATCGTACGTTGATAACCCACAACACTTATGTACGTCCCTACTGCTATAAATCTACATCCTTTGCATAAGCCACATTTATTCATAGCAGATCTAATATTACTTTTCCCTTCTCTTTCAAGAATACTCTTCAAGTTCTTTCCTTTTCCATAGACAATCACCGGGGTTTCTCCTAGAATCTTTTTGATGTCTCTACTCAGAAAATAATTCCACAAGTCCCTAAGACTGGAACTTAGTTCATTAGCTTTCTCATTATATGTTAAAACAAATTTTGCTTTATTTGTTTTGTTCACTGTACTATCACTACCACCTATATTAACCCCTTCGTTACCTTGCCCTCTTAGAATAGGACTATATTTATTTTTTCTTTTTCTGTATACTTCTTTTTTAATATTAGTTAACATTGAAAGTGGGTATCCCCTGTCAACAAACATTCCTATCAGTGTGTAGATTTCCTTCTTAAATAAATCATCATTACTGATTAACCTACATAACCGGACCATTTGGCCCTTGACAACACCTCTCCTTTGATGCAGAGGATGGCAACTTGTATAGTGCAGCATCGAGTTCGAATAACTAGGTTTCCTATAGATTGTACTCACTAGTCCTTATTTTGTCTTGTATAAAGTGATGTCCAGATAGTTCACTACCTCTTTATTCCAGGTATGTGTGAATCTAAGAAATTTTGTAGTTTCATTAATATAAGCGCAAAATTCCTTAACACTTTCCCCATCACCTTTCCATAATATAAGGAGGTCATCTAAAAACCTACAGTACAAAAGAATATTGTCCTTATATTTTGAGTTTAACACATATTGTTTTTCCCATGCCCATAAAACTAAATTGGCATAGACAGGGGCACAACGGGCACCCATCGCTACCCCTGTCTTTTGTTGATAAATCTCTCCATCAAATTGTATAAAGTTATTATGTAATATGATTTCCATCAAATCATAACATATCTCCAGTCTTTCTTTGTCAAAACTTGAAATAGTTAAAAGACTGTCGTAGAACAATTCCAACCCAGTTTGATGTGGTATCACTGAGAATAAGTTAATGACATCAACAGTCAAAAATCCAAAAATCTCATTCCCAATGCCATTAACTCTTCCTACCCTTTCCAAACAATGCCACAAATCCTTTAATATGTGATTAGCATCCATTAATGCTTTTTTACAAAAATGGTCCACAAATGCAGCCATTGGTTCTGTCTTTGAGCCCTTTGCAGAAACAATTGGTCTAAACTGCACATTTTCTATCCCTTTGTGGACCTTCGGGATTCCAAAAAGTTTGGGCATAGTGGGAAACTTCACAAACAGAAATTCATATTCAACCTCATTGATAACTCCTTGATGTAAAGCATCAAGCAAAAACATGTCTATTCCTCTATAGGCTCTATTGGTTTCATTAATTGATGCTCTAGTATAAGTATTTTCATCTCCAAGCAGCCTAAATATACAACTACTGTAGTCTATTTTATTCATAATGACCATCCCTCCCCCTTTATCTGGTTTCATACATCTAACCTTCTGTGTTGACCATAATTCTTGTATAACCTTTCTTTCGTTTTCTGATAAGTTGTCTTTAACATCAGATTTTTGCCTACAAATATTCCTAAACTCATATTCTACCATCTGTTCAAATCCAATGATTTCTGGGTTTATAGGAGGCATAAAGCAACTCTTTCTTTTGATTCCTAAAGAAACGTTCTCATCTGTGGACAACACAGCACGTGAACCCTGACCAGCAAAGTACAATTGCAAATTAAGCTTCCTAATGTATAACTTTAAGTTAAGTAAAACTTGTGCAATATCGAGCTTGAAATTTGGCACAAAGTTTGTACCTTTGCTAAATAATTCAAAGTACACATCACTAATGTCCATTTCAGTATAATTGTATATTGTGAAGCCTTTGCTTCTAACAATATCACATGATAATAAAGGGGTACATACATCCAAACCATTGCTATTGACTGAAATAACATCTTGACTCATACAATTATTGTTAGGTTCATTGTGAGTTGCAAGTGCACAGACATTTACAATACTGTCCTGAGTCTTACTATCGTTTCCCCTTACATCAAAACAACTGTAGTGCACTTGCTTTACATTATCAAGTATATATTCATTTGTGTAGTGTAAATTTTGTTCACTCACATTTTGCATTTCACTTTCTTTCTCACTCAAAAGTTCACAGTTAGTGGGAAATTCCAACACAAAATCAAAACATGCATTAAAATCTAAAGTACTGATAACACCATCATTTGCTTTACATCTACTAAAATGTAATAGTTCACCCTCCTTCTTCTTGGATGTTGATGTGGGGATTTGGCCGTTTGCGGCTGCTTGTTCAAGAGCCTCTCTGACCTTCGCAGGAAAACCTACGGCTCTAAAAAATCTTCCCCTTCATCCACATAAAAATCTTGTGTCACATCCATGGTGTTACTACTACTATCTCTTTCATGATTAGAACCATTAGAATTAATCACTTTTCTTCCCGGTGGGTACGCTGCTTTGTTTTTATAATCTGCAGCATCCCTAGCCAGTTTTTTATGTTTAGTGGCTCTATTTTTTTCTACAAAAACCTCAATATTTTTAAAAACTTTTTCAAAGTTAACTTTATATTGAAGAAACAGTAAATCAGATGTAATACTGAGGTGGAGCTTACTAATCTCTTCACGTAAAATATTAAGTCTATTGTTGTTATTCCGAATGATTAAGTCAAGAAGCTCCATACCTGCTTTTTGAAACAATTCAACCAGGTCATGGAAAATGTCAGAGTCCATTTCTACCCCCATCGGCAACTTCCATAAACGCAAACCCTTAGGAACTTGGTTAAGCCCCCTTGATTTAATCAGGAACAAATTGTCCAATTGCATCGCTCTGTATTTTCTGCTTAATTTTTCATATTGGAATATCTGCTCTTTGAGGGAAGGGAGATAACTGTTTTTGTCTATACCACGACTCCCCACTGCTTCAAAAACCTCCGTTGTAGCTTCAAAGTCCGGCGTTTCAAACCAAGCCGATAAATCCTGTCTCTGAGACGTGTTCCGTGCTGCTGTAGGTGACGCTAGCTCAAATGCATTTACCACTTCCTGGTTTCATTGAGCGCCACTCACCACTCCACTATAGGATACCGGATTTACGTTTCTCTGCCTTGGAGCAATGGAACCTGGAGAATCAGGAGAATGCAGGGTGTATAGATCCATTTGCGTGTCAGTAGGACCGCTATCCTGCTCACCACTCGCCTCACATTTCCCTTCACAGTGCACTTTCCTTAATTTCTCGATAACTGCAGTAAGTTCCTGCAATATTTTTTCCATGCCACAAGCCCTGTCGCCTCACTCACCAAACACCGAGTCGAATAACAATAACGAATAAACACTCCACCAGAACCAACACAGGTTCAACCAGATAAAATACACTAAAATCCGAACCACAGTGTACAATGAATGAATACTCCAGTTCTGAAACACGAAGATTTATTCAACCAAATACAGACTAAGCATATGCTTTCACCAGCAACCTGGCTTCTTCAGAGTCTGACATTGTAACACTCCATATTTAAAACAAAGAATGCATTCTCCCCACCCATCTAATTAATCAATTGATTAATTAAGAATACATTTACAATCTATTATTAATTTAAAAACACAGTTAAAAACCATTTAATGTACATATAACAATCATTCACTACATAAACACATAATATATAAAAAAGTATAAAAATGCAATTCTCCTAAATAACACTACTTAAATGTTTTAACTGAGGTTTTATAGTGACACATTCATTTAATCCAGGGCGCCTGGTGGCATTGAGCCTAAGCTGCCATTCCATTTCTAACCTTGCTACCCTATTTTGTACATCACATTTAATATTAGGTTTAACCCTATCTATAATGAAAAATAAAAATTTGTTGAAATTCCCACATACCGTACTGTGCAAATAAAGTGCATTGTGCTCATCCTTTCTCCTAATTGAACTAACATGCTCCCCTATTCTTTCTTTCAAGCTTCGTGTAGTCATGCCCACATAAAATGCATCGCATGACATACACGAAGCAAGATACACACAATTCTTGGTGCTACAATTACAAGCACCTGGACAAGATATCGTACGTTGATAACCCACAACACTTATGTACATCCCTACTGCTATAAATCTACATCCTTTGCATAAGCCACATTTATTCATAGCAGATCTAATATTACTTTTCCCTTCTCTTTCAAGAATACTCTTCAAGTTCTTTCCTTTTCCATAGACAATCACCGGGGTTTCTCCTAGAATCTTTTTGATGTCTCTACTCAGAAAATAATTCCACAAGTTCCTAAGACTGTGTTGGTTCTGGTGGAGTGTTTATTCGTTATTGTTATTCGACTCGGTGTTTGGTGAGTGAGGCGACAGGGCTTGTGGCATGGAGAAAATATTGCAGGAACTTACTGCAGTTATCGAGAAATTAAGGAAAGTGCACTGTGAAGGGAAACGTGAGGCGAGTGGTGAGCAGGATAGCGGTCCTACTGACACGCAAATGGATCTATACACCCTGCATTCTCCTGATTCTCCAGGTTCCATTGCTCCAGGGCAGAGAAACGTAAATCCGGTATCCTATAGTGGAGTGGTGAGTGGCGCTCAACGAAACCAGGAAGTGGTAAATGCATTTGAGCTAGCGTCACCTACAGCAGCACGGAACACGTCTCAGAGACAGGATTTGTCGGCTTGGTTTGAAACGCTGGACTTTGAAGCTACAACGGAGGTTTTTGAAGCAGTGGGGAGTCGTGGTATAGACAAAAACAGTTATCTCCCTTCCCTCAAAGAGCAGATATTCCAATATGAAAAATTAAGCAGAAAATACAGAGCGATGCAATTGGACAATTTGTTCCTGATTGAATCGAGGGGGCTTAACCAAGTTCCTAAGGGTTTGCGTTTATGGAAGTTGCCGATGGGGGTAGAAATGGACTCTGACATTTTCCATGACCTGGTTGAATTGTTTCAAAAAGCAGGTATGGAGCTTCTTGACTTAATCATTCGGAATAACAACAATAGACTTAATATTTTACGTGAAGAGATTAGTAAGCTCCACCTCAGTATTACATCTGATTTAGTGTTTCTTCAATATAAAGTTAACTTTGAAAAAGTTTTTAAAAATATTGAGGTTTTTGTAGAAAAAAATAGAGCCACTAAACATAAAAAACTGGCTAGGGATGCTGCAGATTATAAAAACAAAGCAGCGTACCCACCGGGAAGAAAAGTGATTAATTCTAATGGTTCTAATCATGAAAGAGATAGTAGTAGTAACACCATGGATGTGACACAAGATTTTTATGTGGATGAAGGGGAAGATTTTTTAGAGCCGCAGGTTTTCCTGCGAAGGTCGGAGAGGCTCTTGAACAAGCAGCCGCAAACAGCCAAATCCCCACATCAACATCCAAGAAGAAGGAGGGTGAACTATTAAATTTTAGTAGATGTAAAGCAAATGATGGTGTTATCAGTACTTTAGATTTTAATGTATGTTTTGATTTTGTGTTGGAATTTCCCACTAACTGTGAACTTTTGAGTGAGAAAGAAAGTGAAATGCAAAATGTGAGTGAACAAAATTTACACTACACAAATGAATATATACTTGATAATGTAAAGCAAGTGCACTACAGTTGTTTTGATGTAAGGGGAAACGATAGTAAGACTCAGGACAGTATGGTAAATGTCTGTGCACTTGCAACTCATAATGAATCTAACAATAATTGTATGAGTCAAGATGTTATTTCAGTCAATAGCAATGGTTTGGATATATGTACTCCTTTATTATCATGTGATATTGTTAGAAGCAAAGGCTTCACAATATACAATTATACTGAAATGGACATTAGTGATGTGTACTTTGAATTATTTAGCAAAGGTATAAACTTTGTGCCAAATTTCAAGCTTGATATTGCTCAAGTTTTACTTAACTTAAAGTTATACATTAGGAAGCTTAATTTGCAATTGTACTTTGCTGGTCAGGGTTCATGTGCTGTGTTGTCCACAGATGAGAACGTTTCTTTAGGAATCAAAAGAAAGAGTTGCTTTATGCCTCCTATAAACTCAGAAATCATCGGATTTGAACAGATGGTAGAATATGAGTTTAGGAATATTTGTAGGCAAAAATCTGATGTTAAAGACAATTTATCAGAAAATGAAAGAAAGGTTATACAAGAATTATGGTCAACACAGAAGGTTAGATGTATGAAACCAGATAAAGGGGGAGGGATGGTCATTATGAATAAAATAGACTACAGTAGTTGTATATTTAGGCTGCTTGGAGATGAAAATACTTATGCTAGAGCATCAATTAATGAAACCAATAGAGCCTATAGAGGAATAGACATGTTTTTGCTTGATGCTTTACATCAAGGAGTTATCAATGAGGTTGAATATGAATTTCTGTTTGTGAAGTTTCCCACTATGCCCAAACTTTTTGGAATCCCGAAGGTCCACAAAGGGATAGAAAATGTGCAGTTTAGACCAATTGTTTCTGCAAAGGGCTCAAAGACAGAACCAATGGCTGCATTTGTGGACCATTTTTGTAAAAAAGTATTAATGGATGCTAATCACATATTAAAGGATTTGTGGCATTGTTTGGAAAGGGTAGGAAGAGTTAATGGCATTGGGAATGAGATTTTTGGATTTTTGACTGTGGATGTCATTAACTTATTCTCAGTGATACCACATCAAACTGGTTTGGAATTGTTCTACGACAGTCTTTTAACTAGTTCAAGTTTTGACAAAGAAAGACTGGAGATATGTTATGATTTGATGGAAATCATATTATACAATAACTTTATACAATTTGATGGAGAGATTTATCAACAGAAGACAGGGGTAGCGATGGGCGCCCGATGTGCCCCTGTCTATGCCAATTTAGTTTTATGGGCATGGGAAAAACAACATGTGTTAAATTCAAAATAT
This sequence comes from Protopterus annectens, assembly GCF_019279795.1. NCBI lineage: Eukaryota > Metazoa > Chordata > Ceratodontiformes > Protopteridae > Protopterus > Protopterus annectens. The sequence goes on from NC_056732.1 coordinate 1,069,231,145, forward strand.
AAGGACAACATTCTTTTGTACTGTAGGTTTTTAGATGACCTCCTTATATTATGGAAAGGTGATGAGGAAAGTGTTAAGGAATTTTGCGCTTATATTAATGAAACTACAAAATTTCTTAGATTCACACATACCTGGAATAAAGAGGTAGTGAACTATCTGGACATCACTTTATACAAGACTAAAGAAGGACTAGTGAGTACAATCTATAGGAAACCTAGTTATTCGAACCTGCACAAGAGCATTCATATGTATGCCTTATTTTTTTATTTTTCTTTTAAACCAGGTAAAGAGGCAACCAAGGATCACTGTCTGGTTAAGTGACTTTCTCAAAGTCACACAGCAGGAAAATGGAGGAAGAAAGAATTGAACCCTGTACCCTTGACTTACGGAAGCAGTTCACTAAGAGTTCAAACCATGGATCCTCTGCATTAGCTATTAGACCTTCACTTATGTCTTCATTTTCTAATAAATATGTGAGGATTAAAAATCACTAAGATTTATAGGCAACTTGTAACGACAATTATTAGAAGTAATAGTTTTTGTTGTTCAAATGTTTGGAAAATGCATGTTGATGCAAAATCTATTGTTCTATTCACTTTTTAAGTGTATTAGACTAGTTTGCCTCTGATTTGTCACCAACAGAGCATCACTAATTGTGCGTTATATTTATGCCCTGTCTGTTTTTAACTTCTTTTTTTCTGGTACGTCACTGAAAAGTACTGTCAATGAATAATTGAAATAAACACATTTTCATGGTTTTTATTGTTCAGACAATGCACATCCATACAACAGTTGTTGTTCTATTAACATTTTGTGTAATTTGGAATTGTCTAGAACTTTTGTTAACAAACTGCTTCCTGTTGTCAAAGGTACAGGGGTTGAATCCTTTCACCATTTGTCTACTTTGTGATTGTGAATAAGTCACTTAACTAGAAAGTGCTCCTGGATCATCCAAGGAAAGGGACACTTTGCCCACTGGGTTTACCTGGTTCACAAATACATAAAATAATATTTAAAAATTGCTTCTCATGATTTTTAGCTTTGTCCAGAATTCTTGACCAAATAAATCAAGAGGTATGATGCTACCCCAGAAAATTCAGATCTAGTATATTGGTGCTAATTTAGCAATCTAGAAACAGAGTACTAGGCGATTTATGTCACTGCATTTGATTAGTCCAGTTTTTTCTCTTTATCACTGCTGTTTTCCTAGGAGAAAGCTGAAAACTGTATGGGTTCACTTGCAGCCTCAGTAGTTCAATGATTAGCATGCTCACCTTTGGTGCAGAAAGCTGTGGGCTATTTTCAGATGAAATGAGATTTAATACATTTTTCATTATTGATACTGTAGTGTAGCATAAGGGGGTGCTGCACTCCTGGTTGTGTTATCCTTCAGATGAGATGTTAAACCAATTCCCCATCTGCCTGAGATGGTGGTAACTCAGGTGGATGGAAAAGATTCCACAGCACTCATCAAAAAGGTAAAATAAGTTATCCAGTATCCTGGCCATATTTCCCCTATTCTGTATGAATACCACCTTAGGTCTCCCCTGAAAAGAGGTCATTGGTTTAGTGGGACTAACTCAGTCAACAAAAAGTATAAATAAATCAATAAATAAATAAATACATCATAATTGCCAACAGAGCACAGAGCAACCAGGAAGATCAACTTAGTACTGTGTGATATACATATTATGCTTCACTGTTTCTTGATGTGCAGTGCAGCAGTGTCCTACTACATGGCATTTACTCCTGTATGGAGTTCCTCTGCACAGTACACCACTGTGTCCAATGAACAGCTGTGCACAAATTTCACAAAACATAACAGGCTTTTATGTTGCTCATCTTTACTGTGATCAATGTCTGTGAGCTGTGTTAATGAATAGTATTGGACTAAACATAATACCTAGAATGCAGTTATGTAACTGTGCTCTATGTTTATGAATACCTAGTAGCTTGTCTAGAGTAGGGTGAAATGGGCATCTATCCTGGGGACAAAGTGTTAAAGGGCATGATTGGCTGGCACTCTTTAGTGCACACTGCATACTGCTGGTATCCATTCATGGTCTAAACTGAAGAGTGTGTGGTAGAAAACTGCAGAAACTACATGCTACATATATAGCAAAGTCTGCTACAATTTACATGAAGAAAATTGGTTTTGTTCTCCTTTTCAAGAAGAGTTCATAGAAAACTAACACTCCATGTGTGGTATAAAACTCTAGCAGCTGCTTGCGACAAATGCAGTGTGAAAGAAAAAAAAATTCTATGAAGAGTTTAGAACTTTTTTTTCATAGGTGGACACTAGGCTAACTTCTCTGAAAGGCCATTTTAAGCCTAAGCCTTTGCAATAACTTGAGGTGAGACTCAAACCCTGTGCCCTGTATCTATGAGGTGAAGACTTTAACCATTATGTCAAACCCACCCCCATGGCTTTGTATTCCTAAATCCCTTACTTTGGGGTGCATTGTCAATGTTGCAGTTTGCTGAGGTGTCTGTTTTTCATAAAGATACTATTATGCCCTTTTGGCAATGAGTTATAGAACATGACTCTGGCACCAGTCATTAGTCTTTGTCAGGCCTTCCTGGAATATATTTATGTCTGGGGAGAATTCATTGACTGCACTTAAATTGCAATCATTTGCAAACGTGGTCAGCCACAGGCCTTTGATGTTAGCCTTGATGCCAGGGAAGCAAATGCCAAACAGTAGTGGCCCCAGCATTGAGTCCTGAGGCACCCCACTAATAACTGGCCGTTTTGTGGAGGAATACTTCTGTACTTTAACTTCTTGGGTCCTCCCTGTAAGCCAGATGGATATCCAACAGATGATATAGGAGTTTATACAGTATCCAGTGTAGTGAGCATTTCCTCAGTGCCCAAGTGGGGTATTGTGTCAAATGCCTTAGCCAGGTCCAGGTAGGCTGTATGCATAATTTTGACCTTATCCATTGCTTTGGCTACCTTCTTGAAGAAGTCTACTAGGCTGGTTAGACAAGACCTGCCCTTGACAAACTGATTTGGGTCCAATTTCTGTAAGTTATCTATGTTGTCATTTAGGATATCAATGATTATTTTCTCCATAGCTTTGCATATTAGGCTAGTCAGGCTTATGGGTTGATAATTCCAGTGGCCCATGGATGGTTTGCCTTTGTGAAGTGAGATATCTGTTGCAGTCCTCCATACATTTGAAATGCAGCCTATTTGGAAGTAGTGTTTAAATAGTCTTTCTACTTGTCCAGATAGTTCATGCTACATGCTATTAAGGAAGCATTCTGGGACATTATCTGTACCCATCAATGCAGTGTTCTTGGTCTTGGAGGTTGCCTTGAGCACTTGCTCTCCAGTGATAGTCAAGGAGTTATGAATGTGAGTATTTCCTGAGGTGCACCTGGTGAGGAGAGGGTAGTGAAATTGGTGCTAAATTTGTCGGTCAGCAGGTTTGCTATATCTTCTGGCTCCATATAGGTGGCACCATTTGCAATTAGTTTGGTACATTGTTGTATATTGCCTTTGAGGTTATGGACATAACTAAAGAAAGCTTTGTGATTGTCCTTGGCCTAGGCGGTTAAATTAACCAAAAATTTTGATTTGGTATTGGTGGAGTATATTAACACCTGAGTTGCTTGTTTAGGTTGATGAGGGATTTTTTTACCCTGTAGGGCATTGAACCTCCTAATTTTTGCCATGAATTTCTTTCCTTTGTAATACAACATACTGAAGTTGGGATTCTTTAGGGAGTGGCTTGTTTTGTGAGTTGATCCTGTGCTTAATCTGGGTAGGTACAGCTGTCTCTATACAGTTGTTAATATGATTATACATGGTTTCTGTGAAGGATTCAACACAAAGCTGGTGTCCCTGGTTTTACCTTTACTTCAAAGAAGACATCTCTATGGTCTGCCTTTACTAGTGAGGACATTACACTAGGGAGGGTACAACATTCTGCCATGTTTGTGAAGACCAGGTCAAGGATGTTTTTGCCCCTAGTGTATGTACACACTAACTGGTCCAAGGTATTTGCATTTACAAAGTCCAGGAATCTTTGGGCTTGCATGTTAGGGGCTGTGTATGATTCCCAGTTTATATTGCTTAGTTAAAGTCAATCATGAGTATGGTGTTAGGTTGAATGCAGAGCATCTCATAGGTTCATAGGAGGTTACTAACGACCATAGAGCCCTTGCAAGTCTAGCCATATTTATCTTGAGTTACCCCAATTGTCGGTGATTAGGTGAGTGAAGTTTGCAGAGGTAAGGGTCTATGGTAGTTAATACCAATTTCCTCTGTCCAGGAGGGACATGGGCACCACCCCAGGAGTGAATTTGTAGTCACCCAGCCAATGATCTAGGTTGCATTTGAAGAGGGTCAGGGAGGGGCCGTGTTTTGCATGAACTGGAAGCTTGTTCCAGAGAACTGGGAGTTCTGGGAGATGTATCTGTCTCTCCAGCATGAACTATTCATGTCAGAGGTTAGGTTAAAATCCTTGAAGCGAGTTACCCTCCTGCAGTTTGATTTATGAATGTGTAGCATTTTCATTAGGACTGGGTCAGAGACTGCCCTGTAAACCAAGCATGGGTCATCCTTAGCAACATCTAGGAGACAGAATACAGTGACAAGACTTTCAGTCTTTCCACGTAAGACTTGTTTTGTGTACCCTGAAATTTCTTGTTGAAAAACCTCTGTGGTCTCTCCAGTTTGCAGGTGTCTGGTGAGGTACATACAAAAGGGAGCAGTGTACCTGGTCTGATGAGGGCCGAGTATAATGGAATTATAACATCCTTAGATCTAGACGTGATACCTTAACTTATAAGGTGTGCCATATCATGGGAGGACTCAGTGATTGCTCTCAGTTTGCAATTGTCAGCGAACTTGATCAGCCAGAGGCTGTCCAAGATTGCCTGGACTTTTCAGAAATAAATTCCAAACAGTAAGGTGTCCGGCACAGAACCCTGTGCTACAGCACTGGTGACTGGTCTTTTGCTAGAGGTGAAATCACCCACTTTTACAGTATGTGTTCTGTTGGTGTGCCAGTTGGATACCCATCTGGTAATGTAGGGGTTAATTCACAACTGGGAATGTTTCTCTATAATACTTAAGTGGGGGATTGTGTCAAGTGACTTGGCTAAGTTAAGACAGGTGATATGCACTATCCTTTCCTTATCCAGGGCCTTGGTGACTTTCTCCAAGAAGTCAACCATGCTTAACAGGCATGATGTAACTTTAATGAATCCTAAGTGGGTTGGGTCCAGAGTTAGGAGATTACCTATGTCCTTGTTAATAAGGTCCATAATAATTATTTCCATTGCCTTGCAGATGAGACTAGTTAAGTTTATGGGCTTATAATTCCCAGGGTTAGCGGATGGTCCTCCCTTGTGCAGAGGGATTACTGTTGCTGTCTCCCATTCTGAAGGAACATAGCCAGTTCTCTGTCTATGGTTAAACTGGGATCTAAGTGGGTCTGCTAGGTCATGTTTTATGTTGTTTAAATGGCAACCTGGGATGTTGTCTGGTCCCACTGATGCCGTATTTTTGGCCTTGAAGAGTGCCAAAATGATCTGCTCTCTTGAGGTAACAGGCTGAAGAATGGTGGCAGGTATACTTTGGGGGATGACTGGAGGGGACAGGAGGTGGTGAAGTTTTCTCCAAATCTGTCAGCTAGCAAGCTATTACCTCTGCTTCCACCACTAGTTCAGCGCATAGGTGGGTATTCCCTTTTAGATTTTGAATGTAGTTAAAGAATGCCTTGTGATTAACATTAGCTAGGGTAGTTATTTTTATTTTGTAATTATTTTTGGAGAACTTGACAAGATCTTTAATTTGTTTGTTTAAGCTAGAGAGGGGATTTATTCCTCTGCGGAGCCAGTTCCCTCTTGTTCTTGGACATTAGTTTCTTTCTCTTGTTGCAAACCCTATTTATACTAGGGGTCCACTAGGGTTGCTTATTTTTTGGCACAACCATTTTTAATCCCACCAGTTACAGTCCCACAACTGCTTAAGTGGTTATACAGGGCATTAGTGTACATCTCTTCATAGGAGTCCAGGTTATCTGCATTTGAGGGGGCTTTGAAACTTCTTATACCATCACTTAGTAGGAGGTAATTTGTCTTAGAAAAATTCTTAAGCATTTTTGAGCTTGATGGGGTATCTAGTCTTATAATTACATTCAATGAGACTGATTTATGGTTCGATCTTACCAGGGAGGACATCACACAGGGGGAGAGCAATGCTCTCGCATGTTAGTGAGTACTATGTCTGGGACATTTGAGCTTCTTGTGGGTGTGCTGAGTAGCTGTTTAAGAGCATTTGCATTGCCAAAGTTCAAGACCCTCTGAGCCAGCATGTTTGTAGCTGTGTATGTTTCCTGGTTGATGGTAGGATAATTAAAATCACCCATAAATAAGATGTTGGGCAAGGAACTCCAGTAAGTTCAGGTATATGGTATGCTTTTCCTGTTTCATGGTGTGAGGACCTACAGCTAGCTATGATGTGGTAGGGGGCTTTGCCTGTAGTTAATTGGATGTGGAGAAGCTCAAGAGAGTCATACTGTTTGACCAGTCTCGAGGTATACTTATCCTTAATGAAGATGGATACACCTCCTTCTCTGGTTGTTTCATGCTCAGTTTGTGGTCTGAACATATGGGAGGCACTGCAGACCTACATGGCGGGGTGCTTTCTGTGCCCTTGAACCATGTCTTGGTGACTCCACAGATGTCAGCATTTTCCAAAGTGAGGAATACTTCCAGGGAATGCAGTTTCTTATTTAGACTCCTAGCATTAAGCAACAGTACCTTGCGTTTATCTAGAGAGGATTTTGTTACGTTGGGAGGTTGGTTATTTTGACACTGCCTAAAAAAGGCATAATAGGGGTGGCTAATGACTTTGCCAGTATCAAAAAGCCTAGAGGAGACAGGTGCAGACCATCTCTGGTAAAGCAGCATGGCTTGTCAACCATATTTTCCCAGGCTGACAGATATTGGATCCCCTTGTATTGACACCAGAAGCTAAGCCAATTGTTAAAGTCAATCATTTTTTGTTTATATTGTTGCATCATCCTTGGAGAAGGCAGATTGCTACTTAAGGCTAGGCTTATACCTGCCTGTGACATACAATCTGAGAGCTCAGTCATGTCTCTCGATCATCATATAGTCCAGTGAGGTACTTTTCAAGTCATTCACCCGCCACATGGACTATGATGGAGTCATATTGGTGCTTGTGGTTGAGAGCTTGAATTACTTTACAGATCCTGGCACCTGAGAGGCAGCTAACTGTAACTCGCTCCTTATCCAGCTGGTGAGGGGAACAGCTGTGTGTCTCACAGTGTAGTCACCTATGGCCAGTACATTATGTTTTGTGGTGTTATGCCTTATAGGCTTATTTTTTGAGACACTGGTTTATGTGTTATGTGTTGTGGTTGTTTTTTGCATTGTTATGTGTATAAGTGGTACCCGTTTGAGAGGCCTCTGATCTTTTTGGTAAGTTACTAGTGAGTACCTCTGCATATGTGGGTTTATGTGTCGTGTTCTTATTTAGTGTGGGAAGTGTGCGTGCTGATAACTTGTATGGCATTCAGTTTGTCCTTCCGTGAGAGTCTTGCCTTCAGTTTCATAGTG